>NC_140460.1:2506623-2709123 GCF_963576455.1 Neolamprologus multifasciatus | reverse complement strand
CTGGAAGACTGTTTACTTAGCCTGGCAGGGCAAAGGATACTCTCTCAGCTGAACTCTGGACACACACACAGATATACATTCACCCCCCCTCCCCTTCCAAATGCCTTCAATGCTTATCCCCTCCCAATGCAGACGGTGGATCACAGGGGACCAGCGCATATGCTGCAGGCCTGGATGCGCTGTCTACAGTGGCTGTCTCTCACCTTTTATCCATCCCTGTTGCTTGTCATGTGTTTCTATGGTGTATTAAGAGTTTTTCATGTGCTATGCGCTGAGGTGTTTTTTTTTCTGTTCTCAAACTGATCTCCCTGTTGGAGCTCAGTCTGGGGGGAGTTCTTTTTTCTCCTTGTCTTTCCTGATGTTGTGCATTTTTCCATTGTTCGGTCCCGGGTCGCTGCTCGTGTAGCTGACCGGCCAGCTACCTAGCCTGTCTCCCCAATGTGATGTTTGTCTATTGTATGTACGGTCGGCAAAGTCAGTCTCTTAATCTCCCCTTGGGGATAAATAAAGTCTTCTGAATCTGAATCTCGGTTGTGGGTAACTGCAACTGACAAATAAAGGCTATGTCATCTTATCTCATAAAGAATGTCCAATAATGGGCAACCCTCCAGTGCTTTCGGAAAGGTCATTGTCCAATTTGATCCATCCTACACAGAACCAAGAACTGAACCAGATCAGAGTATTGTGACTCCAAAATTTGTCAGTGTTTTGTATCATTTCCTTGTGGTTCTGTCATTTATTGTCTCATCTTAGTCTTTTTGCAGGTCTTCTGGCCTTGCACGTATGCACAATCTGTATCTGAAATTCCACAGTTTGTCAGTAGGTGAAGGCAAAAGACTGGTATGTTCAGCTGCTGAGCGTTAAGTGACAGGTGTGTGTTTTTGTGTTCAGGCAGTGACTGGAGGCGAGGGTCTGCCTGTGGCGGTCCAGTGTGTTGCTCTGCCGTGGCAGGATGAACTCTGCCTGCGCCTCATGAAGGAAGTGGAACAACTGGTCAAACAGAGCAAGAAGTAAAGCTGCTTTCTTTCTGAGTCTCACATGAAAGACTGCAGACTTCAGAGGAGACATGTTAACTTGAGTTTTTCCCCATAAATGCTATTTAAATGTGTCAAAGGGTTGAGCATCCTCTGCACTGCCAGTAGGGTTGACTGGGGTTGGTTGTCACACTGTTTCACTTGCATGCATTGTTGATGATTGAAACCCTTATATAGGATTGGTTGTCACAAGTTTTGGGCTTTGTTGTCACTTTGTTGCAATTATGAGCTTCAGTAAAAAAAAATGTACAAAACAAATGTAGACTTTTTTTCAGATTGTACGTTTGGAAATGGACACCATATAATGCCCTTTGTATTCAAACTGTGAGTTTGAACCAGTGATAATTATTGTGAATGTATTTTATGAGCAATGGAATTAAGGAATTTACAGCACGTAATAAAATTAGCCAAAAAACAACAGAAGAGAGCAGCTTCCACATTCCACGACTGTATTTTGAACTCATGTATTATTGATATTATTGAAAAAAAAGTTCCAGAAGTTCAATATAGCTTTTAGAAGACAGGCTTTTTGTTCAAAACGTCCCAACAGGTAACCTGAGCAGTAGTGAGCAAGGCAGTTTAAACATGTGAGAATTAAAACTGACTCAACTGCTCCATGTTTTAAGTCTTGATGCACGCTAGAAGGTTTCTCCATTTTACGGTTGCTAGTCTTGATCTAGCAACCCTTTAACTTACTCAGCTACTCAAGTCAGTCATGACAAATGTATACCCCTTGATAGAAGTATGACCTCTATAAACATTTTTCAATTCAATTTTATTTATATAGCTCCAAATCACAACAACAGTCACCTCAAGGCGCTTTATGTTGTACAGTAGATCATACAATAATAGATACAGAGAAAAACCCAACAATCATATGACCCCCTATGAGCAAGCACTTTGGCGACAGTGGGAAGGGAAAACTCCCTTTTAACAGGAAGAAACCTCCGGCAGAACCAGGCTCGCCAACTTTGCACCAGAAAGAAAAACCAGCGGATGTCGCACTAAACAACAGCAGCACGTTTAAGCTTGATCAGCTGTTGTTAGAATTTATTTAATATTAATTTCTCGTATCAGCTGATGTTTGCTGGATCCACAGCTGTAAAGCTGCTGGTCATGATGTCGGTTTGGTGAGAGGGAAACATGAAGATGAAACCAGGAGATGTCCTTACTGAATCATCAGAGCTGAACTGGTGATGGAGAAACAGGTTTACCTTTTAGGTGACATGAATGAACTGAAGGGAAGTTATGAACTGTTTCTCAGAGGCAAATAATACCAGGATCCTTTTTTACATAGCCGACAGCTGGTAACTGTGCAGGGGCGGGTCTAGCAAAGTTTTGCCAGGGGGGCATGTATGGCATTAACAGGGAAAAGGGGGCACAAAGAAATACTTTTCTTTCATATTCTCATTTACGATGTCTACCTTTTAATAAATAATTATCTGAATCTTATGTTATAATGTTATATGTTATGTCCTCTCTGACTGCACTAGGACATATTGCCACCTGATAAAATAACACATGGATTCGTGCCATATAAAAAGTGAGACGTGTCAATTCAGATTCTTTGTCAAATATACACTAATGAATCAATTTACATCAGCAGCCTAACAATTATCATGATACTAAATACTAGTTAATCTATAGCACCAAATCATCAGTCAGTCACCTGTGACCTCGCATCTTCACCTCTGTCCGAGCTACAACATGGCAGAGCTGCCTCTGTCACCTGATAAATAACAGTGAGACATTCCACATACATGCAGTCACACATGTGCTTCAAATACAGCCATGAACCATCAAGTCATCATCCAATTTCACCTGTGATCTTGTATCACCATCATGACAACCTCATGATATTTTGTCTCAAAAATTAACCCTATGAATATGTCAGCACCATTAGGATGAAATTATTGTGTCACCAACATTTAACGTTAGACATATAATTTTAACAGCCTCTGTAAACTAATATCCGGGCTTACTCGAGGCTGCCGTTTTCTCTGACAGTTTCAATCAAAATTAGAAATGCTGCTCTGAGACTGAGATAATTAATAGTGCTGCATGTTGTGAAGTTAGTTTCCCAAACACGTTATTCATGGTTACATACAATTTTAGACTGATGTGGGCCAAAGCCTAGCATAGCCTGTAACGTTATTATGACGGACACATTTTATGAATGAACTTGGCTTTAAGTGACTTACAGGTTTCTTTGAAAATTACTTTCTTATATCCAGGTTCTTCCTCTTTGCTGCCGTCCTCCTCTCCTCCTGGCAGCGCAGGCTTGCCGCTGCTGAAACTAAACAGAGCTCCCTGAAAGGCTCAGCCAATCACATTGGCCATATTTGTCACATGACTAGGACTCCAGTAGAGAATGTAATTTAACTCTTTCTGCACCGCTGGGTGAATGAGATGCTGACAGATCGTTTTTTTCTTTCTATCGGGTTAGTTTTTCTTTACTCGAAGAGATCAAATTATTGGTGGGGACAATTCAGTAATCGCTGGATATTGGTGGGGACATGTCCCTTCCGTCCATGCCAAATCTACGCCCTTGGTTGGATCAATGACAAATCTAAAACCTGCAGGACACCCACCTTCGAGGCTTGGAGTCGCCCACTCCTGCTGTAGACATTAAAAAGTCCATGTGAGAGATGGTAGCTGATTAAGCCTGACTAAGGCCGACCTGTCGTTTTTAAAACTGGAGTTGCAGTGACAGGACAAAGATGCAAGCCTTGCAGAACATTCAGCATTTTCTCAAGGGAGTGAAGATGGACAGTCAGACGGCGGCTCTGCTCACTGGTGTTGCCTGTGCAGTGGGATCCGTGGTTGTGTTGGTGAAAAAGTTCAGCAGCCACCGAAAGGCAGAGGAAAAGATCAGGAGAGCCAAAAACAGGAGAGAGGAGAGCTTGCAGCGGGGAGAGCAGGCGGTGCTCCGGTACAAAGAGTTGGTGAGAGTTCAGCCTTAATTTAGGTTTTTTTGGGGGGAAAGTTAAACATTGAATTTTCTGCTTTTAGTTCAAACCTGATGGTGTTTTTGACATAATTTATCAGATCACTGACAGCTTTTGTTGTCAGCAGGCTTACCTTAAGCATTAAAAAATAAACTTAGCAGGACAAACACAGCGATAATAATCTACTGCTATTTCCAGATTGTCTTTTGCATTTACACTCTGTGGAGAAGTTATTTGAAATACCTTGCCATTACTGGTTTAGATTACCTTTTCTTTTAAAGCCTCCCCCCACCCCAAAATTCTTCCTGGCAGAGATTCAACTAGTTGTTTTCTTAGAGTTTTGATCCAAATTGACACAATAACATATAGTTTTGGTGAGTTGTTGGCTGTACATCTATAATGCAAATCTCCTATTCCAACACACCATAAAGGTGTCATGAACCGAAGTTCAGTACACAAGCTGGACCCAGAAGCAGAGACAACACGCACAGGAGTACGAAAAATAAACTTTATTTCAACTAAAGGTGTCCCGGAAGGGTCAAAGGAAAACACGCGAGAAACTAGAAAAACCAAGGGACCGGGGGATGACTTACGCAGGAACGCTGTAATCGGGACTGTGGGAGGCTGCAACAGAAAGAGGATGAGAGTTACTGGGGAGCGGGGAAATAGCAGCATACGTGGGGGAGAGTATGAGTCTTACAGTCAAAGCGGGGCCGTGGGAGCCGGAGGGAGGGGTGAGGGTCCGCGGGGGAGCTCCAGGAAAGTAGAGGTGATTGGTACCGGCACAACACCTGGCGATCCAAACTCCAGACGGGCAGGTGGCTCAAAAACACGCCGAGCTGTTACCTGAGCGCAAAGGAAAAGATTAGCGTTTGTTCAGGTAAATGAGGGTTTTCACAACCGCGTGAACGTGTGTACGTTACCGCTGTGAGACGACTAACGGACTGGCGTGGAGTAGCTGGCTGGGCTGGATCAAATAGTCCACCTGCTAATCGCCTGAGATGGGATGCAGGTGTGGAGTTAACAGCTACACCCGTGGGCGTGGGCATCCCATCAGCTCCTCGGACACCGAGCCGCGGACCATGACAAAAGGTCCTCTATTTGATTCGATTCTGGTGACTTTAGAGACCAGATACAGAAGAAGAGTACAGTGAACTCAATAACACCAAGAAGAAGATTTGAACTTTGTTACATTAGTGCATTATCTTGCACTAATGTAGCAAAGCAGCCATCCGAAAATTAATACAGTCAGGTATTTGTTTTTTTCTTTAGAAGTAAATATGGTTTTTCTGTTATTCTAAGGAAACCCTTGCAGAAGCTACTTTTCTGCCCCTGATGTGATTTATAAGCATAATAAGAAATACAGGAGCCTGCCAGGAACATCAACAAGGCATTTTCAAAACTTCAGTAGATCAGTAGCGTTTAAAATACTGAGATCGGAACATCTGGCACTGTCAGTCATGCCACGTTTAGTCACATAAATCACGTTTCTTCACAATTTTGAGCAGGTCATCTTGAACATGCTTCCATTCCTAAATGCAATGAGTTACTCAAAATGCTTTTGAGCAATTCATCTCTCTGATAGGTCCATACAAAAGTCAGTGCTGAGTTTTATTGAGCCTGTTCTGGTTCTGTTCACATTGTTGTCTACACAATTTATGATGGGTTTTTCCTTCTATATGTCTTCATTGCTGTTTATTTCATTATTAGCAAGCTGTCTTTTATTAAATTTGGTAGGGAGATGCAACACTGGCAAATAAAGAATCTTGATTCTGTAGATCCATACAGTTTTAGTTCTTTGTTGCAGCTTTTGTCTGACATGGTTCTTTGTGTGTCTTCTAGCATCCAACCACTGACTCTTCTTTTATCCTGGCCCTGTCTTTATCTGAAGTGACAAAGCAACTGAAGGAAGGCTCACTTACCCCCGAGGATGTGTTTTACTCTTACATGGAAAAGGTTCAGTGTTCAGCATGACGCAAAGGTTCACTGCCTAACACAGGAGTGGGCGACTCCAGGCCTCGAGGGTCAGTGTCCTGCAGGTTTTAGACATGTCCTTGATCCAACACAGCTGATTCAAATGGCTAAATGACTTCCTCAACATGTCCTGAAGTTCTCCAGAGGCCTCGTATTGAACTAATCATGTGATTCAGGTGTGTTGACCCAGGGTGAGATCTGAAACCTGCCGGACACCGGCCCTCGAGACCTGGAGTTGCCCACCCCTGACCTAACATAACACAGAGCTTACATAATGGATAAAATAGAGCAAAAGCTAATGTCTAATAATAATAATAATAATGGATTGCATTTATATAGCGCTTTTCGGGACCCCTCAAAGCGCTTTACAATTCCACTATTCATTCACTCTCACATTCACACACTGGTGGAGGCAGCTACAGTTGTAGCCACAGCTGCCCTGGGGCAGACTGACAGAAGCGAGGCTGCCATATTGCGCCATCACCAGTAGGCAGTAGGTGAAGTGTCTTGCCCCAGGACACAACGACCGAGACTGTCTACACTAAATAATCAATTACATTTTCCAGTCTTGTATCAGTGTTCTACTTTAGGTATACTCTCAGCTAACTAGGTATTTCTTATTACTTACACTTGTGTCTTTGCTACAGTTAAAGTTTATAGACATTTGGTCATAATATTTATGAAAGCAAATCAGATTCATGTGCCAAAGAAATATTTGAGTTTCCAATAAGACTTTAATATTCCACAGAGGGCTTACAAAGATTGATATGTTTGTCTGAAACTGTCTGTGCATGTTTCCTTTCAACAGACTCTGGCTGTAAACAAAAAGCTGAACTGCTGCACTGAAATTTTGCTGGAGAGTTTGGACCAGCTGACAACTGTTGGCTCCAACAAGGATGGTCTCTTGTACGGAGTTCCAGTTAGCATCAAAGAAAATATTGCATTTAAGGTATTTCCCATCTACAGAAGAGGATTAGGACCAACGGGAAAAAAAAGTGGGCACGCCTTTTTTTTCTTCTTTTCTCAGAATTCTGGAAAAGAAGAAAAAAAATAGACGTGCCCACTTTTTTTCCCGTTGGTCCTAATCCTCTTCTGTACCCATCAGTATTAGTAAGTATGTTATAGACTAGAGCAGAATGCTTTTATTGTCACTATACAGATGTACAATGAGATACAGAGCGTCTCCTACTCAGTGTAAACAGTACTGAGTATAGTATTCTTGAGCATCATAGCTCAGGTATTTGATGTACAATTATTGTCTTTGTTTTATTCCAACACAAGGATCATGACTGTTCTTGTGGTGTGGTCATTAACCTGGACCAGCCCGTTGAAAAGGACAGTGTGCTTGTTCAAGTCCTGAAGAAACAAGGAGCTATTCCCTTTGTGAAAACCAACTTGCCTCAAGCTCTTTTGAGGTAAATCTTTTATTAGAGATTGACATAAATCTGGAGTACATTTAAATACTATGACCACTTATTTAGTTGTCTTTGCCCATTACAAGTGTGCATAATATGCAAGGACTCATTACCCATATGTCTTTGGCCACATTCAGCTATGACTGCAGTAATCCTATCTACGGGCAGACTGTGAACCCTCATAACCCCCAGAAGACCTCTGGAGGTTCATCTGGTGGGGAGGGGGCTCTCATCGGGGGAGGGGGCTCCCTGCTTGGTATAGGCACTGATATAGGTGGCAGTATCCGTATTCCTGCATCCTTCTGTGGAATCTGTGGTTTCAAACCAACTGCAGGTCGGCTCAGGTGGGTCTCATTCAGTCAGTTTCCTGGAAAATTATTATCCATTGCTGAGTTTTATGTTTTATATATTAACTTTTAAGTTTGTTAACACCTTTTGTGTAATGATTAGTTTACAGGGAGTTCGTCCAATTTATCGAGGGCAAAAGACAGGTAAGTGACATATCTACTTACTAAACAAAATAAAATGCGACGTTACATAACTGCTGTCTTGCAATATTCCACAGTCTGGGAATTTTGTTTACTGCTTTTTGTTATATATTAAACTAGTGTCGTCATCTGCTGGACCCATGGCAAGAGATGTGGACAGCCTGGCTCTGTGCATGCAGGCACTTCTTTGTGACCACATGTTTTCTTTGGACCCCACTGTTCCACCATTACCTTTTAATATGGAGGTGTGTCTGTTGATGACAGTTTTTGTAATTGCCTGATAAGCTAGCGTATGATCTTTTTTTCACTCTTAAACAACAAGATATTGTTTACATAAATAAACATGCTTTTGTTTGCTTTGGATATTTTTGTAGGTGGTTTGTTGGATTTTTCTTATTTAAACTCCTAAGACACGAACTCTTCCATGGCATGCATTTTTAATTTCGCTTTGATATTTGGGCTGATTGGGACCCGATGAATGTAAAAACAAAGAATTACCAGATTTTTTTTTTTTTTTTTACCATATTTTTGTTTTTAAGAAAAATGGCAGCCACATATGAGGATATTCATTTAAAATTTCGATAGAACAGTGGCAGGACAATACCCTTGTAAGTGGACATCAGGCCCTTATTGAGCAAAATTTAATATTTTGGTCTAGACAACCCAAAATGTGATGTCCACTTATGTGGACGCCAGGTGCTAGAAGGTGAAGTTGAAAGGTGAAGGTGAAATGAAGACTGTTCAGGATTATTTTACTGGACTTTGACCAGATAGTTACTAAATGTTCAAACTTGTAATTGAATGAAATGGCTTATTGTCTTAACACACTTATTAAATGTATTAATGTCTTAGAATAAACAATACATTAACATTTATATTTAAAAAAAAGTTAACTAAAGGCCATCTAATTATGTTTAATTGACTCAAAAAATCAAAATGATTGACCCTTAGATATACAGAACCACCAAACCTCTAAGGATTGGTTATTTGGAAAACGATGGGTACACGCATCCATCTCCAAGCATGGCCCGAAGCGTCAGAGAGGTCAAAGCTCTGCTAGAGCAGGCGGGACACACAGTAAGACGTCACCACACACACTGATTGCGGTCAAGTGTGTTGTGTGAGCCATATGTCTTTAATATTATTTATGTCTTTAGTTTGTCCCTTACTGTCCACTGAGGATGAATGAAATTGTCCCTGAGCTGTGGCTTAGGGGCTTATTGGCAGATGGAACTACCACCCTGCTACAAAAACTGTGAGTTGGACCTTTTTTTTAATATAATTACTTAATATGTTCTTGTTAACTTACATCATCTAATAGTTAGAAATGTAATTTTTGTTTCAGTGCTAACCAGTGAACATCGCCATTCTGACATTGTTTATAGGCCACATGGGCTTGTGCTTCTTTTTGGAACCATTACAGTAATTTTTACTTCAGTTTCTTTGAACAGACTACTTCCCCATGAGCCAAAGATTCCTTTTTTAATTTTAGGAAGGGGGGCCCTGTGGACCCTTGTCTGGAGCCACAAGTTTTTGAATACAGGCTTCCTAAGTGGTTGAAGAAAATAATTTCATTCCTCCTCAAACCTGTGGTGCGTTGTTTCGTTTTCTGACAGATGTATATGAATTCATACATCAGTTTGATCTTGACAGTTTAATCTGATAAAACTTTTTTTACCCCAGTCTCCTCACACTTCTGCCAAAATGAGTGCTCTTTGTGGAGTTGGGTGAGAAAGTATTCTTGAAATCGTTCATTTGTGCTCAATTCTTCGTTTCTTTGCTACATTTCCATGTGCTAGGAATTATATCCACACGTTCTGCTTCATTTTTAGATCTGTTCCAGAGCTGTGGAAGCAACATGCTGCTGTTGAGGTACTGTCAGCTGATGATGCATGGTCACATATGAAAGTGTGAAGATGAAATTGAGATTTCCTGTGTTTTCTTCAGGACTACATTCATGAGACAATAGCACATTGGAGGAGCTGCAATATTGATGTGCTGCTGTGTCCTGTGATTGGACCAGCCTACAACTTCTTATACTGTGGCAAAACCTCAGGTATGGTACACTGAGTACAATAAAACAGCATAGTCTGTGCGTCACTTTGTTTTCAACAAATTGTAATCTCAAGGTAAACTATAAGATGTTTAGTTTTAAACATAAGTCACAAATAAGATCAGAAATATTTTAGGTGACTGCTAGTTTTCTAAAATGTACATGTTCCAGAGATTACAGCTTTCCTATCATTTATCTTGGAAGAGCCATTTCTGAGATGCTAGTATGTTACCCCTGAAGGATGTCACCTGACATA
Source organism: Neolamprologus multifasciatus (assembly GCF_963576455.1). NCBI lineage: Eukaryota > Metazoa > Chordata > Actinopteri > Cichliformes > Cichlidae > Neolamprologus > Neolamprologus multifasciatus. Next base: position 2,698,955 of record NC_140460.1, on the reverse strand, counting down.
CAAAAAAACATGATGCAGAAAGTAGTGTTGATACTGGGATCTTTTTGTTTTTACAAGACATTCCCTCTTAGTATTCAGTGAAGTCCCGAGGAAAGCGGTGTACTGCGTTTATGGAGAGCATTCTGCTGTGGTTCAAACCTGACAAATTTTTGAAATTTTGAACCAGAGCTGACTTTGTTACATTTGCATTGAAATATACACTGGGAGGTGTTGTGACAAGAAAGGCAAAGACATTCCAAAGCCCTGCGATGCTGAATAGAAGGCATTTGTACAACTTGATGAACGCTTTCATGGGAAAGTTGCAATTACTTTCAAGCCAGATGGAGAGCAACATTCATCCAGAGCTGGTTTGTTTAAAGATTCACAAAGTTCCACTTATTAGTGCAGCCCTCCAAGGCAGTTGTAGTTTCACATGTAGCCCCTTGGGAAAATTAATTGCCCACCATTGCTATAGAGATTACTCTGTTAAGAGAATTACATGTAGATTAGAACATTAAGACAAATGGCAATGTGAATGCATTTTTATTAAAATTTCCAAATCATGAGTTGATGAAATGGCAACAAAATTTGTAAGGGTTAAAGAAAGAATTCTCTTTCAGTATTCTTCATCATTCAATGTTTTTTTTTTTTTTTCAGTCAATACCAATTACACATTTGTCTACAATCTCCTAAACTTTCCTGCCGGTGTAGTCACTGTTTCTACAGTGACTGCAGAGGATGAGGAGGAATTCGAGCACTATCCCGACAAATTTAACAAGGTTTTTAAAGAGGTAAGTGAAACATACCAGTGAGGGAAGACTGATGAAATATATGGAGCTGGATCTACTGTAAGACTAGGTTTTCATGCAGGCATAATCTCTCAGGAGACACGGATGTGAAGCCTAAACTATAGATGAATTTATTATAGAATAAATTTCTGGGGAGGTTTCAGCCACCTGCATCTTTCTGTCCTGGACCAGCCTGGCTTGTTAGTGGAAGTTAGCGCTCTTAGGTTTTCTAAAAGTGAGGTCATTTCTGAGCTTCTTTAACAGGATAGAACTGTGATGACCATGATAATGTTATGATGCCATAGAACTTACAGCTGTTGACCTGTTTCACTAACGTTAAATGTCCAATATGGGGGATCAATCAATAGTGTCAGTAAGAGATCAGTGGACCTTTTACTTAATGTCATTCCCCAAATCCTCTGTGTATTTCAAAATGGCAATTAAATTAATGCAACAGCTCTATATTGCAGCCCTGATAAGTAACATCATGTGAAACATTTGTGAGGCACGTAATTTTATTCTGAATGTTACCGATTGGGTAAGAGAAATTTAAGTGTTTTCACAGTGTTGGTTGTTTATTCCAATAGTTGGATTGAGAAACCACAATGGACCCTCAAAAGCATCTCCAATAAATAACCAACAAATTAACAAACAGATGACCAAAACGTTGACAATATGTTTAAAGTTAAAACGCCCTTAGACTGGGAACATTGAAACCAGCATTTTTTTTTCTTGCATTTTATTAAAGAAAATGCTGTATAAGAGATAGGGAAATCAGCTGCCTTTACATGACTTTACATCATGGTTCCGGGAGAATTTATGTACTTAGAGATGTCCAGTGTGGTGGTGGTGGGTATAATGATAAAACAGACCCTTTAACACCAACATGTAAAAGGCCCATCCATACACAAAACCAAGAAATGAAACATATCAGACTATTGTAACTAGAAATATTGTCACATTTCTTGTTGCCATGCAGATATACACACAATGTATTAGTAGTTTCAGAGTTTGTCAGTAGGTGGATGAAGGAGACTGTGGTGTGTCCAGCTGCCGAGCGTTAAGTGACAGGTGTGTGTTTTTGTGTTCAGGCAGTGACTGGTGGCGAGGGACTACCTGTGGCGGTTCAGTGTGTTGCTCTGCCGTGGCAGGATGAGCTCTGCCTGCGCTTCATGAAGGAAGTGGAACAACTGGTCAAAGAAAGCAAGAAGTAAAGCTGCTTTCTTTCTCAGTCTCACAGGAGAGGCTGCAGACTTCAGAGGAGACATGTTAACTTGAGTATTTCCTGTAATAATGAGCTAATCGAGTCATAAATGGTGGATGAATCTTAGTAGTACAAGTACAGTCTAATCATTTTGTGTTTATTTTGGTCTTAGATTGTTTCCTAAAGGCTTTAGGAACTCTAACTCTTTCATTTTTCATCTTTCTTTCATACATTCATTTAATAAACCATGTGGGTTTTTTTGTCTTGCTATCCCCATCTATGCTTTATATTTCTTTATATCCATAACAGCAAACATGCTAGATCTTGTTGAGAAAATAAAATGTGAAATCATTAGGCAAGTCTGCTTTATTTGTATAGACCAAAATAACCTCACAGACAATAAAAAGACCAAAAAGCATACTAAACAATATTACAAAAAAGTCACACATTTATTCAAACGGTTACAAGTAAACAAACAAACAAGCAAACTATGTGAAATACTTAAATATGTACACATACAATATATGCAGACAGGAGAAGAATGAGACAAGAAAAGCGGTCAAATATCCAGACAGAACTATGCCAGAAGCTTGTTGAGGGTTACCAAAACTTTCTGAGGTACAACTTGCAATCTGCCCACCATGGAAAAAAAGGACATTTCAAAGAAATTATTAGGCCAAAATGACCATAACATTCAATATATGTGTATTGTTCATCTGCTAATTTTGTGACAATGACATTAAAACAAACCATTTATTTTTCTAATGTAGTGGTTTGACATTGATATTTATAAATGAATAAAATAAATACCTGTAATAAGCCGTATTACATTTGATTTGATCTTTCAAACCTGCCCCGAAGATCTCTGATGAGGGGTGGGGGGGGGGTGGCTTTGTTTTTGGGTTGTTGTTGATTTTTTTTTTTGTTTGTTTTTTTTTGTTGTAAAATGTTTCATATATGAAACGGAATTATGACATGATCATCATGACAATAATAAAGGTTGAAATTGTTGTTAATATAGTTATATATTTAATAATATCAAAAGTAACTAAACTCGAAACACTAGCTGTGTCCCAATTCAGGGTCTGCACACTTGAAGTACGCATTTTAAGTGTGATTACGTCACCGCCACGCGATGACGGCTGTCCCAATTCGAAGTGTACTTCAAATGCATACTCCAAATGCGCCGTCGATTTCCCCAAATATCAAGCGTGGTCCCATATATCCCACAATTCATAGCGCTGCGTGGGTGTGGATAATTTTGCTGCAAAATACGGCAGAAGGGAGCCGCCGAAGAGTGAACTGTCAAAAGTAAGTAAGAATGTTTAATAACGAAGAACATTAAAACATTGCTGTTGGCCACATGTGGCAAACTTTCAGCGTTAACTTAGTTGTAAAGCCTAAGTTATGTACAAACCGGATTCCAAAAAAGCTGGGACACTAAACAAATTGTGAATAAAAACTGAATGCAATGATGTGGAGATGGCAAATGTCAATATTTTATTCAGAATAGAATATAAATCATGGAACAAACGTTTAAACTGAGAAAAGTTATCATTTTAAGGGAAAAATATGGTGATTCAAAATGTCATGGTGTCAACAAATCCCAAAAAAGTTGGGACGAGGCCATTTTCACCACTGTGTGGCATCTACCCTTCTTCTTACAACACTCAACAGACGTCTGGGGACGGAGGAGACCAGTTTCTCAAGTTTAGAAATAGGAATGCTCCCCATTCTTGTCTAATACAGGCCTCTAACTGTTCAATCGTCTAGGGCCTCCTTTGTCGCACCTTCCTCTTTATGATGCGCCAAATGTTCTCTATAGGTGAAAGATCTGGTCTGCAGACTGGCCATTTCAGTACCCGGATCCTTCTCCTACGCAGCCATGATGTTGTGATTGATGCAGAATGTGGTCTGGCATTGTCTTGTTGAAAAATGCAGGGTCTTCCCTGGAAGAGATGACGTCTGGATGGGAGCAGATGTTGTTCTAGAACCTGAATGTATTTTTCTGCATTGATGGTGCCTTTCCAGACATGCAAGCTGCCCATGCCACACGCACTCATGCAACCCCATACCATCAGAGATGCAGGCTTCTGAACTGAGCGTTGATAACAACTTGGGTTGTCCTTGTCCTCTTTGGTCCGGATGACATGGCGTCCCACATTTCCAAAAAGAACTTCGAATCGTGACTCGTCTGACCACAGAACAGTCTTCCATTTTGCCACACTCCATTTTAAATGATCCCTGGCCCAGTGAAAACGCCTGAGCTTGTGGATCTTGCTTAGAAATGGCTTCTTCTTTGCACTGTAGAGTTTCAGCTGGCAACGGCGGATGGCACGGTGGATTGTGTTCACTGACAATGGTTTCTGGAAGTATTCCTGAGCCCATTCTGTGATTTCCTTTACAGTAGCATTCCTGTTTGTGGTGCAGTGTCGTTTAAGGGCCCGGAGATCACGGACATCCAGTATGGATGCCCTTGACCCTTACGCACAGAGATTGTTCCAGATTCTCTGAATCTTCGGATGATGTTATGCACAGTTGATGATGATAACTGCAAAGTCTTTGCAATCTTTCGCTGGGTAACACCTTTCTGATATTGCTCCACTATCTTTCTGCGCAACATTGTGGGAATTGGTGATCCTCTACCCATCTTGTCTTCTGAGAGACACTGCCACTCTGAGAAGCTCTTTTTATACCCAATCATGTTGCCAATTAACCTAATTACTGTTAATTGGTCTTCCAGCTCTTCGTTATGCTCAAATTTACTTTTTCCAGCCTCTTATTGCTACTTGTCCCAACTTTTTTGGGATTTGTTGACACCGTGAAATTGTGAATCAACATATTTTTCCTTTCAAATGGTACATTTTCTCGGATTGAACTTTTGATCTGTCATCTACGTTCTATTCTGAATAAAATATTAACATTTGCCATCCCCACATCATTGCATTCAGTTTTTATTCACAATTTGTTTGGTGTCCCAACTTTTTTGGAATCCGGTTTGTATATATATATATATATACATACATATATGTGTGTATATATATGTATGTACTGTTCAACTTGTAGCCAAGCATCTCACTGATCACTGCTGCCGTATTGTAGATCAGCTTGTTAGTGTCGGTAATCGTGGCTGTAGGTATCGTTCGTAGTGCTGCATTAACATCATCTAGCAGACCTTCTGAGGGTACTTCACGTAATCTTGGTAACCGGCTACGGGGGGTCTAGGTTTCAAGCTTGGCCATGATCCTATCTTTCAGGTCAGTTCCTCTCGCACTCAACGATGGGGCTATGTACCCAGTCTCGGGTGGGGGTGATGATATCTCCCCCCTGACCTGGCGTCCTGACTCCTCCTTGCCGTAGCATTTATGTTGTACCTCGTCAATCTCTAGCTGTGAGAGCAGTCCCTTCTTTCGAATGTTGGAACACTCAGCTACTATTTGTTTCACCGTCATTGTGGATGTTGGGTATCGAAGAATCTATAGGTCCCTCATCCTATTCATGTAGCCCCTTCCGCCGGGGTTACTTGCGTAGTAGCATTCCAACAACGCCCTGTTTTCGTCTCTTGCCCACCGATGCCTTCTTGTTCCAGTAGCCCACTTCTCGTCAGGGTGCCCTGGTTCCTCAACACCTGACACGGACCTTGTTGATCCGGGCGACGTCAGAGCCGGCATGCCTTCATATTTATCTGTCTCGCTCATGTCTGCGGTAGGCTCGTTTAGCATAGGGGGTCTAGCCTTAGGACCCTTACTGGATACAGAAGCCCCAGGCAGGAATCGAACTTGCGATCCTCTGCTCCAAAGGCGTGTAGTTTAACCACTATGATATCCAGCTACGCTGTACATCCCCTCCAACTACCGACCAATAACCTGCCTCAGTACTACATGGAAGCTCCTGTCAGGCATCATATCGGCTAAGATGAACAGGCACATGGGTCAATACATGAGCGGGACACAGAAAGGAATTGGCAAGAATACCAGAGGCGCAAAACACCAGCTACTGGTAGACAGAACAGTCAGCCGAGACTGCAAGACCAGACTAACCAACCTGTGCACTGCCTGGATTGATTGCAAGAAGGCCTATGACTCAATGCCCCACAGCTGGATACTGGAATGCCTAGAATTGTACAAGATCAATGGGACCCTAAGAGCGTTCATCAGGAACTCAATGGGGATGTGGCGTACAACACTAGAGGCCAACTCCAAGCCCATAGCACAAGTCACCATCAAGTGCGGGATCTACCAGGGAGATGCTCTGTCCCCACTGCTGTTCTGCATAGGCCTGAACCCCCTCAGTGAGATCATTAACAAGACTGGCTACGGATACCAACTACGGAACGGAGCAGTTGTCAGCCACCTCCTGTACATGGATGACATCAAGCTGTATGCCAAGAGTGAACGAGACATCGATTCACTAATCCACACTACCAGGCTATACAGCAATGACATTGGAATGTCGTTCGGGCTGGAGAAGTGTAGTCGGATGGTAACAAAGAGAGGGAAGGTAGTCAGAACTGAGGGGATTGAACTACCAGAAGGCAACATTGCAGACATAGAGGACAGTTACAAGTACCTGGGGATCCCGCAGGCGAATGGGAACCATGAAGAGGCCGCTAGGAAAGCTGCAACCACCAAGTACCTGCAGAGGGTCAGGCAAGTCCTGAGGAGTCAGTTGAACGGTAAGAACAAGATCCGGGCCATCAACATGTACGCCCTGCCCGTGATCAGGTACCCTGCTGGGGTAATAGGCTGGCCAAAGGAGGAGATAGAAGCCACTGACATAAAGACAAGAAAGCTCCTTACCATGCATGGAGGGTTTCACACCAAGTCCAGCACCCTGAGGCTGTACGCTAAGCGGAAGGAAGGGGGTCGGGGACTGGTGAGTGTCAGCACCACAGTCCAGGATGAGACAACAAACATCCAAGAATACATCACGAAGATGGCCCCAACTGACAGCGTGCTCAGTGAATACCTCAGGCAGCAGAAACCCAAGAAAGAGGAGGGAGACGAGGAACCATCATGGAAGGACAGGCCCCTGCACGGTATGTACCACCGGCAGATAGAGGAGGTGGCTGATATCCAGAAATCCTACCAGTGGCTGGACAAAGCTGGACTGAAAGATAGCACAGAGGCACTAATCATGGCAGCACAAGAACAAGCTCTGAGTACAAGATCCATAGAGGCTGGGGTCTATCACACCAGGCAAGACCCCAGGTGCAGGCTGTGTAAAGATGCCCCAGAGACAATCCAGCACATAACAGCAGGGTGCAAGATGCTAGCAGGCAAGGCATACATGGAACGCCATAACCAAGTGGCCGGCATAGTGTACAGGAACATCTGTGCCGAGTATAACCTGGAGCTAACCGAGCTAAGATCCTGTGGGACTTCCAGATACAGACGGACAAAATGGTGGTGGCTAACCAACCGGACATAGTGGTAGTAGACAAACAGAAGAAGACGGCCATAGTGATCGATGTAGCGGTTCCGAATGACAGCAATATCAGGAAGAAGGAACACGAGAAGCTGGAGAAATACCAAGGGCTCAGAGAAGAGCTCGAGAGGATGTGGAGGGTGAAGGTATCGGTGGTCCCCGTGGTAATCGGAGCACTAGGTGCGGTGACTCCCAAGCTAGGCGAGTGGCTCCAGCAGATCCCGGGAATAACATCGGAGATCTCTGTCCAGAAGAGCGCAGTCCTGGGAACAGCTAAGATACTGCGCAGGACCCTCAAGCTCCCAGGCCTCTGGTAGAGGACCCGAGCTTGAAGGATAAACCGCCCGCAGGGGCATGCTGGGTGTTTGTTTTTTTTTGTATATATATATATATATATATATATATATATATATATATATATATATATATATATATATATATATGTCCCGCTGAAAAGGACAAATAATGGAAGTGCAAATAATGAAAATATGAATGAAAATAATATGCAAAGACTCATTAACTGTCTGTTGACAGCTATCACTGCAGTAATCCTATCTACGGGCAGACTGTGAACCCTCATAACCCCCAGAAGACCTCTGGAGGTTCATCTGGTGGGGAGGGGGCTCTCATCGGGGGAGGGGGCTCCCTGCTTGGTATAGGCACTGATATAGGTGGCAGTATCCGTATTCCTGCATCCTTCTGTGGAATCTGTGGCTTCAAACCAACTGCAGGTCGGCTCAGGTGGGTCTCATTCAGTCAGTTTTCATAAATTTGTTATACATTGCTGAGTTAATCTTTATTAACACTTTTGGGTAATGATTAGTTTACAGGCGGTTCGTCCAATTTATCTAGGGCAAAAGTCAGGTAAGAAACATATCTACTTTACATATAAAGTAAATGTAGTTACATAACCACTGTATAGCAATATTTCACAGACACAAACTGTCTCAAATATTTGAGTGACTGCTTTATATTTCGTATGAAACTAGTGCCATCATCTCCTGGACCCATGGCAAGAGATGTGGACAGCCTGGCTCTGTGCATGCAGGCACTTCTTTGTGACCACATGTTTTCTTTAGACCCCACTGTTCCACCATTACCTTTTAACATGGAGGTGTGTCCTGTACTGTGAGGTTCATATACTTTGTTAATGATTATTATTTTGTTTAAAAGCTACAAATTAAGCAGATACATAGATGTCCTAATGCTTCACTTTATATTACTCTTTACAGGCTGTAATCAATGCAAACTGATTATGTTTAATTGACTGAGGAAGTAAAAATGATTGACCCTTAGATATACAGAAGCTCCAGACCTCTAAGGATTGGTTATTATGAAAGCGATGGCTACACGCATTCATTTCCAAGCATGGCCCGAAGCGTCAGAGAGGTCAAAGCTCTGCTAGAGCAAGCAGGGCACACAGTAAGACGTCACCACACACACTATGATCACTGTCAAGCCACGTATGTGATATGAGTCATAGGTCCTCAGTGTTGATATTTGTGTCTTTAGCTCGTCCCTTACTGTCCACTGAAGATGGATCAAATTTTCCCTGAACTATTGATAAAGGGTATTTTAGCAGATGGAGCTACCACCCTGCTACAAAAACTGTGAGTTGTTCCATTTAATAAGTCAGTTATTACCATTTGTTTTCTAAACTTAAATCATCTAACATTTAGAGATTTTGTTTCTTTTTAGTTCTAACCACTAAACATCACCATGCTGCCATTGTCTTTATGAACAACATGGGGTTGTGGTTCTTTTTTAACCCATTACAGTAATTCTCAGTTCAGTGTCTCTGAACAGACTGTTTTCTCCTGTGCCAATGATCTCTTTCATTTTAGGGAAGGGGGACCTGTGGACCCTTCTCTGGAGCCTCAGGTTTTTCCTTACGGCTTTCCCAAGTGGTTGAAGAAAACCATTTCATTCTTGCTCAAACCCGTGGTGAGTCCTCTAATTCTGTGACCGAGATGTAGACATTTAGATCTAAATTGACATTGACATATTTTGGGGTGGTTTTTTTTGGCAGTTTCCTCGTGTTTCTGCCAACTTTGGTGCTGTTTGTGGAGTTGGGTGAGACAGTATCCTTGAAATTGTTCATTTGTGCTTGAATCTCAGTTTCTTTGTTACATTTCCATGTGCTAGGAATTATATCCAAACGTTCTGCTTCATTTTTAGATCTGTTCCAGAGCTGTGGAAGCAACATGCTGCTGTTGAGGTACTGTCAGCTGATGATGCATGGTCACATATGAAAGTGCGAAGATTAAATTGAGATTTCCTGTGTTTTCTTTAGGACTACATTCGTGAGACAATAGCACATTGGAGGAGCTGCAACATTGATGTGCTGCTGTGTCCTGTGATTGGACCAGCCTACAACCTCTTATACTGTGGCAAAATTTCAAGTATGATTCACTCAGTATGACAGACAACTTAGTTTCTGTATCTATCACTTTGTTTTAAAAAACATGTAATTACAGGACTTTAAAGATGTTTAAAATGTGAAGCAAAAGTCACAAATTAGATCAGATATTGTTACTTTAATAGTTTCTGAAAATTACAAAGATATGTAAAATATAAAAGGCAAAAGATAACAGTAACTAATAAAAAAACCACTTTATTTTTCCAGTTTAATTTTTATTGTGTTTAGTACTTCTATTTGTAAATGAAGTTTAGCTAAAGGTGTAGTTCATGTTGTAGTGGATTCAGAGTTTCTTCACTGGGGAACCGGATAGACATGATAAAAAACAAAAAAAAAAACAATGACAGTGTACAAAACATGTCTGTGAACATTCCCAGTCATCCAGGTCACTGTAGTCTAAGGAGCTTGGAAAGAAAAGCGTCATTGCTGCTTGTGACTTACACCCGTTTTCACACCTTGGATGGTGTGATTAGGTATAGAATCAATGGGTGGTCCATGACCCTCTTGGTGACACTCTCATGGGCCTTAAAATCTGGGACTCTCCACCAGCTGCTCCTGGAACTGAAGAAGCTACTCGAATGAGAGGTGAAACGTCTTCAAGAAACCTAAAGAAGTCCAGACACTTTTATTTCCAAGCTTCTTAGTGTACAAAACAGTTACACGTTATAACACAACTGAACTTTGAAAAGAGGAAAAAAAGAGACATTTCATCAAAGATGAGGACGACTCTCCAGACATTACTTGATTTAAAAAGTAACCTGGATCTGGATATAGAGCAAAGCAAAGGCATTACTGCATTAACTAAATTATATTTAAATTAAACAACAATTGCATTTGTAAAGGTTAAGAATAGTGTTTATGTTTCTTTATAAGTAATTGATTTTTCTTTTCTGTGTTTTAAGCTGCTGTTAGCTACACGTTACTCTACAATCTCCTTACCTTTCCTGCGGGTGTAGTCACTGTTTCCACAGTGACCGCAAAGGATGAGGAGGAACTCAAGCACTATAAGGGCTGTTATCAGGACATGTGGGACAAACTCTTCAAAGAGGTAGGCAACATGTACCAGTGAGATAAGACTGAGTGAGAACATAGAACCAGATTTACTAACACGTTGTGTCAGGACAAACTTTTGGCATGAAAAAATGAGACTTTTGTAAATGATCCATTTTCCCGTGTTTAATGTTTGTATCCACGCTGTAGACTGCGTCACTATTTTCCTCTTCTGGCATATGAACTGAAATCAGCTGATTGCAACACATGTGCAAGTGGAACCATTGAGCAGGATCGATAGGCAAGCAGACGAACAATTCCAAGGTACAGAGCTACCAAGCCACTTGATGCTAAAGTTGCTCAATAGCTTCAGAGATGACCTGGAGCCTCTAACCTAAAGGAGTCACACAATACCAGCGGCAACAAAACTGCTTCCAGCTCTTCAGTTTCACAGCCTGTGCAATAGTGTTCAAAGGGAAACGGCCAAAAAATGGAGAAACAGGCAGGAAGACAGCACTGATTTTAGACCGCATCCTCAGAAGAATCAGACCTTTGATGGACATTATACTAAACAATGTATTTATCTTGATAAAATTTATTAAGTAAAAGTGTGCTTTTAAAGTTTTATTATACTCCACTTAAACAGTTATAATTCCAGGAGTGTAAACAGCACACGGTTTTCAGCACATCACCTGTGCTCCAACACCATCACTTATTACTGGTGGATCTACACAAATTCAGCAGCATGCACTTTGACAATACATGAGATCACAGATAAACACATGTACACACATGACTTCCCCAAGAAATCAGCAAATCCATTTTTTTCTAGGTAAACACCTTTCAGCACTATTTGGGGATTGTGCTCTTTTGCCCTGTTTAGTAAATTACACATTTAGGTGGTGCGTTCAGCTGCTGAGCATTAAGTGACAGGAGTGTGTTTTGTGTTCAGGCAGTGACCGGTGGCGAGGGTCTACCTGTGGCGGTTCAGTGTGTTGCTCTGCCGTGGCAGGATGAGCTCTGCCTGCGCTTCATGAAGGAAGTGGAACAACTGGTCAAAGAAAGCAAGAAGTAAAGCTGCTTTCTTTGTCAGTCTCACAGGAGAGGCTGCAGACTTGAGGAGACATGTTAACTTGAGTATTTCCTGTAATAATGAGCTAATTGTGTGATAAATAGTGGAGTATTCTCTACACTACAAGCTTAATCTAGGCACTTTTTGTTTTTTGGCTGTTTGTTGAAGGTTAAATAAAAGGTAATTGGTAAAATTACACATTTTTTGTTCTTATTGTTGTAGGTCTTTTGTCGTATTACCATCCATTTCATGTTCAAATTCAAATTCAAATTTTATTTGTCACATACACAGTCATACACAGTACGATATGCAGTGAAATGCTTAGACAACTGCTCGTGACCTAAAGAAAAAAAAGAAAAGGCTATGAATAAGATAGGAAATAAATATGAAAATTAAAAAGGGTAAATTTAACTAGGAAGGAATAAAATAAAATATAAAAATTAAGTTAAAAATGAGATAACTGTACAACACAAATTAGAATCAAGGGTAAATTTAACTGGGAAAGAATAAGATAAAATATATAAATTAAAGTTGAAAATAAAATAACTGTACAACAAAATACACAATACACAGTATAGAATATATAAGAATGTATGAAGAAATATAAATATATATATACACAAACAGCAGCTGTACAAGTATTATCTGGAAATGAGGAATATTATGTCCAGTGTTGTGCAATCCACATTATTTAGTGTCTTGTGCAGTGCAAATATGCTTAAAGTGATTTAAGTGATGAAGTGAAAACAATGTCCAGAATGTCCAGTGTGTGTGTAAGAACTATATGTGTGGGTCAGTACTGTGTGGTGGTGTGATTGAGAGACCGTATCGCCTGCGGGAAGAAGCTCCTCCTCAGTCTCTCTGTGTTGGTCTTCGGGGAGCGGAATCGCTTTCCTGACCTCAACAGAGAGAACAGTCCGTTGTTGGGATGGCTGAGCTCCTTCACGATCTTCCTGGCCTTGGTCCAGCACCGCCTGCTGTAGATTGAGTGCAATGTAATAAAGTATGAAAAGGCACTAAAAGAACGAAAACTGGAATCATGTCAACAGTAGGCAAAGAGACAGTGCTAGTACATTTGTAAAAATGTTAAGAATTAGCATTAAATAATAAGTATGTAAAGTAATATTACTGTTTGTGCACATAACTCTATGATTTACATTGTATACATATACAAATTAGTACATGCTACATTTGCTTTTGTTTACAACAACAGCAACAAACTTTATTTATATAGCACATTTAAAACCAGTGGTGTACCAAAGTGCTTAACATACAAGAGGGTAAGATGAAGTAACAGGGAAGGATGAAGGCTTGTTCATCAAAAGAAACGGCAGCTCACCCCTACCCACTCCACTTCCACAACTTCTAAGCCGCACTGTAGCCAGCGGCTGCCACAGTTACACTGCTGGGTCATGAGGAGAAACGCGAGGACCTCTCCTGCCTTAGCACTCCAGACTCCTTTTAATGGGCGGTCCTCCAGCTGGAACCAGTCACGTCGGGGCTGTGTATCCACGCACCAATCGGAGCAGGGCCCTGGCACAGCTGAATTAACATAAAAAGGTAAATCACCTGCACAAAACAAACACATGAACATGCAAGTTTGTAACAGGCTATGGCAAAGTACCAAAATGCTAGCAGGTTAAATGGCATTAAAAACATAGAAGCAAAAGAAATTCATATAAAAGCATAAAAGAACAATATATGTAAAGGATAAAACAGTCAAAAATTTTAAAAATGATTAAAAGTAGTTAAGAATAGACCAAAGATAGAAATAAGCATTAAACTAACTAACAAGAAAAAGGTGGGCTTTTAACCGCGATTTGAAGGATTGAATGGAATCAGTTATTATTGAGTACCATCATCTTTGGAAATCAGAGCAAAGGTGTAATCTGCCAGAGCAATGGACTTCTGCTCCATCACCATTTTTTTCCTACCAATTGTAAAGCTGACAGATATAGATATGTAAATTCACATTCAGCTAATCTGATTAAAATTCAATCATCTCAAAAGTATATTTCAATAATTGCTCTCAACTGGACCCTACTGACAACCCCACACATTTCTCTGGATTATCCGATGACATATAGACAATATTTTATGACGTATGTCAGTCTTAACAGCACAGAATGAAGATTACATTGATCTAACATCAGGCACACAGAATTATTCAATGTGCAATGGGTATGGTGAAGTGACAATTTTACCTTGTTGAAAAAAATTGACATTCTAATATCTTCCAGTCGGAGCTGCTATCCTGCTTCAAATTTCCCATGATCAGAGAGCATGTTAATACTAATGCTCAGAAGAGAAACAAGCGCTCCGACTTGTTGTACACAGGTTGTTTTAGGTGTTTCAACCGTCTCTGTGTTCCAACTATACTCCACACACACACAAACGCCTGAGCTCTCACGTTACAGTAAATATTTAGACGATACCCAAAACTAGTCTCAAGCATTACTGTTATGGTTCTGGGTCATTTGACCCAACTCATTGAGTTTATTGTGCTTTTGCGATTCTATAATTTAGCATTGAGCTTAGTCCTTTCCATGACACTGAGTTTACTCGAATTTTCTGGTCTATGTTCTGTTGTTGCCCATTTCTTCATGTCTCCTTTGAGAACCTGTTTTGCCGACTGTGTTTACATTTCTGAGCATATCACTCCCTGATCCTCTGCGTGTCTTAGTCAGGTTGTTGTGTTTCATCTTTAAATGTTTCCCTCCTCGTGTTTCATTCTACATCTCCCCCGTCTGTCATGTGCATTCATATACAGTCCCGAAATGACAAAAAAATGATATTTTGCATGGTTGGATCTTTACAACGTTCCAAGTAGAGCTTCAACATGCAACAAGAAGAAATGGGAGTGAGACAAAACATTTTTTTTGAGAATGCAATTTATTGAATACAACGCTTAAACTGAAACAGGCTGTTTTACAGCTGATCAAAATTTAAGACCACATGCCTTTAAAAGCCCAAATCTGTGCAAAAATGTGGATTCATTGTCATTTTCTGTCAGTAGTCACACTGTCATGATATTCTACTGGCAAAGGCAAAAAAAAAACTTTCCCTTTTTGAACTTGGTATGGTTGTTGAACTGCATAATCAGGGTCTCTCACAGCACGCCATTGCTGCTGAGGTGGGCGCAGTAAGACAGCCATTTGGAATTTCTTAAATGATCCTGAGGGTTATGGAACAAAACAGTCAAGTGGAAGACCCAAAAAGATTTCCCCAGCACTGAGCAGAGAATCCAACTGTCTGTCCGTCAAGACACTGGACGATCCTCGACCCAAATTAACGGTTTTAGTGGTGCAGACTGCAGCCCCATAACCATCAGACGGCATCGGAGGCCGAAGGGCTTAAAAAACAAAAAATGTCTTTAAAGGCCTCGTCTCCTTGAACGGCAAAGAACTGACCGTTTGGACTTTGCAAGAGAGCACCACACATGGGACATTGAAAGCTGGAAGCAAGTTTTATTCTCTGATGAGAAAATTTTTTACCTTGATGGTCCTGATGGTTTCCAACGTTACTGGCATGACGAGTAACGTAGGTTTTCAACACGTCACAGTGGAGGGCGCGCTATAATGGTCTGGGGTGCTTTTTCCTTCAGTGGTAAAATGGAGCTTCCGGAGGTGCAAGGGCATCAAACGCTCGCTGGCTAAGTCCACATGTTGCAGAGAGCATCCCTCATGACAGAGGGCCTTCGTCTATGGTGTAACGACTGGATTTTTCAACAGGACAATGCTACACTATACAATGCCCGCAGAACAAAGGACTTCTTAAAGGAGAATAACATCACTCTGTTGGACCATCCTGCGTGTTCCCCTGATCTAAATCCAGTTGAGAACCTTTGGGGATGGTTGTGGAGAGAAGTTAACAAAAATGGACAAACAGTTCCAGACAGTAGATGCACTTCCCATTTCCTTTGTGTTTTGTGTGCTTTTGCAGCGTTTTGCTTATTGCTGGTGTTTTCTTAAGTTGCAGTCCGTTTGGCCTCTAAGGGCCACCGTACATTTCCCTCGTTGCTGGGTTTCAACAATGGCGGTTTTGATTTTTGTGAATGAGAGACTCTCGTGGCTCATCGAGCGACGCTACTAACCAGCCAATCGGTGAAACGTGCCGAGTCGAATGAGTAGGTACTAATGGAAAAGGAGCTTAAGAGTCCTTCTACTTTTTGTTTTGTTACCCTTTGTCAGCCAATAAATCAGCTCGCTTTTTTTTAAGATCCAGTTTCTCGCCTTCGTTAGTGTGCATTTGGGTCCATACCACGCACAAGCCACCTGGTCTTAAAATTAAACAGAGAGCTTAACTGAATCTAATGTGGAGCATCGGAGGAAGAAGTGCTGATACAAGACAGGTAAAATGATCATTAGCCAAGGATGATCAAATAGCCAAGTTAAATTTTAAATTGGACTTTGCAGTGTTTAACAAACTGTGTAACGAATAAAGATAAACATTTTAATTTGATAATATTTAAAACATTATTAAATTACACCAGCTATAGTAGTGGGATTTTACTTGTTTATTGTTCGACAGAACAGAGTCCAGTTGGCTGATCTTTTTTGCAGTTGAAAATAAACATTGGGCTGATTTAATTACAACAAGTGTTTTTGTTTTTTAATCATCATATTATTATTGTTGTTGTGTTTATACTGATTAAGTGTTGTTGTGCTAGAAATCTCCAAGAAGTCCAATAATGATAAAAATTAAATGTGATTTATTTCCATTCAATTTGTATGTATGCAAAATGAAAATTATTTATTTATTTATTTATTTCACACTTGGTCAACAGTTTCCACAGTTAGTTCTTTCAAACCAACCAACTACACTTTCTGTCAGTAAAGCACTGCAACCACGTGTGAAAAGGAGCAGGCAGAAGAATATATTCTTATTAAACCCTGCCCCCTATCTACAATCCAACTTATATTGCAAGTGGGCACCAAAAGTCAAGGAACAAACTAACATTAACACTTATTTCCAGTCCTAACTCAAACCAAACAACAATTTACAATCAGAATATACCACTCCACATAGTAACAAGGAGAAAAGATAAGGGAAGTTACAGCAACCTGTTTTTTAAATTTGGTTACGCTGGAAATGTTTATGTCAGCGGATAATCATTTAGTATTGCTCACTCAGAAAATTTGAATTATTTTTAGTACTGTGTACTCACAATGACTCACAATGAATTATTTCTTGGAGCTAATTAATTTTACAGTGTAGAATGAAGTTTATTATTTATGTTCTTGTGCATATAGGCTAAATTAGTACTGTGTTATGCGATTAATTACATAGCATATTGATTTTTGTTAGTGGGTTAATCACTCTTTCTCACGCTCATATTAGTTGTTGGTGGCTACTGGTTAATGAGTAAATAAAAAAGGCTTTTTGTCTGTCCTGAAGTTAATCGACCCTACATGCTCACAGTGTTGGGGAGTAACGGAATACATGTACCGCCGTTACGTATTTAAAATACAAAATATGAGTAACTGTATTCCGTTACAGTTACCGTTTAAAAAGGTGGTATTTAGAATACAGTTACTTTGTTGAAATAAATGGATTACACGGCGGTACTTCTCTGTTTCATATTGTGGCGGGTCAGGACTGTTTGGGTTTGCTTGACAGCTACGTTCTGTTGTTCCAGGCGGCAGCGTTACGGTTGCCATGGTTACAGGGTGACGCTCTCTCTCTGCGTGTTTCCTGGGTGAGAGAGCGCCTGTTGTTGTTGTGCTAAGCTAATAGGCAGAATGCTACAGGTATAGCTCTAAAGAATGTAGCATCATAGGCAGTGTAGTCCGTGCTGCAGGGAGAATGGACTGCCATACCCGTTATGTGTCTGTGAGCGAGGGAGGGAGAAAAAGGAAAAGTACGAGCTGTCATCGAGCAAAAACGGGAGCTGGAAGCATGTAAATATAATAATAACCACTGCAGCCAAGAAGAGAGCCTGATGAGCCCAGTTGTAAGTAAGCTATTAAGACTCGACTGTACACCGTGTTCGTGTTTTCCTCCAAAAACAATAAGTTCTGTTGGAGCAGCCTTTCAACGCCTCTCTCTGTCTCTCGTTAGCAAAGTTGACCCAGACAACAAAGTAAAGCTAGTTTTCGGCTACGAGCCTGACACAGAACCCACCGTATTAGCCAGAGGTCCCTTTACTACGGTTCGGAGCCGCGGACCTTCAGTAACAGTAATAAATCACAGCAATAGTACATTCACAGCATGATAATATATTAAGTAATCCAAAGTATTCAGAATACGTTACTCTCATTGAGTAACGTAACGGAATACGTTACAGAATACATTTTGGGGCATGTAATCTGTATTCTGTAATGGAATACATTTTCAAAGTAACCTTCCCAACACTGCATGCTCACCACGCCCACTTTAGTTCACAGCTAAAACAAGGCAGCTGTCGCGTTTAGGCAGCTGTCGTGTTTAAACAGCTGTGTGTTAGGTCCATGTGGCATTTAAACCAATTTGCAGCCCCAGGACAAAGACGAAAATCACGCAGAACACTGAACCGTTTATTAAGAGAGTGAAGATGGACAACTGGACAGCAGCTCTGCTCACTGGTGTTGCCTGCGTTGGGGGATACCTGGTTGTGCGGGTGAAAAAGATCAACAGCCTCCGACGGGCGGAGGAAAAGATCAAGAGAGCCAGAAACAGGAGAGATGAGAGCTTGCAGCGGGCAGAGCAGGCGGTGCTCCGGTACAAACAGTTGGTGAGAGTTCAGAGCTTTGGGGGTTTTTCTACTTTGTCTTTATCAAGAAATCTCAGCTAATGATCTGCTTTTAGTTTAACCTGGTGGAGGGTTAGTCACTAAATATCAAAATACTGGCACTTTTCAATGTCTCCATGCTTGGGCCTACTTGAGCATGAAAATTAAAGTTATGACTTTGCAGACCATTTAAGTGCAGTGAACTCATTGCTGTGTTTGAGAAAGTTTGTAAAAAAAAAAAAAAAAAGTGGAAGGAAGAATCCTGAATCTGTACATTGTGGAGATGGAAAATTATTTTACTGTTACTATTCATAATCAGTATTATTACTGTTGCATCACTTATGATTTATTATCACTTATGAGTTATCATTATCATTTGATTAGAGCATTTATTGAAACGCATTTATTGAAACTGTTGATGTTACATTAAAGTCTGTATTTCAGGTGTGAGCTGAATTACATAATAATCTTTTATTGCAGGCGCAGCTGTAATCATGTTATACACATATTGCATTTTTGTGCTAATTAAAGAGTTGAAGCTCAGTTGATAAGGGTCGGAAGCTTCAGTCAGCGTGAGTTTGATCGATCAATTGGCATACCTATTGGGCTAATGAAAGACTGCATACATGCTTACAATTCACCACATATTATATAGGAATATAATAAAGGCCTGTGTGCCCTCGTGTTGCACTGGAGTCTGCCTGGGAACACATGACTCAAACGGAGTCAGGGAGTATGCTTCTGAAATGTCTTTGTTTGTCGAGTAAGGTCATGCACTGAGGTCAAGACACACACAGGGTGCCTGCACACATACATACTGTATATAGTATTTAGATAGATACTGGTTTGCTCGAAACTGCAAGTTGTACCTGCATACGTGACAGCTTAATTCCACAGATAAGTGAAGTGAAATAACAGGAAGCATCTGGCGATAGTGGAGGAACATAGGAAGAAAATGTTCTTTTTTAGAATATGTCCTAGGCCCTGGAAACTTACTGGAACTTATGCTTGTTGATTATCTGCTTGTGACGCACTATTTTCATATATATACAGTGGGGCAAAAAAGTATTTAGTCAGCCACCGATTGTGCAAGTTCCCCCACTTAAAATGATGACAGAGGTCAGTAATTTGCACCAGAGGTACACTTCAACTGTGAGAGACAGAATGTGAAAAAAAAATCCATGAATTCACATGGTAGGATTTGTAAAGAATTTATTCGTAAATCTGGGTGGAAAATAAGTATTTGGTCACCTCAAACAAGGAAAATCCCTGGCTCTCACAGACCTGTAACGTCTTCTGTAAGAAGCTTTTCTGTCCCCCACTCGTTACCTGTATGAATGGCACCTGTTTGACCTCATCATCTGTATAAAAGACACCTGTCCACAGCCTCAACCAGTCAGACTCCAAACTCCGCCATGGCCAAGACCAAAGAGCTTTCGAAGGACACCAGGAAAAGAATTGTAGACCTGCACCAGACTGGGAAGAGTGAATCTACAATAGGCAAGCAGCTTGGTGTGAAAAAATCAACTGTGGGAGCAATCATCAGAAAATGGAAGACATACAAGACCACTGATAATCTCCCTCGATCTGGGGCTCCACGCAAGATCTCATCCCGTGGGGTCAAAATGATCATGAGAACGGTGAGCAAAGATCCCAGAACCACACGGGGGGACCTGGTGAATGACCTGCAGAGAGCTGGGACCAAAGTAACAAAGGTCACCATCAGTAACACACTACAACGGCAGGGAATCAAATCCCGCAGTGCCAGACGTGTTCCGCTGCTGAAGCCAGTGCATGTCCAGGCCCGTCTGAAGTTTGCCAGAGAGCACATGGATGATACAGCAGAGGATTGGGAGAATGTCATGTGGTCAGATGAAACCAAAGTAGAACTTTTTGGTATAAACTCAACTCGTCGTGTTTGGAGGAAGAAGAATACTGAGTTGCATCCCAAGAACACCATACCTACTGTGAAGCATGGGGGTGGAAACATCATGCTATGGGGCTGTTTTTCTGCCAAGGGGACAGGACGACTGATCCGTGTTAAGGACAGAATGAATGGGGCCAAGTATCGTGAGATTTTGAGCCAAAACCTCCTTCCATCAGTGAGAACTTTGAAGATGAAACGAGGCTGGGTCTTCCAACATGACAATGATCCAAAACACACCGCCCGGGGCAACAAAGGAGTGGCTCCGTAAGAAGCATTTGAAAGTCCTGGAGTGGCCTAGCCAGTCTCCAGACCTCAACCCCATAGAAAATCTGTGGCGGGAGTTGAAAGTCCGTGTTGCTCGGCGACAGCCCCAAAACATCACTGCTCTTGAGAAGATCTGCATGGAGGAATGGGCCAAAATACCAGCTACTGTGTGTGCAAACCTGGTAAAGACCTATAGGAAACGTTTGACCTCTGTTATTGCCAACAAAGGTTATGTTACAAAGTATTGAGTTGTATTTTTGTTATTGACCAAATACTTATTTTCCACCCTGATTTACGAATAAATTCTTTACAAATCCTACCATGTGAATTCATGGATTTTTTTTTCACATTCTGTCTCTCACAGTTGAAGTGTACCTCTGGTGCAAATTACTGACCTCTGTCATCATTTTAAGTGGGGGAACTTGCACAATCGGTGGCTGACTAAATACTTTTTTGCCCCACTTTATGACACCCCATTTATTGTTCTGGGAAGATCGATGCTGTGTGAGGGATCGTGCTCGGCTTCCCATATGTACATGTGTTAATAAAATCATCGTTTTGACGCACCTTACTGGGACTTTGCAGTCGTTTGTCTTCACCTCAAATCACGAATTCAGGACAACATGGATGTGGTTGCGTCTCTTTGTTGCAGCCTTTAAAAGAAACAATAATAACATAATGATTCTGTGTGGGTCTGTGTCTCCTAGCATCCGACAACTGACTCTGCTTTGATCCTGACGCTCTCCCTGTCTGAGCTGACACAGCAGCTGAACGAAGGTTTCCTGCACCCCGAGGATGTGTTTTACTCTTACATGGAAAAGGTTCAATATCCAGCATGACACAAACCTTTCATAATAGATAAAATACAGCAAAGCTAATTTTAACACTAAGTAATCATTTACATTAGTCAGGCTTATCCAAATGTTATTTATTTTTGACATTAGTCCTACTGACAAATCACTTTTTTTTGTTTTAGTTCTTTTTACACAGACTTGTGTCTTATCACAGTTTAAGTTTAGACACACTGGAAAATAATATTCATATAAGCAACACTGACTCATGTGTCACATAATACTTGTGTGTCTCCAACATGAGTTTAATATTTTACAAAGATTAAAATCCCTTTAGGTGAATAAATTAATCTCAAACTGTCTGTGCTTGTTTCCTTTCCAACAGACTCTGGCTGTAAACAAAAAGCTGAACTGCTGCACTGAAATTTTGCTGGAGAGTTTGGACCAGCTGACAACTGTTGGCTCCAACAAGGATGGTCTCTTGTACGGAGTTCCAGTTAGCATCAAAGAAAATATTACATTTAAGGTATTACAAAGGTTATGCAATGCAAATATCCCATCAGTATTTATAAGTATGGTACAGTATTCTCGAGCATCATAGCTCAGGTATTTGATGTAACATTATCATCTTTGTTTTTTCCAACACTAGAATCATGACTGTTCTTGTGGTGTGGTCATTAACCTGGACCAGCCCGCTGAAAAGGACAGTGTGCTTGTTCAAGTCCTGAAGAAACAAGGAGCTATTCCCTTTGTGAAAACCAACTTGCCTCAAGCAATTTTAAAGTACATCTTTTGTCAATTACTCACATAAAAATCTACAGCACATTTAAAACTGTGTGCATGTGTTAAGTTGCCTTTGTCCATTCCAAATGTGCAAATAATGAAAATATGAATGAAAATAATATGCAAAGACTCATTAACTGTCTGTTGACAGCTATGACTGCAGTAATCCTATCTACGGGCAGACTGTGAACCCTCATAACCCCCAGAAGACCTCTGGAGGTTCATCTGGTGGGGAGGGGGCTCTCATCGGGGGAGGGGGCTCTCTGCTTGGTATAGGCACTGATATAGGTGGCAGTATCCGTATTCCTGCATCCTTCTGTGGAATCTGTGGTTTCAAACCAACTGCAGGTCGGCTCAGGTGGGTCTCATTCAGTCAGGTTTTGGAAATTTATTATACATTGCTGAGATAAGCTTTATTAACACTTTTGGGTAATGATTAGTTTACAGGGAGTTCGTCCAATTTATCGAGGGCAAAAGTCAGGTCAGTGACATATCTACTTACTAAACAAAGTAAAATGTGACGTTACATAACTGCTGTCTTGCAATATTCCACAGTCTGGGAATTTTGTTTACTGCTTTTTGTTATATATTAAACTAGTGTCGTCATCTGCTGGACCCATGGCAAGAGATGTGGACAGCCTGGCTCTGTGCATGCAGGCGCTTCTTTGTGACCACATGTTTTCTTTGGACCCCACTGTTCCACCATTACCTTTTAACATGGAGGTGTGTCCTGTACTGTGGGACTCATATAATCTGTTAATGATTATTCTTTTTTTGGTTAAAAGCTACAAATTAAACTGATACATAGTTGTCCTAATGCTTCACTTTATATTACTCTTTACAGGCTGTAATCTTAAACTTTGCAAACACATCTGATTATATTTAATTGACTCAGGAAATAAAAATTCTTCACTCTTAGTTATACAGAAGCTCCAGACCTCTAAGGATTGGTTATTTGGAGAGCGATGGCTACATGCATCCATCTCCAAGCATGGCCCGGGGTGTCAGAGAGGTCAAAGTTCTGCTAGAGCAAGCAGGGCACACAGTAAGACGTCACCACACACACTAGGATCACTGTCAAGCCACGTATGGGATTTAGGACTGTGCGATATCACCAAAATCTCATATCCCAATATAGGACATTTTTCATCCCGATAACGATAGATATCACAAAATAGGGCATTTTCTGTAAATTTCGGGCAACTCGACTTGCGTGAAGTATTTTCAGCTGGGCGTTGTGTACCTGGAGTCGAGTACTTTGACCGATGCATGAAGCTATACATTTTTAAACATAAGTTGTAACAGGGGCTCCAAATTCTATTTGTATGTATTTATTACATGGAAAAGCCTGTTCTAATGTTTGAGTCTAAAGTTTATTTTGAGCACCTGACGGCTCTTTTTTGCTTCCCATCCATAAACTCACTCCATACGCTTTCACATGATTCTTGTGTAGGTGGTAGAAGAAGTTTGTCGTGTTCGAGTCTGTGGTGGTGAGCGGTTTGCAGCGTAATTTGCATAGTACAGTTTTCTGGTCCGCGTCACTTCTTTCATAACCAAACCATGTCCATGCTTCAGAGGTAGCCCCTCGTTGAGGAATAAGGTCCTTGATTTGTTTTGACTGGTCCTTCCATTTGGAGCTACCTGGTGTTGCCTCATTTTCACTGGCTAAGCTGGTATTCTCTGTGCCCCGATGAAAAAATATTGCTGTAAACAGTGTATTTTGCGACACCTTGACAAACAATAGCATATAATTTGAAATGATGGATGTTTTCATATCGTCATCTGATATATTTTGATATATCGCATAGCCCTATGAGTCATAGGTCATTAATCCTGTCATTTGTGTCTTTAGCTCGTCCCTTACTGTCCACTGAAGATGGATCAAATTATCCCTGAACTATTTTTAAAGGGTTTATTTGCAGATGGAGCTACCAACCTGCTACAAAAACTGTGAGTTGTTCCATTTAATAAGTCAGTTATTACCATTTGTTTTCTAAACTGAAATAATCTAACATTTAGAGATTTTGTTTCTTTTTAGTTTTAACCACTAAACATCACCATGCTGCCATTGTCTTTATGAACAACATGGGGTTGTGGTTCTTTTTTTAACCCATTACAGTAATTCTCATTTCAGTGTCTCTGAACAGACTGTTTTCTCCTGTGCCAATGATCTCTTTCATTTTAGGGAAGGGGGACCTGTGGACCCTTGTCTGGAGCCTCAGGTTTTTCCTTACGGCTTTCCCAAGTGGTTGAAGAAAACCATTTCATTCTTGCTCAAACCCGTGGTGAGTCCTCTAATTCTGTGACCGAAACATTAATTTAGAGATTGGTTTGAAAATTAATTTTACACCTCAGTTTGTCTTCTTCTTTTGGCAGTTTCCTCGTGTTTCTGCCAACTTTGGTGCTCTTTGTGGAGTTGGGTGAGAAAGTATCCTTGAAATTGTTAATTTGTGCTTGAATCTCAGTTTCTTTGTTACATTTCCATGTGCTAGGAATTATATCCAAACGTTCTGCTTCATTTTTAGATCTGTTCCAGAGCTGTGGAAGCAACATGCTGCTGTTGAGGTACTGTCAGCTGATGATGCATGGTCACATATGAAAGTGCGAAGATGAAATTGAGATTTCCTGTGTTTTCTTTAGGACTACATTCGTGAGACAATAGCACATTGGAGGAGCTGCAACATTGATGTGCTGCTGTGTCCTGTGACTGGACCAGCCTACAACTTCTTATACTGTGGCAAACTTTTAAGTATGGCAAACTGATTATGATAGCTGTAAACTATAAAAAGGTAAAAGATTGCAGGGACTAAGAAAATAACCACTTTATTTTTCCAGTTTAATTTTTATTGTGTTTAGTACTTCTATTTGTAAATGAAGTTTAGCTAAAGGTGTAGTTCATGTTGTAGTGGATTCAGAGTTTCCTCACTGGGGAACCGGATACATATAAGAAACAAAACAGAATGACAGTGTACAAAACAGTTACATGTTACAATACAAGAGTGTGACAGGACTTAAAAAAGTGAAGAAAAAAAGAGTCATTTCATCAAAGATGAGGACGACCGCTCTTGTCTACTGCTGAGAAAACTGGGCATTACAGGACAGAGTGCAACACAGTAAGGGTCATGAAACTGTCTCCAGACATTACTTGATTAGAAGGTAACCTGGATTACAACATCTGGATGAAGAGCAAAGCAAAGGCATTACTGCATTAACTAAATTATATTTAAATTAAACAATAATTGCATTTGTAAAGGTTAAGAATAGTGTTTGTGTCTTTATAAGTAATTGATTTTTCTTTTCTGCGTTTTAAGATGCTGCCAGCTACACGATGCTCTACAATCTCCTAAACTTTCCTGCGGGTGTAGTCACTGTTTCCACAGTGACCGCAAAGGATGAGGAGGAACTCAAGCACTATAAGGGCTGTTATCAGGACATGTGGGACAAACTCTTCAAAGAGGTACGCAACATGTACCAGTGAGATAAGACTGAGTGAGAACATAGAGTCAGATTTACTAACACATTGTGTCAGGACAAACTGGGTTTTAGCATTAAAAAGGCATAAAGTAGATTTTTGTAAAGAAAGTGCAGTAAGAGTAAAATTTGTGCTGCGTATTGATTTTGACTCGAGTCGATTCAGTTTTAACTCAGATATCCAGAAATATTATAATTCTGATCACTTATCAGAACATATCCCTATTTTTATATCTATGTATAAAAACAAAGTTGACACATGTGAGACTTTATTAGAGATGTAAGCATCACAGCAGATGCCTTTGTGTCAAAGTAACTGAGGATAAAATACAGAAAAATGTGAATGAATTGAAATCAGCTGATTGTATCTCATGTGCGAGTGCAACCGATAAGCAAGATCGATAGCTAATCAGACTAACCATTCCAAGAAACTGACTACCAAACCACTTAATGCTAAATTTATTCAATGAAGTCAGAGGTGACTTTTAACCTTCAAGCTAAACGAGTCACACAATGCCAGCGGCAACAAAACTGCTTCCAGCTCTTCAGTTTCACAGCCTGTGCAATAGTTTTCAAAGGGAAACGGCCAAAAAAATGGAGAAACAGGCAGGAGGACAGCACTGATCCTCAGAAGAATCAGACCTTTGATGGACATCATACTAAACAATGTATTTATGTTGATAAAATTTATTAAGTAAAAGTGTGCTTTTAAAGTTTTATCACACTCCACTTAAACAGTTGTAATTCCAGGATCATGAACAGCACACGGTTTTCAGCACATGAGCTGTGCTCCAACACCATTACATTATTACTGGTGGATCTACACAAATTCAGCTGCATGCACTTTGACAATACGTGAGATCACAGATGTACGTGCGTACACATAAATCTGTTGTATTAGACTCAGTGTCAGGCTAGCTTTTCATGCAGCAGCAACAAGTCAGGAGACCCTGATGTAAAGTCTAAAATATAGATTTTTTTTTGATTACTTGTGAATGTGCGTCAGTGTACTTTAATGTGGTTTCAATCAGCTGCTGTAGCACATCTGTCTCGGGCTATAGAGCTCATTGTTTGATGTTCCATATTACTCATCTGTGCATGTTGAAGTAATAATAAACATTACTTGCTTGAATCTAATTTTCCCCTTAGTATCAGTTTTATCTTGTAATAGCTAAATTAAGAAATGCAATTTAATGCAATTTTTTTCTGTGGAATGTTATTTAAAAATGTGATGTATTACTCTGAACATTCACTTCAATTCTATGTACTTAACATGACTTTACACAGAACCAAGAACTGAACCACATCAGTATATTTCTGCTCCAATATTTATAGATGTTTTTTTTATTACAGTAGGTGGATGAAGGAGACTGTGGTGCGTTCAGCTGCTGAGCATTAAGTGACAGGAGTGTGTTTTGTGTTCAGGCAGTGACCGGTGGTGAGGGTCTAACTGTGGCGGTTCAGTGTGTTGCTCTGCCGTGGCAGGATGAGCTCTGCCTGCGCTTCATGAAGGAAGTGGAAGAACTGGTCAAAGAAAGCAAGAAGTAAAGCTGCTTTCTTTCTCAGTCTCACAGGAGAGGCTGCAGACTTGAGAGGCAACGTGTTAACTTGAGTATTTCCTGTAATAATGAGCTAATATGTCATAAATGGTGGAGAATTCTTAATCTAGATGCTTTTTTTGGCTGTTTGCTAAAGGTTAAATAAAAGTTAACTGGCAAAATTATACATTTATGTTCAATTTCAATTCAATTCAATTTTATTTATACAGTGGGGCAAAAAAGTATTTAGTCAGCCACCGATTGTGCAAGTTCCCCCACTTAAAATGATGACAGAGGTCAGTAATTTGCACCAGAGGTACACTTCAACTGTGAGAGACAGAATGTAAAAAAAAAATCCATGAATTCACATGGTAGGATTTGTAAAGAATTTATTCGTAAATCAGGGTGGAAAATAAGTATTTGGTCACCTCAAACAAGGAAAATCCCTGGCTCTCACAGACCTGTAACGTCTTCTGTAAGAAGCTTTTCTGTCCCCCACTCGTTACCTGTATGAATGGCACCTGTTTGACCTCATCATCTGTATAAAAGACACCTGTCCACAGCCTCAACCAGTCAGACTCCAAACTCCGCCATGGCCAAGACCAAAGAGCTTTCGAAGGACACCAGGAAAAGAATTGTAGACCTGCACCAGACTGGGAAGAGTGAATCTACAATAGGCAAGCAGCTTGGTGTGAAAAAATCAACTGTGGGAGCAATCATCAGAAAATGGAAGACATACAAGACCACTGATAATCTCCCTCGATCTGGGGCTCCACGCAAGATCTCATCCCGTGGGGTCAAAATGATCATGAGAACGGTGAGCAAAGATCCCAGAACCACACGGGGGGACCTGGTGAATGACCTGCAGAGAGCTGGGACCAAAGTAACAAAGGTCACCATCAGTAACACACTACAACGGCAGGGAATCAAATCCCGCAGTGCCAGACGTGTTCCGCTGCTGAAGCCAGTGCATGTCCAGGCCCGTCTGAAGTTTGCCAGAGAGCACATGGATGATACAGCAGAGGATTGGGAGAATGTCATGTGGTCAGATGAAACCAAAGTAGAACTTTTTGGTATAAACTCAACTCGTCGTGTTTGGAGGAAGAAGAATACTGAGTTGCATCCCAAGAACACCGTACCTACTGTGAAGCATGGGGGTGGAAACATCATGCTATGGGGCTGTTTTTCTGCCAAGGGGACAGGACGACTGATCCGTGTTAAGGACAGAATGAATGGGGCCAAGTATCGTGAGATTTTGAGCCAAAACCTCCTTCCATCAGTGAGAACTTACATGTCTTCCAACATGACAATGATCCAAAACACACCGCCTGGGCAACAAAGGAGTGGCTCCGTAAGAAGCATTTGAAAGTCCTGGAGTGGCCTAGCCAGTCTCCAGACCTCAACCCCATAGAAAATCTGTGGCGGGAGTTGAAAGTCCGTGTTGCTCGGCGACAGCCCCAAAACATCACTGCTCTTGAGAAGATCTGCATGGAGGAATGGGCCAAAATACCAGCTACTGTGTGTGCAAACCTGGTAAAGACCTATAGTAAATGTTTGACCTCTGTTATTGCCAACAAAGGTTATGTTACAAAGTATTGAGTTGTATTTTTGTTATTGACCAAATACTTATTTTCCACCCTGATTTACGAATAAATTCTTTACAAATCCTACCATGTGAATTCATGGATTTTTTTTTTCACATTCTGTCTCTCACAGTTGAAGTGTACCTCTGGTGCAAATTACTGACCTCTGTCATCATTTTAAGTGGGGGAACTTGCACAATCGATGGCTGACTAAATACTTTTTTGCCCCACTGTATAGCGCCAAATCACAACAAATGTCGCCTCAAGGCGCTTCATAGATACAGAGAAAAGCCCAACAATCATATGACCCCCTATGAGCAAGCACTTTGGCGACAGTGGGAAGGAAAAAACTCCCTTTTAACAGGAAGAAACCTCCGGCAGAACCAGGCTCAGGGAGGGGCGGCCATCTGCTGCGACCGGTTGGGGTGAGAGAAGGAAGACAGGATAAAAGACATGCTGTGGAAGAGAGACAGAGATTAATAACAGATATGATTCAATACAGAGAGGTCTATTAACACATAGTGAGTGAGAAAGGTGACTGGAAAGGAAAAACTCAATGCATCATTGGAATCCCCCGGCAGCCTACATCTATTGCAGCATAACTAAGGGAGGATTCAGGGTCACCTGGTCCAGCCCTAACTATATGCTTTAGCAAAAAGGAAAGTTTTAAGCCTAATCTTAAAAGTAGAGATAGTGTCTGTCTCCCGAATCCAAACTGGAAGCTGGTTCCACAGAAGAGGGGCCTGAAAACTGAAGGCTCTCCCTCCCATTCTACTTTTAAATACTCTAGGAACAACAAGTAGGCCTGCAGAGCGAGAGCGAAGTGCTCTAATAGGGCAATATGGTACTACAAGGTCATTAAGATAAGATGGGGCCTGATTATTTAAGACCTTGTATGTGAGGAGCAGGATTTTGAATTCAATTCTGGATTTAACAGGAAGCCAATGAAGGGAAGCCAAAACAGGAGAAATATGCTCTCTCTTTCTAGTCCCTGTCAGTACTCTTGCTGCAGCATTTTGGATTAACTGAAGGCTTTTCAGTGAGTTTTTTGGACATCCTGATAATAATGAATTGCAGTAGTCCAGCCTGGAAGTAATAAATGCATGAACTAGTTTTTCAGCGTCACTCTGAGACAGGATATTTCAAATTTTAGAGATGTTGCGCAAATGGAAGAACACAGTCTTACATATTTGTTTAATATGTGCATTGAAGGACATATCCTGGTCAAAAATGACTCCAAGGTTCCTCACAGTGTTACTGGAGGCCAAGGTAATGCCATCCAGAGTAAGAATCTGGTTAGATACCATATTTCTAAGCTTTTCAGCGCCGAGTACAATGACCTCAGTTTTAACTGAGTTAAGAAGCAGAAAGTTAGTGGCCATCCAAGTCTTTATGTCTTTAAGACATTCCTGCAGTTTAACTAATTGGTGTGTGTTATCTGGCTTCATGGACAGATAGAGCTGGGTGTCATCTGCATAATAGTGAAAATGTATGCTATGTCTTCTAATGATGCTGCCTAGGGGAAGCATGTATAATGTAAACAGAATTGGTCCTAGCACTGAACCCTGTGGAACTCCATAATTAACCTCAGTGTGTGAAGAGGACTCTCCATTTACATGCACAAATTGGAGTCTATTAGATAGATATGATACAAACCACTGCAGTGCAATACCTGTAATACCTACAGCATGTTCTAATCGCTCTAATAGGATATTATGGTCAACAGTATCGAATGCTGCACTAAGGTCAAGAAGGACAAGCACAGAGATGAGTCCACTGTCAGAGGCCATAAGAAGATCATTTGTAACCTTCACTAAAGCTGTTTCTGTGCTGTGATGAGCTCTGAAACCTGACTGAAACTCTTCAAATAAACCATTCCTCTGCAGATGATCTGTCTTTCGAGGATTTTTGATATGAAAGGAAGGTTGGAGATTGGCCTATAATTAGCTAAGACTGCTGGGTCTAGAGATGGCTTTTTGAGTAAAGGTTTAACTGCAGCCACCTTGAAGGCCTGTGGTACATAGCCGATTATTAGAGATAGGTTGATCATATATAAGATCGAAGAATTAATCAATGGCAGGACTTCTTTGAGCAGTTTTGTAGGAATGGGGTCTAAAAGACACGTTGATGGTTTGGAGGAAGTAATTATTGAAGTTAACTCAGAAAGATCGATTGGAGAAAAAGAGTCTAACTTAACATTAATGGTACTAAGAGTAGCTGTAGATAATATTACATCTGTGGGATGATTATTGGTAATTTTTTCTCTAATGATAAAAATTTTATTTGTGAAGAAGTTCATGAAGTCATCACTAGTTAACGTTAAAGGGATGGTTGGCTCACAAGAGCTCTGACTTTTTGTCAGCCTGGCTACAGTGCTGAAGAGAAACCTGGGGTTGTTCTTATTTTCTTCAATCAGTGATGAGTAGTAAGCTGTTCTGGCTTTGCGGAGGGCTTTCTTATAAAGCAACAAACTATTTCTCCAGGCTAAATGATGATCCTCTAAATTTGTGACACGCCATTTCCTCTCCAGATTACGAGTCATCTGCTTTAGGGTACGTGTTTGAGAATTATACCACGGGGTCAGGTACTTCTGATTAGAGGCCTTAGTTTTCACTGGAGCTACAGTATCCAGAGTCGTACATAGTGAGGAGGTGAAATTATTAACAAGATAATCGACCTCTGTTGGGGTAGCGTTCAGATAGCTGCTCTGCTCTGTGTTGGTACAGGGCATTGACGATGATAACAGTGGCTGGATTATATTCTTAAACTTAGTTACAGCGCTTTCAGAAAGGCATCTACTTTGATAAAGTCCACTCTCCACTGCTGCGTAATCAATTATTGTAAATGTAAATGTTATCAAGAAATGATCAGACAGGAGAGGGTTTTCAGGAAACACTGTTAAATGTTCAGTTTCTATGCCATATGTTAAAACAAGATCTAGAGTGTGATTAAAGTGGTGGGTGGGTTCTTTTACATTTTGAGAGAAACCAATTGAGTCTAACAACAGATTAAATGCCATGTTGAGGCTGTCATTTTTAGCATCAACATGGATGTTAAAATCACCCACAATAATTATTTTATCTGAGCTCAGAACTAAATTAGATATAAAGTCTGAGAAATCAGACAGAAACTCTGTGTAAGGCCCAGGTGGACGATAGATGATAACAAGTAAGACTGGTTTCTGAGTTTCACAGCTGGGGTGGACAATGTTAAGCATCAGGCTTTCAAATGAATTAAAAGTCTGTCTTGGTCTTTCATTAATTAATAGACTGGTGTGAAAAATTGCTGCCACACCACCCCCTCGACCTGTGCTTCGAGATTTCTGGTAGTTAGAATGACTCGGGGATGTTGATTCATTTAAACTAACATAATCATCCTGCTGCAACCAGGTTTCTGTAAGGCAGAGTAAATCAATTTGTTGATCAATTATTAAGTCATGTACTAACAGAGACTTGGAGGAGAGAGACCTAATATTTAATAATCCACATTTCACTGTTTTACTCTTTGGTTCAGATGTGGATACTGTATTATTCTTTCTTTGTAAATGTTTAAGTTGTTTGTTGCTGGTTTTTAGTTTGTTTATGTTTGTTTATGTTTTTTGTTGTTATATTTTAAAGGCGGGTCTTTTATATTGTCTTGCTATCACCATTGTTAGCATGATCATTTATCCACTTTTAGGAACCAGCAGTCAAAACGCTTCATCTTTTGGTGTATTTATTAAAGTATTGGATGATCAAAAATCAGCACATACATGAATCTCTTCTGTCCAGAAAACTACAGTCTGCAAGCAGTCAACGTCCAAAAGAGAGTAAACTATCTTAGCAGTTATAGAAAGATTTACATTTTTTTACATTACATTTTTTAATTATATTTTAAAAAAATGATAAATTACTCTTTCTGGACTTTAAAGTGGGCTAATTGCCTGTTGACCGCTCCTTTCTGATAGTTAACATGTTCCCTGACAGCACTCTCTGAATTACTTTGAACTAAAATTATTGTAAAATAATAATAAGAAACCCCCAACTTATTTTCATTGATGGTGATATGAGTTAGTACATTTGCTTTTGTGTCGTATGTCATTCATTATGTAAACTTTTGGGAAAATATTTTTTTAATTTTATCATAAATAAATAATCAAAATGTTGCATTCTGAGCAGAAGATGATACAAAACTGAGAAGGCTGACAGAAAGTTCTATTTGCCAGGCCTAATATGATGAACCACATCCCCTAAAATCGAGAGAGTCACAAGCTCAAACTGAGTAAAAACAGTCAGAAGCTGTATGAGAGCCCGACAGTGCAGAGCGACACCTTTAGCTTCAGCAGCCGATATCATTAATGTAAATTGCAATACAAAGTTATGTGAACGTAGTTTCAAAAGGATTACATCGGAGGCTTTTATTCATTGTAAAGTTATTAAAGTTTAAATTGTGTAACAGATACATATATAAAATAAAAATATGAAATGTTGATTTGAAAACATCTAATAATAATACTAATAATGGATTGGATTTATATAGCGCTTTTCAAGGCACCCAAAGCGCTTTACAATGCCACTATTCATTCACTCTCACATTCACTCCACCTGGGGCAGACTGACAGAAGCGAGGCTAACATATTGCGCCATCGGCCCCTCTTGCCAACACCAGTAGGCGGTAGGGTGAAGTGTCTTGCCCAAGGACACAACGACCAGGTCAGAGAGCCCGGGGATTGAACCGGTGACCTTCCGGTTACAGATACGCTTCCCAACCCCCCTGAGCCACGGTCGCCCGTTAATTAAAACATTAAATAACACCAGCTACAGTAGTGGCTGTTTGTTGTTCAGGAGAACAGCTTCCAGTATGTTGGCTGATAATTTTTTTGCGTTTAAAAATAATCGTTACGCTGATTTAACGCTTTACAAGAAGTGTTTTTCATTATTATTTTGTCTTCATATTTACATACACTTTTTATATTGTTTATTGTGTTGTTGGACTAGAAATCTTTTAAGTCACAGTGATACAAATTTAATGGGATTTAGTTGCATTTAATTTGTATGTAAGTGTTTCCGGATGGGCTACTCGCCTTTCTTTTTCTTTCTCTCTCCCTCGCTCGCTCTACTGCGCTTGCGCTCGGCTGCGCCACTAGGTTAATTAGTAACCGACCTGCATATTGATTCCAAGGTGGCACCAGTCCATATAAAGTTAAGCCGGTGTTCTCCTGGTTTATTCCTCCCATCCGTTTGGCAAAAAGCAGCAGTCAATGCTGGCACACCACAACGGATTGATCAGCAAGCGAGTAGATCATATGAAAGCTACAGCGCGGCAGTTTATGTTTTATTCCGGCGTTGCGGAGAGAGGTGCTCGAGTTATCTCCACCAGCGCCTCCGGTCCTGGGGTAAGCCGTTAAAACTATTTTTATTAGCATTCACAATTAGCGGAGGCTAAAGTTATATTTATCTGTTGTTTTAGGGTTTGATTGCTGCCAGGGGCGATTCTAGGATCAGAGATTTGGGGGTGCTGAGCACCCAGAGAGCTGCCCATCCAGGCAAGGTAAACTTTACTCATCACAATGAGACTTCTTCCCCGTCTCTGTCAGTCCCTGCATCCCTAAATGTCTCCAGTTGTCCCGAGTTCTCTCTGACTGTCTCCTTGGTGCATTTAAACCCCTGTTCCTCCCTGTCCTCATCTTCTGTTGTCTTCATCTCCATTATCAGTCATCATAATTTTACCCTCTCTGTGCAAGTCTGCAAATTTCTTTATTAAATCATAAGTTTCTTAAATTCATCAAGTCTCTCTGTGCCTATGTAGCAGATTTCAAATGGTCGACTGCGTTGTGACGACAGACACAGACTGGCTGGAAACTGGATTTATTTCTAAAAGACAAAGTGCAGCAGCAAAATCAGTGTCACACAGCAATAGCAGGCCTCTCCTCATTCCAGTGTGGAATCCATGCCGCTCTGCTTACAATATATAAAAGAAAATACAATCTATCAAAACAACAGCCACTTTAAAATCAAATATTATAATGGGGTAAAACAGAGACAAATATGAAGCCACTAATAATAACTTCTAATATTTAAATCCCCACTAAGATGGATTAATTACACAATACATATTCAAACAACTTCAGTGTGCAGCCTCAGGTCATGAACTCATTATACACATAAAACAAAACCTATACATTTACACATACCTAAAAGACAAAGTGCAGCAGCAAAATCAGTGTCACACAGCAATAGCAGGCCTCTCCTCATTCCTGTGTAGCACAAGTAAGCAACACATAAACGGAAGGTGTAACAGATAAAACGCAGTTCCAATTACTATTTTCCTCGTTCAAAGCAATCAAAAACACTTTGGGAGCTTTTAGCCATAAGAACTAATACTTAGCAAAGACAACTACACCAAATTTAAACTATAATTTAGTACAGGGAGAGGAGCTGCAGAAAGTGTGCCTCACCAGTGTGGAATCCATGCCGCTCTGGCTAGGAAACCCCACACATGCAACACGTTTACAAGTGGCGTCACACTGATTAATGCCCCACTTCAACAGTGACACGTGGAACCTTAGTTTTACAAAAATTAAATTTACGCAATAAAAAAAAATAAACTATATACAATACAGTTTTGAGAATGTTCACACTCAGTATATTATATCTCAGCTACATACTCCCGCCTGAACTTCTCAAAATTCGTTAGGTAAGGGTGAGCAACTGAGCATCGCAAATAACAATTCGTAACTGTCAGTGATCTGCAAATTTACTGGTGATAAATGCAACAAATATGTTTCCCAACTCATTGGGAGAGTAGACAAAAGAAAGCTGGCCAGACCCCCTAATGTTTACTCGCAAGAGAAAGTGCCTTATACACTATCCTGAACAAACAATACAACGACAGCTACTATGTAATGAATATTACCCTGAGCTTGAAACAATCTCAAAATAAATGATGACATCCAACATGAAGATCACCTAATATATGGAACAAGTAGTCCTCACAGAAACAGATTCTTGGCAAAGCTGCTGACCACATTGCCTGTTTGTAGATTCCTTTGTGTCATGTTTTGGATCAGCCTATTCACAGGCTTCACCATTCGGCCCACTCTTGTCCTGATCTGACCTACTGCATTACTTGGGGGCACACTGCCAGGTTTCTTGAGGCTCCCAACCTCACTGGCTGGCTGACTTTCAGGATAACTGGTACTTGGTGGTGCTCTTTCCTCAACTGGGGTAGCGCAAACCCTGCTGTCATTGTCATCATCTACTTCAGGGTAAGCAGCTACTTCATTGTCAACACTGTGACTGTACTGATGCTCCTCATCATCAAACTGCGCACAGATACTGTCCCCAACACTGTCACTCTCTTGGGGTCCTCTAAGAGCTGGGACACAATCATCTGCCATCTTAGCTACCCAGTGAGCTGTGCGTTCAGTACAGTCAACCTCAGAATCAGCAACAGGAGATTCTCCATCAGATTGACTCTGCTCCTGGCCGAGTTCTGATTCACTGGCAAAAGACATCTCTGGTTCACCCTCAGATTCAATGGGCAGGAAATTAGCTTGCAAAAGCAAGTTCCTATGGACAACTTTCTCCTGTCCACTCTTGGTATTCCTGATGCGATACGTATGGCATGTGGGGTTCTTGGAGACCACAGTATAGATGGTCGACTCCCATCTATCAGCTAACTTCCTACGGCCCCGCTCGCCCTTGTTTCCCAAAAGAACACGATCCCCTTCCTCAATGTCAGCACCTTTCTGCTTTTTGTTATACAGGTCTGTTTGACGCTGCTGACTGATTCCGGTGTTAGTTTGAGCCAGTGTGAGTGCTTCTCTGAGGTCATCTCTCATCCTTTTTACATAACTGTCATAATCTGCTACATCATTGTCCCTTGCAACATTGTGGAACATGACATCCACTGATAACCTGGGGACACGCCCGTACATTAGGAAGAACGGTGCATAGCCAGTGGACTCATGAGCAGTACAGTTGTAGATAAAAGTCAGTGTCTGCAGCATTTGAGGCCATTTGTGTTTCTCTCTTGGAGGTAAGGCTCTGATCATATTTCCCAAGGTTCTGTTAAACCTTTCAG
Source organism: Neolamprologus multifasciatus (assembly GCF_963576455.1). Taxonomy (NCBI): domain Eukaryota; kingdom Metazoa; phylum Chordata; class Actinopteri; order Cichliformes; family Cichlidae; genus Neolamprologus; species Neolamprologus multifasciatus. The sequence goes on along the minus strand of NC_140460.1, from coordinate 2,661,946 downwards.
TGTGACCATTACCCATAGAGTGATAAGGTGTTGTTCTTGACTTTTGCACTCCAGCTACCTGCAGCAACTCTTGAATCAACTCAATCTCAAAACTGGCACCCTGATCTGAATGGATCCTTTGAGGGAAGCCATAGACACAAAAATATCTGTCCCACAACTGACGCGCAACTTGTTTTGCCGTCTGATCTGAACACTGGAAAGCATGGGCCATCTTGGTGAAATGATCAGTCACTACTAAAACATCCACACTCTTGCCTTTGTGATCTTCCGCGGACCAGAAGACTATGCAGACAAGCTCAAGAGGACTGGTAGTTTTAATACTTTCAAGAGGGGCCCTTCCTTCAGGCTCAAGTGTCTTACTGATAACACAACGTTTACAGCACTTGACATGCTCACGGATGTCATGCTTCATGTTGATCCAGAAAAATCTCTGCCTAGCTAGATACAGAGTTCTGCTTTGACCCTGATGGCCAGCATCATCATGGACACCTGACAGGACTTGACTGATTAATGTGGATGGAGTCACATACTGATGGCGCTTTTTGCCAGTGAGCGGGTCTTTACTCACTCTGTACAGGATACCATCCAGCATTTTCAATTTCTCCCACTGTTTCATTGTCTTTTGCACTTTATGTGACAGGTGAGCTCTTTCTCTACGTGATGGGCGTCGACCACGTATGACAAACGGAATGACTTGGGACAGTGTCACATCTGCTCTCTGCTCCTCCTGTAGCTCCTGAAGTGAGAAGGCAGACAAGGTGTTCTGGCTTAGTGAGGGAAGCCGATCTAGCTCTTGAGACAACCAGGAGATTGCTCTCTGTTTTGGACCTTGGTCCCACTCAGTGTGACCTGTGAAAACTGCGGAAACTTCATCATTAGTCAGGGAACAACATCCTAGACTCTCTGCAGGGGCTAAACACTCAACACTTTGGTGGTTGGCACTGAGCCTGAATGCATCCTGAACTGAGATTTCTTTGACTTGTTGTGACTCCTCTAACAGAGTTGCATAGGGTTCACTCATGAGTCTCTGACTAACACGGTTATGAATGAACGGCTGCCTGCTCAGTGCATCTGCAACGACATTTTTACTGCCAGGAATATACTTGATGCTGAAATTGTAGGGGGACAACTTTGACACCCATCTTTGTTCACATGCATCAAGCTTAGGCTTTGTGAGAATATATGTTAGAGGGTTATTGTCTGTCCAGACTGTAAAGCTATGCCCCTTCAGCCAGTGGCTAAATTTGTCACAGACAGACCACTTTAGTGCCAGAAACTCAAGACGATGGGCAGGATAGTTTCTCTGTGCACGGGCAAGGGCATTGCTGGCAAATGCAATGGGACGTGCTTTACTCTCGCCCTCTTGGACCTGTGACAATACAGCACCCAAACCGTCCTGTGAAGCGTCTGTTGACAAGATAAATGGTTTGTTGAAATCAGGGTGAGCAAGCACAACAGAGCCAAGGAGTGCAGCCTTCAGGTGTTCAAACGAGTCAACATGTTCCTTTCTCCAGTCACTTGGGCTGAGCCTCCGGAAAGAAGCAGCACCTCGGGCGTTTACTTTTTTTCCTTTCGGAGCAGCAGTCAGGGTGAAAAGGGGCCTGGCAATCTTAGAACAGTCTTGTATGAAATGCTGGTAATACATTACCATGCCCAAAAATGACTTTATCTTCTTCTGAGATGGCGTAACCCCATCCTCCATCATGAGGTCAGCCTCTGAAATAGCAGTGATCGCCTTAACCTTGTCAGGATCAGTCGAAACCCCACCTTCAGTCACAACATGACCCAAAAATCTCACACTCCTCCTAAGCAGATGACATTTTTTAGGAGCTAGCTTCAGTCCGTGAGCACGTAGTCTGCTAAACACAATCTCTAACCTCCTGAGAGCCTCTGCTTCACTGGGTGCATAAACAAGCAAATCGTCCAAGTAGCACAGCAGGGTTAGGAAATTCTGGTCACCAAATATGCCCATCATGAGACGCATGAAGCTTGCCGGACTGTTGCACAGGCCTTGGGGGAGTCTGTTAAACTCGTAGAGCCCCATTGGTGTTGTAAATGCCGTTAGTTTTTTATTCTCCTCTGCCATCTCAATATTGTAGAAACCAGAGGTGAGATCCATGGCACTGAAAATTGCATTACCTCCCAGGGCTGCCAAGCAGTCTGACTGGTGGGGCAAAGGATGGGCATCCTTGATTGTGCGTGCATTCAACCAGCGGTAGTCAACGCATATTCTGAGATCTCCATTCTTTTTCCATACCAGTACCAGTGGAGACGCCCACTCACTGTTGGATTTGCGGATCAGTTCACGCTCCTCCATCTCTGTGAGCACCTGTCGCAACTTGTGATACTGCCCTGGGGGGACGCGTCGATAGGGAAGTCTGAATGGCCGGTCATCAGACAGGTGGATGCGATGGACAAAATCCTTTGCCAGCCCACAGTCTAGTTTACTCTTGGAAAAAACATCCTCATATCTGTGGATCAGCTGTAGTACCTGAGCCTTCCAGTGGTCTGAGACTTCACAAGAGTCGAGATCTAAATCTTCCAACCCCACCTTCTGCAGGCTGTCACGAAGGCTAGTGGAGGAGGGAGAGCTACTCTGTGTGTCGCTACACACTGTCTGGTTCTGGACTTTAAGTGTCTCACCTGGATTTTGATCAGAAGCCACTTCAAGATCTTCAACAGCTACACAAGTGGAGGCATCTGCCACCTTAGTGTTTCGTCTCAGTGTGATAGGTTTATCGCAGGTGTTCAGGATTCGAACAGGGACCCACCTATCGCCACTCATAGAAACCACAGTTCTGCAGACAATGACACCTTTTTTATGAGTCTGAGATTTTGGTGGTTCAATCAGAATGGCACTGCCCTCAGAGAGGGGTGATGATGCTGGCAGTCTGCCCCATACAAGGTGTTCTTGCTTGGGGAGTAGAGTCACTGCCTGAGCTAGTTTGACAGTGCCAATGACATCTGGCATTCTGTCACCCCTCCACCTATTAATGCCAGACAGCATATTCAGAAACTGTACTATCTCGGGCGCTTCTGCTGATTCGGGTTTACTCAGGACTTGCCAAAAATAGGGAGACAGCCTGAAGTGTCTGAGAAGGTGTTTGATGACATTTGTCCCCAAAATTAACTGGTCTTTCTGACCCGGGACCACTAGAGCGGGCACTCTGAACGTACAATCATACACCTCCATCTTCAGCTCACATATACATTTGGGTTTAACCTGAACTCCACCACAGCCCACTAGCATAATGTCAGTGCGAATGTCGCTTAATTCCAGTGCAACCCCAGCGCTCTTTAACTCTTGCTCCGCCTCTTCGCTCAAAGTACACGCCATGGAACCTGTATCAAGAAGAGCCTGCAAAGAGACTTTATCATTCACCAATGCATTCGTGTAAAATAGGCTGTCTGCTTCATCAAGTCTTACTATGTTCTGGGAAAGTACAACAGTACCAGGTGGGGCACACTTCAAGCTTTCTTTGTATACAGTCTGTATGTCATCACTGGGATTGAGGGTCTCACACTCCTCGCTCACACTGTCCCCTCTCAAGTGCAAGCATCCTAGTTTCCCTGGGGACTGCTTTGTTGGGTAATGGGCTCAGTTGCTCTGGGGCAGTCTTTTCTCTGATGCCCAACCTCCAGACAACCTAGACATCTCCTTTCTCTCATGCAGTGAGTGCGTGTAGAATGTGAGCTATTACCACAAACCTGGCATGAAGGGAACCTGGCTGAGACTGGAGGCTGTGGTTTGATTACGGGATGGGCAGGCTGGTTAGTGCGTTAGGTTAGTCCTCTCTAGCATACTGAGCACGCGGTCTAGAGCACCTGAATCTGAAGCGACAACTCCAGTGGTCTTAACCGGGTTATCCAGGGAACACTTTACTGTACCTACTTGGGCATGGTTCAGTTCAAGTTCAGGTGATTCACTTGTGGTTGTTGCAGTGGCCACGAGGAGGGGATGTGGTCTGGCAGAGCTCGGACTCTTCTTCTTTACATGGCACTCTCTTTGATGTTCATCAATGGCTTCCTGAACTTCCATTACTGTCCATTTACTGATGGGCTTACATTTGAAAACACAGGCGAGGCTGGGATCAGGACAGTTTCTGATAAACATCATGGCTATTTCCGCCTCCATGTTCTCCATTTTGCCTCCCTGGCGCTGTAAGTGCCTGTCAGCTGTCTCAGCAGCGATATTAAGTCTCACCCAATAGTCTACTGGTGTTTCTTTTGCAACTGCTTGGGTGGCATAGAAGTCAGCCAGTGGTTGACAAGAACCAGGGCTATCACTAAAATAACACCTGAGTATGGCATAGATGGTCTCAGGGTTGATCACTGCACCAGAAGATGAGTTACTTTTCAAACCCACCCTAACAATGTTTTTAGCTCTGCCGAGGAGGTGGTTCAAGATTTCATCCACTTGCATGGCTCCAGACAACCCTGTCTTCTCCAAATACACTTCCATCATATCTATCCACTCATGAACAGAGTACTTATCTGCATCATCACCTCGGTACATAGGTGGGTTTTTGATATCTTGTCTGACCACTAGGTTCATTTTGGAGAGGTCGAGAGTGGTATCAGGGCCCTTAACTTTGGAGGACTCAGTTGGAGCTGTCTGGTTTGGACCAAGCGGGACTTGACTGGATAATAACCGACTAGCGATTGATTCACCTATCTGAGTCCCCAGCTCACCAATAAGCTCTCGTAGCTCCTTGTGTGTGCTGTCATCACTCAAAGCAGGGGTTGAAAACTGGCGCCCATGAGCATTATTTTGGATAATGTCATCTGATTCTGATGGCTCATCATGAGACATTATGGATCTGTCCCTAACTTCATCTGCCCCAGACAGTCTCCAACCTCTCCCAGCAACTGGCGTGAAAAGGTTAAAGGAGCCTTGGCCCCTACCAGTCATGTTACTTACAGGAAATTAACAATAACTACAAAAAGAATTGGAAACAAGAAAAATACGAAAGTGCTTATCACCCAGAAAAATACAACACATGTAAATGTAGCCCAGTTAAACTCTAACACGTGTATCTTGGAGAAATGCCTACTAACAAAACACTGAGGTTTTTTTTTTCAAAAGGATCCACAAGATAATTTGGCTGATATCGCAGGTGTCAGAAGTGTCCAGCTCAACCTCGGCGATCGGCAGCGGCTGATCAGATGAATCCGGGTCACGGCACCACTTTTATGTAGCAGATTTCAAATGGTTGACTGCGTTGTGACGACAGACACAGACTGGCTGGAAACTGGATTTATTTCTAAAAGACAAAGTGCAGCAGCAAAATCAGTGTCACACAGCAATAGCAGGCCTCTCCTCATTCCAGTGTGGAATCCATGCCGCTCTGCTTACAATATATAAAAGAAAATACAATCTATCAAAACAACAGCCACTTTAAAATCAAATATTATAATGGGGTAAAACAGAGACAAATATGAAGCCACTAATAATAACTTCTAATATTTAAATCCCCACTAAGATGGATTAATTACACAATACATATTCAAACAACTTCAGTGTGCAGCCTCAGGTCATGAACTCATTATACACATAAAACAAAACCTATACATTTACACATACCTAAAAGACAAAGTGCAGCAGCAAAATCAGTGTCACACAGCAATAGCAGGCCTCTCCTCATTCCTGTGTAGCACAAGTAAGCAACACATAAACGGAAGGTGTAACAGATAAAACGCAGTTCCAATTACTATTTTCCTCGTTCAAAGCAATCAAAAACACTTTGGGAGCTTTTAGCCATAAGAACTAATACTTAGCAAAGACAACTACACCAAATTTAAACTATAATTTAGTACAGGGAGAGGAGCTGCAGAAAGTGTGCCTCACCAGTGTGGAATCCATGCCGCTCTGGCTAGGAAACCCCACACATGCAACACGTTTACAAGTGGCGTCACACTGATTAATGCCCCACTTCAACAGTGACACGTGGAACCTTAGTTTTACAAAAATTAAATTTACGCAATAAAAAAAAAAAAAACTATATACAATACAGTTTTGAGAATGTTCACACTCAGTATATTATATCTCAGCTACACCTGGGTCCTCGTCACAAAACATGACATCACTGTTTTGTACGTTTTAACACAATTTAATCCCCACATTTTTGAAAGAATAGCAAAACACTTTTTTGAAAAGTCTGTAACAAAACCATCAAATCTGATCAAGGTTATTTAAATGCTGCCAAAGAAGAATGGATTGGAATTAAAAAAAAAAAAAAAAAATATCCTAACCTTAATTACTGGGGGAAGATGATGAATGATGCTCATAGTGAGTAAAAAGTAAACTGTGTACATTTTTCGGACAGAGATTCACTTCTAAAGTGTATGTATAATACAATACAGATACATAAAAAATACGCTCCAAAAGTAGAAGAGTCCTTGAAATATACAAAATATTATTAGAAAATGGAGACACTTGGCCTTTGGTACAATGTATACAATGTATGAAAAGATCTTTACTGCAGATACTACTATGGCTCTGCAGATTTTTTCTTTTCTTTTAACCTATGTCGCCTCACCTTGAGGTTGGTAAATCTGTCTGTCACATTTTGGTGGTCAAGTCTCTCACGCATCTCTTTCTCAACTGACATCACAGCCAGGTGCTGGAGTCTGCTTTGACCCATGGTCCTTCTCAGCCAGGTATGGAGCTGACTCAAGACACTAAAAGACCTTTCACAGCTACAGCTGCTAACTGGGTTTGTTAGGGCAACCTGAATAACAGTTTTCAGTTTGGGGAAGATCTGATTATCCAGAAGATTGTACAATGTTAACATATCTGGAATGGCACCAGCTTCACTCTTGAGCTTCAAAAAGTCTTTGGCAACCGTGACTTCCTCTGACTGAAGCTCAATATGGTAATGCAGTGCCAGGGATGACAACCCAGTTTGTTTTGCAGATTCTGTATAGCAGCTTTAATATAGGGAGAACACAACGTCCAGATTATATGAGTAAATTTGGTTGTTTGTCTTTCTTTTTCTTTGCCAGTTTAACAGTTCCTGTTTTGCCTGTTAGTACTCCCTGTCTGTTTACTTACCTGGTACTTCCTGATCTTGTACTTTGTCCTCATGTTCCCCTCTTTCCTCTCTCCCTCTTTGGAGTGACAATCTGTACACACACACACACACACAACAGGAGTTATAAGGTTAATGGGCATCGGGTCAGTTAGCTAGTTAGTACCTTGGGTTCAAGATCGGCACATATGACAAAATAACCAGTTTCTCTCATTACATTTCAAACAGGAAAGTGGTAACAACAGCAGGCTATGGACAATGTTAAGTTTTAGATTTTAAATAGGCTGTATACATTTCAATGAGATCAACAGGGCAGTCAAATATCGCTAATTTTACTACAGAGCAAACATCATCGGAAAACACGTTTTCAACACAGCAGGTTACCTGGTGTAATGTCTTTCAGTTAAAAGAAACATGGTCTGACTCCTACCCAACTACATAAAGAGTAACTGAAAGTTAAATGCAGCTAATATGTCCTGTTTTAAGCCAGGCACTTCCACCTCCGCTCTGCTCCGTCTCAGCCACCATCGCTCTGGCAGCAAAGGCGCTAGAGTGAGTATGGGAGAGCCGAGTTGGAACAAACCATTTTGGGAGGGGGGGAGGGGGGGATCTATACTTTTGTTGTTAAAATGTTCCATCTCAATTAAGTACTGTAGCTTTTTATACTTTTAGTAGTGTGTCCCACAAACAGCAAATATTTTCAAAAAAAGTAAGACATCCTTGGGGGTGCTTTGATTCATTTTGGGGGTGCTGAAGCACCTCCAAAACTGGGCTAAAATCGCCCCTTCTGCCTTCACATCTCCGTGGCAAACTGCCCGACCTTAATCGGAAGAGTGAAACGCCTTCCCAGCTGCTGTTGTGAGGGCTCCACCTCGGTGGAGCCTGCTGTCTTGTCTTGTCTTTTCTCATCGTGAAACTGTAGGCTTAACTTTTTCTGGTTCGCCTGGTTTTATTTTATTCTGGATTGTTGCTTGTACCCACGCCTCTGTCGTGCTGGGAACCGTAAACTGCCTCAGTTGCCGATCTCAGCCTGTGGGGAACCAGACCGGCTTGTGATCGAGGCCTGGACAATTACTACCAGCACGAGTTTTAGTTGACTCGTGGGGCGTAAGCCTTCCAGTATGGTGTGTGTGTGATTTCTTTTATTAAGGTTATTAAAGTTGGTTTTAGTTTTTTATGATCTGTAGCGAGCCGGACGCTCAGTGTCCTTTTATTCTTTTAACGTATTTCTGTGTTATATTTCTGTCAGGGTCCTGGGTCCCCTGACCCAGCATGTTTAGTTCTTTGTGCTTTTTGTATTATTGTACTTGTGCGAGTTATTCTATGGTTTCTAGTTTCGATCCCCTGCCCTTCATGTTTCTCTGTGTACCCTCTGTTCTGTGGAAGTCTGTGTCTGCATGTTTGAGTTTACCTCTGTGTCTTTCGGTTCTTAGAGTCCTCTACCTTATGGTTTGTCTCTGTGTTTCTTAGTTGCTATCTCCACCGTGTCAAGTTCGCGTCTCTATGTCGTACTTCCTGTTTTACTTTGAAGGTCCGTGTCTTATGTGAATGCGTCCTGCTTTCCTTGTCTCGTCAGTCCTGATTTCTCCCAGCTGTGCCCTCCTTCTGTGTCTAATTCCCCTCGTTACTTCCCAGTGTATTTAAACCCTCTGTTTCTCTGAGTCAGTGTTGCGTCGTCCCTCTTGCTGTGTGGATCTCCCTGTGTGTTTAGTTTGTTGTTTCTTAGTTTAGTTTGTATGGTTTTTCCTGCCAGCCAATAAAGCTGTGACTTTGAGTTAACACCTTGAGTTTGAGCGCCTGTATTTTGGGTCCTACTCCTGCCTGCCACACTGCACTCCTTGACAATTTCGGTGAACGGAGGACGTGCCAGTGGCCTGGGACCTCAGGTGGTGGGTCATTTTCACACTTTTTGTACAGCACCGGGTGGGCTGTAGTGATTTTCTTCTTGTGTTGCGTCGTTGTTGACAGTGTCCTAAAGTTTTAGGACACTGTCAACAACGTCGCTACATTTGGTTTTCTAATATTTTATTTATTTTTACTATAAATAAAACAGTTTTAATATTGGAGCCAATCTGCCTCGGTGTGCATCCTTGAATCTGTGCGGCCTCTCTTTATTCCTTTTATCCATTTTTCTTAAATATATATTTCCTGGGGGTGAAATTCCCCAAGGTAGCGTTGTCATTTTATTATTCTTTTATAACTCCGCCGACCACTTGGTCACATAAGCAAAATGTTAAAATGTAAGTTACCACAAACAATTTTTTAATTTAGCTAAACAATAAATGTTTATGTCAGTGGTTACCATTTAGTATTTTTCACTCAGAAAAATCAAGCTATTCTTACTGCTGTGTATTCACAATGAATAAGTTGCTCTAACTCAGCAATCTTAAGTAAGCTGTACTTTTCTTTAAGGCAACGATTTTGCATAATTTCTTTACCTTCTGAGAACTAATTAGATTTTACATTTTAGAATGTGGGTTATTATTGAAATGAATGGCCATGTTGCTGTGCATGTAGATTAGGAAAGCTATGGCACATGCACAAGAGGCCACACCTAAAACAAGACAAGCCTGTCATCGTGTTTAAACATCTGACTGATTTATCCACTGATTTATCCATTTGTCCACTTGGATTTTTGCATTTTGCAGCCACAGGGCAAAGACGAAAGCCACGCAGAACACTTAACTGTTTATTAAGAGAGTGAAGATGGACAACTGGACAGCGGCTCTGTGCACTGGTGTTGCCTGCATTGTGGGATACCTGGTTGTGCGGGTGAAAAAGATCAACAGCCTCCGACAGGCAGAGGAAAAGATCAAGAGAGCCAGAAACAGGAGAGACGAGAGCTTGCAGCGGGCAGAGCAGGCGGTGCTCCGGTACAAACAATCGGTGAGAGTTCAGAGCTTTGGGGGTTTTTCTACTTTCTCTTTATTGAGAAATCTCAGCTAATGATCTGCTTTTAGTTTAACCTGGCAGAGGTGTAGTCATTAAATACCAAAATACTGGCACTTTGTAATGTCTCCATGCTTGAGCATGAAAATGAAAGTTAGGACTGTGCAGACCATTTAAGTGCAGTGAACTCATTGCTGTGTTTGAGAAAGTTTGTAAAAAAAAAAAAAAAAAAGTGGAAGGAAGAATCCTGAATCTGTACATGGATGTGGTTGCGTCTCTTTGTTGCAGCCTTTAAAAGAAATAATAATAACATAATGATTCTGTGTGGGTCTGTGTCTCCTAGCATCCGACAACTGACTCTGCTTTGATCCTGACGCTCTCCCTGTCTGAGCTGACACAGCAGCTGAACGAAGGTTTCCTGCGCCCCGAGGATGTGTTTTACTCTTACATGGAAAAGGTTCAATATCCAGCATGACACAAACCTTTCATAATAGATAAAATACAGCAAAGCTAATTTTAACACTAAGTAATCATTTACATTAGTCAGGCTTATCCAAATGTTATTTATTTTTGAAATTAGTCCTACTTATAACTCACTGCTTTTTAGTTCTTTTTACACAGAATTGTCTTATTACAGTTTAAGTTTAGACACACTGGATAATAATATTCATATAAGCAGCAACATTTTACAAAGGTGATGGAGATGATGATGTTTCCTTTCCAACAGACTCTGGCTGTAAACAAAAAGCTGAACTGCTGCACTGAAATTTTGCTGGAGAGTTTGGAACATCTGACAACTGTTGGCTCCAACAAGGATGGTCTCTTGTACGGAGTTCCAGTTAGCATCAAAGAAAATCTTGCATTTAAGGTATTACAAAGGTTATGCAATGCAAATTTCAGTTACAGTTAATAATAATAATAATAATAATAATGGATTGGATTTATATAGCGCTTTTCAAGGCACCCAAAGCGCTTTACAATGCCACTATTCATTCACTCTCACATTCACACACTGGTGGAGGCAAGCTACAGTTGTAGCCAAAGCTGCCCTGGGGGATCGAACCGGCGACCTTCCGGTTACAGAAGCGCTTCCCAACCCCCCGTGGCTCAGGGAATTGGGAGTATTGAAGTATTTCCCATCAGTATTTATAAGTATGGTACAGTATTCTCGAGCATCATAGCTCAGGTATTTGATGTACAATTATTGTCTTTGTTTTATTCCAACACAAGGATCATGACTGTTCTTGTGGTGTGGTCATTAACCTGGACCAGCCCGCTGAAAAGGACAGTGTGCTTGTTCAAGTCCTGAAGAAACAAGGAGCTATTCCCTTTGTGAGAACCAACTTGCCTCAAGCTCTTTTGAGGTAAATCTTTTATTAGAGATTGACATAAATCTGGAGTACATTTAAATACTATGACCACTTATTTAGTTGTCTTTGCCCATTACAAGTGTGCATAATATGCAAGGACTCATTACCCATATGTCTTTGGCCACATTCAGCTATGACTGCAGTAATCCTATCTACGGGCAGACTGTGAACCCTCATAACCCCCAGAAGACCTCTGGAGGTTCATCTGGTGGGGAGGGGGCTCTCATCGGGGGAGGGGGCTCCCTGCTTGGTATAGGCACTGATATAGCTGGCAGTATCCGTATTCCTGCATCCTTCTGTGGAATCTGTGGTTTCAAACCAACTGCAGGTCGGCTCAGGTGGGTCTCATTCAGTCAGGTTTTATAAATTTGTTATACATTGCTGAGTTAAGCTTTATTAACACTTTTGGGTAATGATTAGTGTACAGGGAGTTCGTCCAATTTATCAAGGGCAAAAGTCAGGTAAGAAACATATCTACTTTACATGTAAAGTAAATGTAGTTACATAACCACTGTATAGCAATATTTCACAGACACAAACTGTCTCAAATATTTGAGTCACTGCTTTATATTTTGTATGAAACTAGTGCCGTCATCTCCTGGACCCATGGCAAGAGATGTGGACAGCCTGGCTCTGTGCATGCAGGCACTTCTTTGTGACCACAAGTTTTCTTTGGACCCCACTGTTCCACCATTACCTTTTAACATGGAGGTGTGTCCTGTACTGTGAGGTTCATATAATCTGTTAATGATTATTCTTTTGTTTAAAAGCTACAAATTAAGGCAATACACAGTTGTCCTAATGCTTCACTTTATATTACTCTTACTAGGGGTGCAACGATACACAAAATTCACGGTTCGGTTCAGTTCAATACTTTGGTGTCACAGTTCGATATTTTTTCGATACAAAAAAAAATGTTCATGCCTTTTTAATTTGTCATTTATTAAAATTATAAATATATATTTTAACGCAAAAGTACAGTTTTTAAATTTAATGTTGCTGAAACAAAAAAGTAATAAAAATAAATAAATATATCTCAGGGCTCGCAAAATTTCAAAGTCCCTGGTAGCCCTTCGGGCAGGGACTCTTCAGTTTTTGGTAGCCCAAAATAAATTTAAGTAGCCCGAATAAAAAAGAGAGCAATTTTTTGATTGATGTTTTGTTTCCTGTTTTGTTTCCTTTACAATATTATACATTAAAATATATTATTGTAAAGGAAACAAAACATTAATCAAAAAATTGTTGAAAAACAAATTACAACGTTGTATAAAAATTACAATCATCAACTCAAATACTTGGTTCTAATTGAACAGAAATTTCTATGAACTTGTAAGAACTGTGTAGAACATGAATCAGTCTGTGTCAGATCCTGAATTTGAAATTTCCACTAAAGTCACGGTGTTAATTTGGGTTGAACCCAGGACTGTATAGGCGTTGGCTGATTAGCAGTGGTGTTCACCTTGGGGTGTCGGTCAGAAAACACAGGACGCACAGATAAAGGTTATACCGTCTTTACTGTGATTCCTCTGCTTAACAGCACAGTACAGCAACACAGTAATGCAACCGCGGGCTTACAGAGTGGTGAGGGGTGTGGGTGTGTGGTCTGTGAACAGAACATATACAGAATACTGAATGTAATAAACATCTAAGTCATGAATTATGATTCATTAGCGTTCTTCGAATCTAACCAGAACTACAAATGGGAATTCCTATATGAACATCTACATGTTTCATACACTACTCCCAAACCCTTACAGTACATGACATTGATTGCCAATACACCCAACAACAATATATCACAAACATCAAATCGTTTAGCTTACAGCTAGCAGGTATGTAGCATAACAGGTAGCATTAGTAGCATGAACTAGCCACATAGCGAACAGGTCGATACACATTGCACTTCTACATCCACTAAATGTCTAATTGGCATAAAAGGCTAAAACTGTCCTTTCCAGGCAGGGCTCCACGTCTACTCACAGTTCTTTAGCGACGCACACAACTCACACAGTGTGTAGACATCCCCTGCTGAGTCAGTCTGCTGGGTGGCTGTTGCTATGTGTTAGCTCCAACTCTGATCACTGGAACATGTGCTCAATAGTGCAACTGTGCTCTCTCGCCACAAGGGGGCTCCCCCACACAGCTGACAGCCTTTCCAACACACGGGTAAGAGGCAAGTGGAACCAAGATCGAGGCCATTTGCTTTTTGAAGTTTGCAAAGACTGCTAAATTGTGCCAGTGGTAGCTCACTCTTTGCAACATAGTATGCTGTTTTAAACTGATTTTCAGGTTTATTTTTAGTATGTTATTTGCAATTGGTGTTTGTTCTGGGAAAGATATTGCAGACTGAGCAATTATGCATTTCTTGCATTTCTCATGGGTTCTAAAATTACTGGTCCCAGTAACAAAGGCGCTTGTCGACTCAGAAATCGAGGGAAAACCAACAACACACCCGACAGAAAATTATGTTATTTACACGGTTGCACATAAGATGTCCGCATGTGCACATTCGCTGTCAAAATAAAAGACGCGCACCAGATAAGAAGTTGCAACGGGAGTTTGCGTCCATATAAAAGGCAGTGTTTTTGTCCGCTAGAGTGGGATTTTCACGACACATTCTGCACCACATGTCTGTGCATTCATCATTTGTTTGAAGCCAGCTCACCTCCTGCAACCACTTTTCCGAGAATACGTGCTTCTTTTGTGGTTCGGACTCCTTCTGACATTTCTTTGGAGGTGGAGGAACACCAAAGTAATTGCTTGAAGGATTTTGCTTCTTCGACATCTTTAAGAGTTCTAAACACATGTCTGTCCTCCTCCAGAAAATCTTATGTATGCAAACACGCGCTGCAACTTCTTATCTTGTGCGCGTTTTTTATTTTGACAGCGAATGCGCACCTGCGGACCACTTATGTGCAGCCCTGGTTGTTTAGCTCGTCATATTGCAGCCACAGAAATTCTTTTGTCCATGAAACCTATAAAGCTGCACTTTCTTTTTGCCTTATAGTCTGATTTGTCATAACTTTTCCGTTTTGTGGTAAGCTTTTCTTTGGCTGTCACTTCTTCACCCTGACCTGTCTTATTTGGCTCAGCAGAACTAAAATATATATCCTGCTGCTTTTACACACGCACTCACATGACACTCAGCGATTCTCTGCGCGATCAACCTCTCACATGTTTAAGCTTGCTGCGGGAGATTTCACTTGTCATGTTTGCATGGTAAGCTAACGATTGATAAGACGATGTCAGAGGAATTGGTGCGCAAATTATGATCACTCAGCAATCAGTGCTGCCGCTCTCTATACACAGTTTGCGCGATTGCAAAGTGAAAGCAAAAAACAAGCGCAAATTCAAACACGATTTCAATATGTCACATATTGACAGTGGCTCACCGATGCCAATGACATAATTACCCAGCTACATTTCTGAAAGAATGCAAAAGCATTGACATATATTTTTCCTTCTTACAATAGTCCGACGGGCAGGGCAGAGATAGATTTTGGTAGCCCGACTGGAAAAAATCGCTAGCCCCGGGACGTCGGGCTAGCGATTTTGCGAGCCCTGTATCTGATTGAGGAATCACTCATCTTTGGAAAAGAGAGTTTATTACAGAGAAATGGCTCTTTCCAAAATAAAAGCTATACTATACGCTTCTTCTGGGCTATAGTCTCAGCAGCATATTAAACATATCAGGTCCCCATAAGAAGAATCATGTGCTAACGGCTGTCTAAATGACTCGGGTAAAGTTTGTAGCATGCGTGCTTGTTGTTTTTGTTTGCTTCCACTTGTCTTTGCACTAGGATGATGTCGGAGTAAATGTGCAGTCATATTCGTTGTGTTCCCACTAGTGCTGTCAGCGTTAATCTCGTTGAGATGACATTAACGCCACAACACGGCAAATCTCCGTTAACGAGCTACCGCAGATCGCCCCGTGCGTGGGGCTGGACGGCCAACACGTTAACAAGCTAACTGCGCTAACACACTAGTTCCCACCCATGTAATCGAGCATTGCGTGGCACATCCAACATACTGTTTTACTTTAGTCCATGACGCGCTTACCTTCAGGGTCATACGTCACATGAAAACCAAAATAGTTCCAAACGCCAGATCTGAATGAGGGTGGGGGAGGTTCAATTTGCCATGTTGCAAGGAGAGCTTAACTTCTGTCTCGCTAGTTTTCCCTGCACTCAGTGAATCTGCGTTTGACTACTCCGCCTAGGCTGCACTGTCAAGCGCAGATCCACTGAGCGTTCAACACAGACAGTATCGTCAGAAGGAAAGTTGATAAAATAAATTAAAAATTTTGTATTGTTCGATACATATGCATACCGAACCGAAAGCACTGTATCGAACGGTTCAATATTGATACGAGTATCGTTGCACCCCTAACTCTTACCTCACCTGTTATTAATCTCCTGAGATACAGAACTAACTTTACAGGCTGTAATCTTAACCTTTGCAAACTGATTATGTTTAATTGACTGAGGAAGTAAAAATGATTGACCCTTAGATATACAGAAGCTCCAGACCTCTAAGGATTGGTTATTTGGAAAGCGATGGCTACACGCATCCATCTCCAAGCATGGCCCGAAGCGTCAGAGAGGTCAAAGCTCTGCTAGAGCAAGCAGGGCACACAGTAAGACGTCACCACACACACTATGATCACTGTCAAGCCACGTATGTGATATGAGTCATAGGTCATTAATCCTGTCATTTGTGTCTTTAGCTCGTCCCTTACTGTCCACTGAAGATGGATCAAATTTTCCCTGAACTATTGATAAAGGGTATTTTAGCAGATGGAGCTACCAACCTGCTACAAAAACTGTGAGTTGTTCCATTTAATAAGTCA
This sequence comes from Neolamprologus multifasciatus, assembly GCF_963576455.1. Classification (NCBI taxonomy): domain Eukaryota; kingdom Metazoa; phylum Chordata; class Actinopteri; order Cichliformes; family Cichlidae; genus Neolamprologus; species Neolamprologus multifasciatus. Next base: position 2,645,807 of record NC_140460.1, on the reverse strand, counting down.
GTTATTACCATTTGTTTTCTAAACTTAAATCATCTAACATTTAGAGATTTTGTTTCTTTTTAGTTCTAACCACTAAACATCACCATGCTGCCATTGTCTTTATGAACAACATGGGGTTGTGGTTCTTTTTGAAACCATTACAGTAATTCTCATTTCAGTGTCTCTGAACAGACTGTTTTCTCCTGTGCCAATGATCTCTTTCATTTTAGGGAAGGGGGACCTGTGGACCCTTCTCTGGAGCCTCAGGTTTTTCCTTACGGCTTTCCCAAGTGGTTGAAGAAAACCATTTCATTCTTGCTCAAACCCGTGGTGAGTCCTCTAATTCTGTGACCGAAACATATTAATTTAGAGATTGGTTTGATTAATTTTCAAACCAATCTTCTTCTTTTGGCAGTTTCCTCGTGTTTCTGCCAACTTTGGTGCTCTTTGTGGAGTTGGGTGAGAAAGTATCCTTGAAATTATTCATTTGTGCTTGAATCTCAGTTTCTTTGTTACATTTCCATGTGCTAGGAATTATATCCAAACGTTCTGCTTCATTTTTAGATCTGTTCCAGAGCTGTGGAAGCAACATGCTGCTGTTGAGGTACTGTCAGCTGATGATGCATGGTCACATATGAAAGTACGAAGATGAAATTGAGATCTCCTGTGTTTTCTTTAGGATTACATTCATGAGACAATAGCACATTGGAGGAGCTGCAACATTGATGTGCTGCTGTGTCCTGTGACTGGACCAGCCTACAACTTCTTATACTGTGGCAAAATTTCAAGTATGATTCACTCAGTATGACAGACAACTTAGTTTTTGTATCTATCACTTTGTTTTTAAAACACTGTAATCTAAGGACTTTAAAGATGTTTAAAATGTGAACACTTTAAACATCAACATTCAACAACATTTTTAAAGGCTAAGAATGGTGTTTATGTTTCTTTATTTTTGTTTTCTACACTTTCAGCTGCTGCCAGCTACACGATGCTCTACAATCTCCTAAACTTTCCTGCGGGTGTAGTCACTGTTTCCACAGTGACCGCAAAGGATGAGGAGGAACTCAAGCACTATAAGGGCTGTTATCAGGACATGTGGGACAAACTCTTCAAAGAGGTAGGCAACATGTACCAGTGAGATAAGACTGAGTGAAAACATAGAGCCAGATTTACTAACACGTTGTGTCAGGCCAGGCCATCCAGTACATTACTTAATTATTCCCAGGTGAAGCCAATTTGTTACACAACTCATTACATTACATTCGTATTTCTCCATAAAATTAGTGCTGCGTATCGATTTTGACTCCAGTACTCCAGAAATGTTATAATTCTGATCACTTATCAGTACATATCCCTATTTTTATAATTGTATAAAAAAAGCTGACACATGTGAGACTTTATTGGAGGTGTAACCATCACAGCAGATGCCTTTGTGTCAAAGTAACTGAGGATAAAATACAGAAAAATGTGAATGAGATTTTCCTGGCCTGTCTTTTTATAGCAGATCAATGTTTAAAATATTGTGCAGTAGATTAAAAACTGTTGCAGTTGTTTCTGTTCTGGACGTTTTCACTGTACCTTAACGCTTGTTTTTTTCTGCAATTTAAAATAAAAGTAATGTTTATATCCACGTTGTATACTGTGTCACTATTTTCGCCCTGCGGCATATGAATTGAAATCAGCTGATTGTATCTCATCTGCAAGTGCAGCCGATAAGCAAGATCGATAGCTAATCAGACTAACCATTCCAAGGAACTGACTACCAAACCACTCAATTAATGTTCCCTCTAAGCTGCGCGCGTGCGCAATTGCACACTGCTGGCACGGTCTCTGCGCACAGAAAATCTGCGTTGCGCACAAAAAAATCTAACCTGAATTGAAATTAAAATAAATACTTCATCAGTAAGTGACTGGTTGCTCCCGTATGGGATTAGAACGATGCCACCTTATCCCATAGTCCAGCCAATGATGCGATTCACATTCGTATATACGCAGCTAATCAACGTGGTTGACAGGCTATGACAGCGTCCTTATGTGCCGACACCGGTGTTTTAGCTAGCAAAGCGGCGTGGCTGATGTGGAGTGAAGCCACGTTAATGACAATGTGTACAACCATTGGAGATGTGAGCAGGACAGACGGAGCAATTGACGGAAAAAGTGACGACTTTATACCAGTTTTTACATTGTGTTGATCGGCCACGTAAAACCAGAGTTATAATAAAAATATCTGCAATGTTTGGTTTTCTTCCTGAATACTGTCGTTGTTTATATTTACTGTGGGAATAAATGGTAAAAACGGCTTTCGAGCCTTTTTTATAAGAAAAAAGGCTCGAAAGGAGTGGTTCTCCTGAACCTGAACTGGAAGATGTGAACAAACATTGGGCATACGTGGAACTGCTCTGGGGTTGGAAGTCTGTGATTGGACCTTGGAGTGTCCATCCTAAGCGGGTTTTGACTGCTGCAGGAGATCCAAATGGTCCATGTCTAACTGGTGCAATAGGCGTAATAAGGTGGGTATGATCAGAGCCTTTGAGCAGTAGTGGAGCTGCTTTGTTAATAAAGGTTAATGGGATACCTTGAAGATGCTTGTATCTCCGTTGAAGAGAGGAGACGGGGTAGGTGTGTTCTGAAAGTGCTAAGTGACTTGTAGCGAAGGCATTATTAATTGTGTAAGTTTTCTCTGGATGTGCGATAGGAGAAATCTGGAAACTTACAGAAGAACCTTGAATAGTTTCAACTTCTTGATGGACAGTTTTGAGTGATAATTTTTCAGCTTTCCCAGTTAGGTGGAGATGCTGAGCTGCTGATGTCAGAAGCATGTACGTTGGGAGCCATCGTCAAGTACTGCATATGTTTCCAGGGTTCTTTTGCCATTACGCAGGAGCACTTTCACAACTTTTAATAGTACACTAGGACAGTCACTAGGTTTATCAAAGTACAGTATCCTCACTACAGGATTAACTTCAGTTCTAGGTCTCTGATTCACCTCACATAGGATCTGTAGATGTCTTCCCATGCAGGTGGCACATAATTTCCTCAGATCACACTTCGCAGCCTGATGAGTTCTAGCACAACGCCAGCACCGTTTGTTTCTCTTTATCCAGTGTATTTTCTCATCCTTTGTCTTGTTAATGAACTCAGGGCACTTGCTAATGTGGTGTTCAGGTGAGCAGCAATATGCACATCTTGCCTTAGTCATTATGATGGGTTGTGCTGCCTGTACAGGATCGGATGCATTGTCCCATGTAATATTGTTGTGAGTGGAGAGGTGTACTTATGGGCAGGTCGTGGCTGGTTAAAGGATGAAATGGCACTGTCCTTTCTTGGTTGACACTTGCATTCCATTTGCAACCAGGATGAGAACAAAGATAAGTCATACATCATTGGGAAGCATATCTGTAACCGGAAGGTCGCCGGTTCGATCCCTGGTTGTGGGATCGTTGTGTCCTTGGGAGCAAAGTTATCCAGAGTCCGACCATCACCTGCTCTGATAGGAGGAAGCTCCAGTATATTACGTAGCTCTTTCAATGTTAGCTGTCTTGGTTGCCCATAACGCTCATCAAGAGGTTTGATGGCTTGAGTGTATGGGTCAGGAGCATAGGAAAAGGAAATAGGTAACCGTTTAGCTTGGTCTACTTTCAGATGATCGAGAAGGACATGATATTTAAAGTGCTCTGTCTCATGAGGGTCAAGCAGGTTAGTAAGGGCCATTCGTAACAGCCTATACTGGATTTCATCTTCTCTGGTAAGGTCTGGGAAAGAAGGACCCTCAAGCTTATACACATGTGTTCTATTCAATTCAATTCAATTCAATTTTATTTATATAGCGCCAAATCACAACAAATGTCGCCTCAAGGTGCTTCATAGATACAGAGAAAAGCCCAACAATCATATGACCCCCTATGAGCAAGCACTTTGGCAACAGTGGGAAGGAAAAACTCCCTTTTAACAGGAAGAAACCTCCGGCAGAACCAGGCTCAGGGAGGGGCGGCCATCTGCTGCGACCGGTTGGGGTGAGAGAAGGAAGACAGGATAAAAGACATGCTGTGGAAGAGAGACAGAGATTAATAACAGATACGATTCAATACAGAGAGGTCTGTTAACACATAATGAGTGAGAAAGGTGACTGGAAAGGAAAAACTCAATGCATCATGGGAATCCCCCGGCAGCCTACATCTATTGCAGCATAACTAAGGGAGGATTCAGGGTCACCTGGTCCAGCCCTAACTATATGCTTTAGCTAGTGCTAACAGGGTGACTAGAACTAGCAGTAATGGGTACCGAAGGTTTTTGTGCATGCAAACCATCAGATGTAGCTGGTTGCTGCTTTACAGGAGGGTGCTGCCTTGGTTCTTGAATGCAAACAAGAGGTTGAGCGGATCTTCATCTAGATGAACAGCAGGTTGAACACAGGAAATCTGGTGCGGACCTTGCAGTGGCGTGACCAGGAAATTAAAAGCAGTCTCATCTGGTGTAGGAAAAACTGGTCTAGGCAAACCACTTGAAGGAACTGCAGCATCTAATATTGTTGAATTAGGGACAGGAGGGCTAGCAGCCGGAACTGCACCAGAGTGACGGCTAACCTGTGGGGGCTGAGTGGGTGATTGACATGTTGCTGGATCAATCACTGGGAACTGCTCGTGTTGCTGATGCGTTTGGGGAATGGCTCGTAAACCGCATACAGAGGATTTGCTTTCATCAAATGAGACAGTGTGAATTGAAGATCTGGAGGAACTGTGAGAATGGGGAGGAGATAATTGAACCATAAGTTGCCTAATCGCCCTCATCGTCATCAGGAGTTCCCTCATCACCTCATTTTGATTTGTGGGTAAAGGAGCAGGGGATGTCTCTGGTTGACTTTCTGACTCCCCGTCAGGATCCTGCAGCCCATGTGTGTCTGGTTCACTATGCTGGCATTCTGTTTGACTCTCTGCATCACATCTAGTACTTCTACTTCCAGGATACTGAACGTCATACTGCTGCAGGTGGGCAGGAGGTCTCCTTTCACGACCGGAACGTCTCAAATCTTCAGTCAATGGCTACTGTGAATCCATGACGCTAACACTAATCCGGCTCGAAGGACCATGTTTTGGAGGAAGGTTCAGGGTTTAAGTAGTCATCATCATGGGCTCATCCGATTAGAATGACAATAAGCAGTCAATCATTTACAGGTTTATTTGTTTTATTGAATAATGGGTAAAGGAAGGAAAGACACACATGGACTGCTATCTCTAAAAAAGGACAAAGTATGATTTAAGTAAGTCGAAACGATACATGAACTCAGGAGACTCAAAGAGATACTCACCTCAGCTGCCACCCCATGTGGGAGTGAAGAAAGAGTGAGGGGTAGGTGAGTGCAGTCCTTATATAACGAGTGACAGGTGAGTGCAATTAAGGCCAAGCACCACAACCAATCAAAGGTGAGGAAAAGAAACAAGGTGCATTTGGTGAAGTGAATGTGCTGAAAGGTGAGCCTTTACAACACTGTGGGAAGGAAAAAGTGAGGCAGAAAACGCTGCACAACGAGAAGAAGTGACCGGACCCTGAGGAAGATTGTGGAGAAGGACCGATTCCAGACCTTGGGGGACCTACGGAAGCAGTGGACTGAGTCTGGAGTAGAAACATCCAGAGCCACCGTGTACAGGCATGTGCAGGAAATGGGCTACAGGTGCCGCATTCCCCTCAAGCCACTTTTGAACCAGAAACAGCGGCAGAAGCGCCTGACCTGGGCTACAGAGAAGCAGCACTGGACTGTTGCTCAGTGGTCCAAAGTACTTTTTTTTGGATGAAAGCAACTTTTGCATGTCATTCGGAAATCAAGGTGCCAGAGTCTGGAGGAAGACTGGGGCGAGGGAAATGCCTGAAGTCCAGTGTCAAGTACCCACAGTCAGTGATGGTCTGGGGTGCCATGTCAGCTGCTGGTGTTGGTCCACTGTGTTTTATCAAGGGCAGGGTCAATGCAGCTAGCTATCAGGAGATTTTGGAGCACTTTATGCTTCCATCTGCTGAAAAGCTTTATGGAGATGAAGATTTCATTTTTCAGCACGACCTGGCACCTGCTCACAGTGCCAAAACCACTGGTAAATGGTTTACTGACCATGGTACTACTGTGCTCAATTGGCCTGCCAACTCTCCTGACCTGAACCCCATAGAGAATCTGTGGGATATTGTGAAGAGAAAGTTGAGAGACGCAAGACCCAAAACTCTGGATGAGCTTAAGGCCGCTATCGAAGCATCCTGGGCCTCCATAACACCTTAGCAGTGCCACAGGCTGATTGCCTCCATGCCACGCCGCATTGAAGCAGTCATTTCTGCAAAAGGATTCCCGACCAAGTATTGAGTGCATAACTGAACATAATTATTTGAAGGTTGACTTTTTTTGTATTAAAAACACTTTTCTTTTATTGGTCGGATGAAATATGCTAATTTTTTGAGATAGGAATTTTGGGTTTTCATGAGCTGTATGCCAAAATTATCAATATTAAAACAATAAAAGGCTTGAACTACTTCAGTTGTGTGTAATGAATCTAAAATATATGAAAGTCTACTGTTTATCAGTACATTACAGAAAATAATGAACTTTATCACAATATGCTAATTTTTTGAGAAGGACCTGTACATAACTTTCATGTGAACTCTGCAAAACCTTTTTTTTTCTAGGTAAACACCTATCCACACTATTTGGGGATTGTGCTCTTTTGCCCTGTTTAGTAAATCTGTTGTCTTAGACTCAGTGTCAGGCTAGCTTTTCATGCAGCAACAACAAGTCAGGAGACCCTGATGTAAAGTCTAAAATATAGATTTTTTGATTACTTGTGAATGTGCGTCAGTGTACTTTAATGTGGTTTCAATCAGCTGCTGTAGCACATCTGTCTCGGGCTATAGAGCTCATCGTTTGATGTTCCCTATTACTCATCTGTGCATGTTGAAGTATTAATAAACATTACTTGCTTGAATCTAATTTCCCCTTAGTATCAGTTTTATCTTCATCCATCCATTCGCTTCCGCTTCTCCTTTTCAGGGTCGCGGGGGGCGCTGGAGCCTATCCCAGCTGTCACAGGGCGAGAGGCGGGGTACACCCTGGACAGGTCGCCAGTCTGTTGCAGGGCCAACACACAGAGACAGACAACCATTCGCGCTCACATTCACTCGCACATTCACACCTAGTGGCAATTTGGATTTTCCAATTAACCTATCCCCACAAGCTGCATGTCTTCCGACGGTGGGAGGAAGCCGGAGTACCCGGAGGGAACCCACACAAACACGGGGAGAACATGCAAACTCCACACAGAAAGACCCCGGCCTGATGTTGGAATTGAACTCAGGACCTTCTTGCTGTGCGGCAACAGTGCTAACCACCGTGCCACCGTGCCACAAGTTTTATCTTGTAATAGCTAAATTAAGAAATGCAATTTAATGCATTTTTTTTCTGTGGAATGTTATTTAAAAATGTGATGTATTACTCTGAACATTCACTTAAATTTTATGTACTTAACATGACTTTACACAGAACCAAGAACTGAACCACATCAGTCTATTGCGGCTCCAATATTTATAGAGGTTTTTTTATTACAGTAGGTGGATGAAGGAGACTGTGGTGCGTTCAGCTGCTGAGCATTAAGTGACAGGAGTGTGTTTTGTGTTCAGGCAGTGACTGGTGGTGAGGGTCTACCTGTGGCGGTTCAGTGTGTTGCTCTGCCGTGGCAGGATGAGCTCTGCCTGCGCTTCATGAAGGAAGTGGAACAACTGGTCAAAGAAAGCAAGAAGTAAAGCTGCTTTCTTTCTCAGTCTCACAGGAGAGGCTGCAGACTTCAGAGGCAACAAGTTAATTTGACTACATTCTGTAATAATAAGCTAATCATGTCATAAATGGTGGAGAATTCTTAATCTAGATGCTTTTTTTGGCTGTTTGCTAAAGGTTAAATAAAAGTTAACTGGCAAAATTATGCATTTATGTTTTTTTGTTCTTATATTTTAAAGGCGGGTCTTTTATATTGTCTTGTTATCTTACAGTGAGAGATCTCACTTGACAGAGTGCCCAGTGTGAGAAAACACCTTACCTCAGTTGTTATCAGGGATGTTTTATTGTCATGCTGATATCAGCGTTAACCGACACGATAAAGTCTCTTTCTTATTGCAGAGAACACTATGTTATCACACCCAGGGCCAAGAAGGTTTCTCCTGTATGAAACTGTGTTACACACACACACACACACACACACACACCTACCTTTTGGCAACAACAAGTTGTGGAATGGCTGATTCCACTTTCCTTTATCCCTGCAATACAAAAAATATAGAAGTATAAAAGGACATTTTAACCATACATGAAAATATTTCTCCGTAACACCATCCATTTCATGTAATAAAGCATGAAAAGGCACTAAAAGCTTGAAAACTGGAAGCATGTCAATATTAGGCAAAGAGACAGTGCTAGCACAAGTTTAAAAATGTTGAAAATTAACATTAAACAATAGGTATCGAAAATAATCTGCACAAAACACACCTATATCTCTTTGCTCTAAGCTGTCTGTAACATTAGTTTTATGTATTTTACTAAAGTCAAGTCAGTTGTATTTGTACAGGCTAAAGCCATGTGTGTTTAAATAGGGTTAGGTTAGGGCGCTCTACTTCGCTCCCTCTCGGCTGCGCCACTACGTTAATTGGTAACCGACCTGCATATTGATTGCAGGGTGGCGCCAGTCCATATAAAGTTATATGGTTTATTCCTCTCATCCGTTTGGCAAAAAGCAGCAGTCAATGCTGGCACACCACAACAGATTGATCAGCAAGCGAGTAGATCATATGAAAGCTACAGCGCGGCAGTTTATGTTTTATTCCGGCGTTGCGGAGAGAGGTGCTCGAGTTATCTCCACCAGCGCCTCCGGTCCTGGGGTAAGCCGTTAAAACTACTTTTATTAGCATTCACAATTAGCGGAGGCTAAGGTTATATTTATCTGTTGTTTTAGGGTTTGATTGCTGCCAGGGGCGATTCTAGGATCAGAGTATTGGGGGTGCTGAGCACCCAGAGAGCTGCCCATCCAGGCAAGGTAAACTTTACTCATCACGATGAGACTTCTTCCCCGTCTCTGTCAGTCCCTGCATCCCTAAATGTCTCCAGTTGTTCCGAGTTCTCTCTGACTGTCTCCTTGGTGCATTTAAACCCCTCTTCCTCCCTGTCCTCATCGTCTGTTGTCTTCATCTCCATTATCAGTCATCATAATTTTACCCTCTCTGTGCAAGTCTGCAAATTTCTTTATTAAATCATAAGTTTACTTATGATTTACTTAAATATTATTAGAAAATGGAGACACCTTGGCCTTTGGTACAATGTATACAATGTATGAAAAGATCTTTACTGCAGATACTACTATGGCTCTGCAGATTTTTTATTTTCTTTTAACCTATGTCGCCTCATCTTGAGGTTGGTAAATCTGTCTATCACATTTTGGTGTTCAAGTCTCTCACGCATCTCTTTATCAACTGACATCACAGCCAGGTGCTGGAGTCTGCTTTGACCCATGGTCCTTCTCAGCCAGGTATGGAGCTGACTCAAGACACTAAAAGACCTTTCACAGCTACAGCTGCTAACTGGGTTTGTTAGGGCAACCTGAATAACAGTTTTCAGTTTGGGGAAGATCTGATTATCCAGGAGATTGTACAATGTTAACATATCTGGAATGGCACCAGCCTCACTCTTGAGCTTCAAAAAGTCTTTGGCAACCGTGACTTCCTCTGACTGAAGCTCAATATGGTAATGCAGTGCCAGGGATGACAACCCAGTTTGTTTTGCAGATTCTGTATAGCAGCTTTAATATAGGGAGAACACAACTTCCAGATTGTATGAGTAAAATTAGTTGTTTGTCTTTCTTTTTCTTTGCCAGTTTAACAGTTCCTGTTTTGCCTGTTAGTACTCCCTGTCTGTTTTCTTACCTGGTACTTCCTGATCTTGTACTTTGTCCTCATGTTCCCCTCTTTGGACTGACAATCTGTATACACACACACACACACACACACACACACACAACAGGAGTTATAAGGTTAATGGGCATCCAGTCAGTTAGCTAGTTAGTACCTTGGGTTCAATATCGGCACATGCACATATGACAAAATAACCAGTTTCTCTCATTACATTTCAAACAAGACAGTGGTAACAACAGCAGGCTACGGACAATGTTAAGTTTTAGATTTTAAATAGGCTGTATACATTTCAATGAGATCAACAGGGCAGTCAAATATCGCTAATTTTACTACAGAGCAAACATCGTCGGAAAACACGTTTTCAACACAGCAGGTTACCTGGTGTAATGTTTTTCAGTTAAAAAGAAACATGGTCTGACTCCTACCAAACTATATAAAGAGTAACTGAAAGTTAAATGCAGCTAATATGTCCTGTTTTAAGCCAGGCAATTCCACCTCTGCTCCGCTGCGTCTCAGCCACCATCGCTCTGGCAGTGTCACTACCCGATCCGTACCGGAAACCCAATTGGTACCCCGCATGCGCAAATCTTACGTCACTTCCTCTCTTTGCCAACATTGTGACATTCAATATATTTGAATGATGCGGTTAGCGCCCAGTTAGCTCCTAGCATTTCTCAACAGCTCTGCCTCCTTTTCGACTACCGGGACATTTAAACAGTGGATAATTCGTATACAAAAAATTCACGCTTTTCTCCTCAACAGAGAGCGTTCCCCGATTGAACAACAGCACCGTAAAATAAGAAGAATGGCGCGTAATTACAGAGTTAATAATACAGACTTTGCAATATGTCACGTGAAGATTCATCAGCCAGATGAAGTATTTATACTGACAACTGACAGTGATAGCGGACATCATCATCACTATTCCAACAATCTTCTCCACACAGACAAGCATAAACACACTCGACTATCACTAAATCAAATTTAACACACGTTTGTAATGACGCCAATTCAGTTTACAATAGGGTTCATTCGCTCGGTCAGCAGGTGGCGGTATCCTCATACACTGGGGAGTAAACTGCCATTAAACGAACAGAGGAAGAAGAAAACATCTGCACATGCGTAATCCAAAGACGGCAAAGTGGGGGGAAAAAAACAAAGAATGGTCCTACCGGCTCGCCACTTCAATATGAAGAAGATCAATCAAAGGGGGAACAAAAAACCTGACCTGTTTACTGGTAAACAAATTAAACAAATACATTTTTCTGCAAGTCTATGTAACAATGCAAATCATGAATCATCATCATCAGTCACAAATGTTCAACAGTTAAATTATTAATTATCTTGGCTACGTAGCTTAATCTATATATTCCAGTAGCGTTCGCTACAAACAAATACAAAAACAACAATAAAGAAAAACAACTGTCTAACAGACAGCATAGCCGAATTCAAGGCAACACATACCAATAATCATTCAATCGCACTTTGTTTCAAAGTAAGCCCATTAAAGTGCGGTTCAAAAACAGCGGTTTTTGAACCGGAGTTCTGCTCGTGGTGGGAACGCCGCCGAACAAAGTCATTTTTTTAATCGTGAAAACGATCGACTGCTTACTGACAACCAAAAGGTTGTTTTTGGTAGATATTAAGGACACTTACCGCTGAGGTGAAATAAGTTTATAGATGAATTGAGGGAAGAAAACGCTTTGTTTTCCCAACGCCGTTCTTAACGCCATAAGCTTACAGCCACAGCAGGAGTCGAACCCAGAAGTATCCCTCCACAGCCGGTTTTCAGAGTTGCCGCAACTGGAAGGAGCCAATCAGGAGAGGGACCTCAAATCAGCTGACGTGGGTCATGTGACAGGGAGTAGTTGATATGGGTTACACTTACAGTGGTTATTCTCCTGAACTCCTCCTTTATCTGTAGACCACACAAACAGAAGAATTAAACCTTGCACACTATTAGCTATATTGCATTGATGAATGCTCTAATACATTATTTAAAGAGGATAGATGTGATCTAAGGCTACCCCAAGTTTTGAGGGAACAAAAACAATCTTGGTGAAGACAAGGGAGACTTCCCCACCATAACCGTGGTGTAATCTCTAACGTTTTAGCAACCCTGTTTTTGCAGAAGTTTCGAATTTACACATTGTTCACTCCCAGCCCATTTTGTAAAAAATGTGTCCCAACTTAACAAAGCACTAATGACCCTAGATTATCACACTATACTAACTGCTTACATAAAGTCTTAATGTTAAGTAGATTCACATAGCCTATGCCAGAATAATGCTATTGGAATGACATTAACAATATTTCACACAGTCTGATTTTTAAAAAAAACAAACAAAAAAAACCAAAGATAGCTACAGCTCTTAGGATCAAGAACAATAGGGCTTTGGAGCGTGATGTCATGGGGGTGGGCGTGGAAAGGATTTTGGCCTGATCCGCCATGTTCGGGGTCTAAGCGCAAGCGATGAAGGAGCGAAGGCAAACACAACAGCCACGGTTCGTTCTTGCTGTGTGGTCGGCTGCAATGTTCGATCGCACGACCGGCAAGAGAATAAGCTTGAAAATGGTTTATCTTTTCATTCTTTCCCAACCTGGAAGCAACATGAGGCAGCTCATGTATCGATGTTAGCAAACGAAGGCGTGTAGCCTGGATAGCAGCTGTGAGACCAGCTGATATCCAGTTCTCTTCCATCTCCAAATATCTGTTGGTGCTCCAGACATTTTCATTCCGGTAAGTTCTAAATATGTTCATATCACTCTTTATAGCCTATTAGTTTTATTTTCGATGCGCTCTGAGGTCATAGCAAATTAGAACAAACATCCTACTGAGTGATTTTGCAGAACTACCTTCTATTTATAGAGTTGCTAATTATTTGGCATTATTGCAGCAAACCAGCCTATGAAATGGATGAAACATCATGACTGGGTTCCAGCGCTACACAAGGGACCTGCTTCAAACAAACCACCATGCCAATCAGATTACTTTTTCCATGTGAGGGTGAAGAGGTAACCCTTCTGGATAAGATGGTGAAGGTTTGCTGCGTTTGGTGAACAGTGTGTTAATAAAACCAGAGAAAAATGAAACCTGCTCCTGTTAAACATTCCTAAGTCTTTTGCTGTATAAATAGCGGTATTTTTTCAAAAGATACAGTAATTAAAGTAATATCATGTAAACACTTGTAAAACCTTGTGCCATGATCCGCACTGTTGCTTCTACATTAAACAGAAGAGCAGTGACATGGCTGCAGGTCTCCACGACTCCGGCCTTACAGGTGCAGTGGGCGGCTTCAACCTTCCCTGTGATGCTCACAGTGACCCATGGCTGCAATGCTGGTTCATTCAGTCTTTGAGAGTGCAGGACCTGAAACACACACAGACAAAGTTAATTTAAAGACAAGAACTATGAGCCCAGGCCGACATAAATGTGTTTAATCTACTTTATCATAAATGTAACAAAGTGTTTAGAAAGTTAGCACATACATGTAATTTTTCATTTCTTTATGTGTCCATCTATAGAACGCCGCAGGTTATAGTGTAAATCTGCCTGTTCTCTGTCAGAAACCTGCCTGCAGAAAATGAACCTAAAGTATGTAATGCAAGGATGTCATCACTTTAAAGATGGAGAAAGCATAAAGTGACAATTATGAATCACTTAATATGATAAGGAGATGCTGCAGGTCATTAATCAATGTATAAAGTTAAAATAAAATGTATTTTTAGTGACACAGGATACAAATATGGAAGCAAGATGTATAATTAGAATTATTTATAATAAATATGAATAAATCATTGCAATTTCTTTAACCATAGAGAATAACTAAATCCTTCAGGACAATGTCTCATCAATGCACTGAACTCACTATGTTATCCCTCTAACAGCCTCCACATGTTCTCACTGTAATTTCCCCTCATGAATGAATTTATGCTGCACTAACGTGAATGTTTGCAGGGAAATCAAACGCATTTCACACGCAGTACTCGAGCTGACTTACCTTTGTTTGAATGACGATTTGTACGCGCTGACTCCACAGATAAGGTATGAAAATATGTCAGGCTACGTCAGTAGAGGTTGGTCTTCAGGGTTTCTACTCCACGGCCGTATTTCATATGGGTCCACATTTCCAATGCACGCTATTTTCTGCAAGTACCGCCGCTTCGCCTCTGGATGCAATCGGTCTCTATACCGTCCATTTCTTTGGAGCTGCTTTTAAGCATCTTGTAATCGTCGTTCCACCACAGTGTGTTTGTTTTGATTCGTAGACCCCGAACATGGCGCCGTGCTCCCACAATGCTTTGCGGCGTGACGTCAACTCCAAAGCCCTATACTTACTTTAAGCTGTATCACAATACTAACCAAAATCATTTACAATGTAATATTACGTATAGGCAGTGTTGGGAAGGTTACTTTTAAAATGTATTCCATTACAGAATACAGAATACATGTCCCAAAATGTATTCTGTAACGTATTCCGTTACGTTACTCAATGAGAGTAACGTATTCTGAATACTTTGGATTACTTAATATATTATCATGCTGTTTACAACTACATGAATGTACTATTGCTGTGATTTATTACTGTTACTGAAGGTCCGCGGCTCCGAACCATAGTAAAGGGACCTCTGGCTAATACGGTGGGTTCTGTGTCGGCTCGTAGCCGAAAACTAGCTTTACTTTGTTGTCTGGGTCAACTTTGCTAGCAGAGACAGAGAGAGGCGTTGAAAGGCTGCTCCAACGGAACTTATTGTTTTTTGGAGGAAAACCTGAACACGGTGTACAGTCCAGTCTTAATAGCTTACTTACAACTGGGCTCGTCAGGCTCTCTTCTTGGCTGCAGTGGTTGTAGCATCCAGTCGAACTGAGAAGGCCAGAACTGATGGTTGTTGAATGACCTTTATTATTTCTTGCCGTGTGTCAGACAACGAACCAACGTAAGAGCTAGACAAACAAATAAAACAATTACCATGTTATTTATGTAACACCATTTTAACTGCTCATTACGCTGGTCTAACCGTTTTCTATTAAACTATATAATACATATTTTGCATTTCAGATTGCTCAAATTAAATCATATACATTACAAACCTTGTTCCCCTGTCGACTGTAGCTAGAACCATTCGTTTTTGTACAATTTAACCATGTTTTTCTCTCCCTTTTCTCCGTTAGCATTAGTTTTCCGTTTTCTTCCGTCTTTTTGTACGTCAAGTTGGTTACCGTTACATCGTTCACTTCCGGTCACACGGGAAGTTACCAAAATAAAAGCATAAACGTTATATTACGTGTATATGAGCTAGCTTTACATATCCGCCGTTACACTCCCACCAAATTATTTGCTGTTACAAACAAAATAAAACACAAATAATTTCTAAACAGGTAACTTAACAATGATAATACCTTTGTATATGCACCAACAAATTTCCATTGCATTTTAACTTCGTGCATCTTGCTTTTCACAACTTTCTAACAGTAGAACCAACTTATGAACTGGGCGTTCCACTGTAGACATCTTATGCAAACGTTCACCCTTTTTACTAAGGTTACTGTCTGCAAAGGTTATTTTGACCTTTCTCACAAGTCCGTCTTCATCTGTTATGGTGTCCACAACTCTACCAAGTCTCCATTGGGATTGTGGCTTTTGTTTTGTCTTCTTGCTTGTTTGGTTAGGAACGGGCCGAAAACATCCATACCACAGTATGTGAAAGGCGTAGAGTGTTCAACTCTTTCTGTGGGGAGATCTTTCATTTTTTGTCCTTCCACAGCTCTCCTTAGTCTCCGACATGTCACACACTGACGGATGTAGTCTGATACTGTTTGACTTAGCTTAGGAATCCAATAACCGCTGGACCGTATTTCGTTCATTGTGAAGCTCTTTCCTTGATGATTTATTCTTTTGTGACAGTGAGCGATTATGAGTTTTGTAATATGATGGTCCCTTGGAATGAAAGTTGGGTGTTTGAATGTGTTAGGAAGCGATGAGTGTTGTAGCCTTCCTCCCACCTTGAGCACATTGTCTTCATCCAAGAAAGGATCCAAGTTGTACATTTTGTTGCTCTCATGTAGTGCCTTTCCTTTGCTTAATGTCTTTATCTCATCTGAAAATGTTAGTCCTTGTAAGTTTTTGATAATCACCATTTCAGCGTTTTGTCTTTCAGTTACTGTGCTGAGTGACTTTGATTTGTCTCTGAGTAGGAAACGTTTGAGACGTGCTATGGCACTGACAGCGCGTGACCAGGATGAGAACCTTGTGAGACGGTCACAGAGACTTCTGTGTTCTGTAGTTTGGCTGTTGAGTGTTTGCACTTTTCTCGCCTCTGGATCTCCCACCAAAAGTTCAATAGACTCTTTAGTTGGAAGATTTAACTTCTTTTCCCATAAGAACTGAGGGCTTGTCAGCCAGTTTGATGATAGCAGTTCCGCTACTGATGTGCTCCTTGATGTTATGTCAGCGGGGTTTTCACTCGTCGGTACATAGAACCATTGCTGTGGTGTAGTATTGTTTTGTGTCTTGCCTTCAGGTCCATTATCATCAGTCTCTTCGGCATCACCCCTTTGTATAATGTCATTCATGTATGTGACATAGTCTCTTTTGTATTTTTCATCACGCATTTGTAGCCTTTCTTTAAATGGCAATGGTATTTCATAATGTCCCTTTTCTGTTTGTGTTATGCCTTGTTCAAGTTTCTCAAGAAACCTAAGGTCGTCTTGAGACACCATCTTTTTGTTTATTTCGTTTTCTTTGAAGTCCTTTTCTAGTGCACGTATTGCATCTGCGGGAGTACATGGAGGCATTTCTTTAACAGTTATTCTGTGACAGAGACTCCTTGTTGTCTCTGATGCATTGCATGGCACTGAGTTGCCAACTATGCTCCATCCTAAATCAGTATGGATGGCATATGGCTCATTGTCTTTACCTAAGAGTACTTGTCTGGGCGCCAGAGCTTGGGGACAAGTATAACCAATCAGGAGACTCACCTCACAACTGAGGAGCGGTGGGATCTCGTCTACAATGGACGACAAATGGCTCCACAGTTTTGCTGTGTCACATGTTGGTATGTGTTCTCTATTTGCAGGTATGTAGTCCTTTGTGTAAGCAGTTGGGAGCCTTAGCACTGTTGCTGAATTGTAACCTCACTAGAAGATCACACACCTTTCCGCTGCTTACTACTGCGTTTTTACCCATCATTGTGGTTAGTCTGAGTTTTACAGGGCACACATTTGCTTGCAGTTTCTGTGTTACATCCTGATCTATAAAAACAGTGTCACTCTGTGTGTCTAGTAGCGCATAGACTAGTTTTTCCCTTTGTGGATTAGCAGCCGTTGAGACCCATACTGGGACTATCATGGAGGTGCTGACTGTGTGTTCTGCTCTAGCGACATTTAACGCCATGGCTGTTGCACTTTCAGGTGAGTTCCCTTGTGTTGCGTTGTCTATACTCACTTGAGCTTGCTTTTCTCTTTGCAGACTAATGCTGTAGTTCTCATCGTGAAGACAGGTCGGGTGTCTCTTAGAGCAGGTTTCACAAGTGAGGCGCTGTTTGCAGTCCTTAGCACCATGACCTTGCCTTAAACAACCATAACAATGTTTATTATCCTTTACATGTTTCTTTTTCATTTCCAGGGTCATTTGCAGAAAGTTTGGGCACTTTATAAGTGGATGCGACTCTTGGCACAGTGTGCATGAAGAACTGTTGTATATTTTAGTCTTTGCATCTTGTTCAGTTGTGTTAATGTTGAATACACTTGCCTTGTTTCTTCTCTTGTGTTTCTTTTGTCATCATTTGTTTCCGTGGAGCAAAGTGCATGTATGGAAGTGACTGGATTGCATGCTACTTCTGCTTCAAGCGAGAGAAAGGAGGCAAATTCACTGAAGCTGGGGAATTCACCACCACCCATGAGTGTCTTTGTTACATGCCTGTTCCATCTTGTGTTTATCCAGTCTGGCAGTTTATGCAACAGTTTCTGATTTTCTTCACAGTCATTGAGTATTTGCAGTCCTTTCACGTGAGGCATAGCAAGTGTGCATGCATTCACAAAATCAGCAAAGTTCCTTAGACCATCAGCATCTCTCGACTGTATTTTAGGCCAACTAAATAACTTCTCTCTAAATGCCCTTTGTAGCACGAATGGCTGGCCGTACCTTTGGTTTAACTTTGCCCAAGCGTCGTTATACGCTTCTTCATCATTTCTGAAGAAAGTCCCTTCAAGGCACTTGCGAGCTGAGCCAGTTACATACCTTTTTAGATAGTACAGTTTATCTGCTGCTGACATGCCAGTTTGTTCAATAAGTGACATGAAAGTGGATTTCCATTCAATAAATTTTATTGGCTCACCACTAAACATCGTTGGTTCTGGCGTGGGGAGTCTATTTATTCTTATGCTGTCTTGTACTGCCTGTGCAAGCTGGCTGACACTAGGAGGGGCTGTTGGCGCCGGTATGGAGTATGATGGTACAGTGTGTTTGGGTGTGTGCTCTAGGTTCACCTTTTCCATCTTAACTGAATATGCATCATCAAGTTGTGATAACTCTCTGTTGTAGGCGTCCAACCTGGCGTGAGCGGCTTCCACCTCCCTTTCGGCTTTCAGGCGTTCCAACTCTGATGTTTGAACTGCCATTTGTTTCTTATGCTCCTCTTCTGGAGCCTTTATCTTTTCCTTTCATATTCTCCATCAAAATCTCCATCTACTCCGCTTATTCTTTCCAGGATGACTTTCACGATGTCGTGAGTAACTGCTTCACATGCATCGGTTTTTCTTCGTATGTCTGATGAAGGTGCAATGTGACTTCTCATTTCAGTGTACAACTTTAGCAGTTCATCTTTTCTTTGCTCTACATCATCTGCAAGATCTGCCATTTCTTTCTCTGAAATGTCCAACCTTAATCTTTCTCTTGTTTCTCGCACTCGTATTTTCCATTGTTCATAAAGAGTTAATAGTCTTTTTTCTTTTTTCTTTATCTCTTCTTTCTGATGAGTTAGCATTTTTTCGGTTGGCACCTTGGCTCTTTCTGGACGCCTTGGAATTGCGGAGTCACTTTGAGCTTTATCTTGTGGCTCATTTAATATTTGTTCTTTGTTTGCAAACTGTTCATTAATGTCTTCTTCTGAATCCTCCATTTTAACTTTATTTTCCTTATGCCTTTCACCGTTTTATTCTCTGACCTGCTTCTGCCATCTGCTGGACGTTGTGGGAATTGCCGTTAAACCTCGAGCCCTCGTGGTGTAGCAAAATGGCGGCAGTCAAGCTCTTACTGTAGCATCCAGTCGAACTGAGAAGGCCAGAACTGATGGTTGTTGAATGACCTTTATTATTCCTTGCCGTGTGTCAAACAACGAACCAACGTAAGAGCTAGACAAACAAATAAAACAATTACCATGTTATTTATGTAACACCATTTTAACTGCTCATTACACTGGTCTAACCGTTTTCTATTAAACTATATACATACATATTATGCATTTCAGATTGCTCAAATTAAATCATATACATTACAAACCTTGTTCCCCTGTCGACTGTAGCTAGAACCATTCGTTTTTGTACAATTTAACCATGTTTTTCTCTCCCTTTTCTCCGTTAGCATTAGTTTTCCGTTTTCTTCCGTCTTTTTGTACATCAAGTTGGTTACCGTTACATCGTTCACTTCCGGTCACACGGGAAGTTACCAGAATAAAAGCATAAACGTTATATTACGTGTATATGAGCTAGCTTTACATATCCGCCGTTACACTCCCACCAAATTATGTGCTGTTACAAACAAAATAAAACACAAATAATTTCTAAACAGGTAACTTAACAATGATAATACCTTTGTATATGCACCAACAAATTTTCATTGCATTTTAACTTTTTAGTGCATCTTGCTTTTCACAACTTTCTAACAGTAGAACCAACTTATGAACTGAGCGCAGTGTTGCCAACTCCTCAGTAAGGAAAATCGCTATTGGCTGTCCTAAAAGTCGCTAGAAGTCGCTAAATGACGTCATCACCTAATTTGCATAATTGGACATGCTAATGTAATTGTAATCTATGTTGTTGGAGAGAGAAATAACATCGTGGAAGAGACATAAAGTGAGTAAAAAACGTCCTAAATGCATTTAGAGTTTATTTAGAACTACAAATTAAATTTCTTTTAGCAATTATTGTTTTTTTTTAATCTCACAATTCCAACCCTGCTCCTTTACCCAGGCTTGGACCGGCAAAAGTGACCCAAAATAGGCACTCTGGTGGAGTTACTTTGTGTGTGTGTGTTTATAAGTAGTTTTAAACCTTGTGTTCCACAAAACAGCATAAGAGTAAAAGAGTAAAAGAAGAACTGACTGCGTTACAGCACCCGCTGCTTGTTGAGAGTAAAAGCGATATGCGCTTTCACGTCTTTTTTTAGCGACTTTTTTTAGAAAAAAAGTCGCTAGGGGGTCTGAAAACTCGCTAAATATAGCGACAAAGTCGCTAAGTTGGCAACACTGACTGGGCGTTCCACTGTAGACATCTTATTGGCTGCAGTGGTTATTATTATATTTACATGCTTCCAGCTCCCGTTTCTGCTCGATGGCAGCTCGTACTTTTCCTTTTTCTCCCTCCCTCGCTCACAGACACATAACGGGTATGACAGTCCATTCTCCCTGCAGCACGGACTACACTGCCTATGATGCTACATTCTTTAGAGCTATACCTGTAGCATTCTGCCTATTAGCTTAGCACAACAACAAAAAGGCCTCTCTCACCCAGGAAACACGCAGAGAGAGAGCGGCACCCTGTAACCATGGCAACCGTAACGCTGCCACCTGGAACAACAGAACGTAGCTGTCAAACAAAACCCAAACAGTCCTGACCCGCCACAATATGAAACAGGGAAGTACCGCTGTGTAATCCATTTATTTCAACAAAGTAACTGTATTCTAAATACCACCTTTTTAAACGGTAACTGTAACGGAATACAGTTACTCATATTTTGTATTTTAAATACGTAACGGCGGTACATGTATTCCGTTACTCCCCAACACTGCGTATAGGTCATGCAAGTTTTATAAAGATATAAAATAGGTGAGCCAGACGGAAAAAAGAAGCCTCTAGGTTATCCCTCTGACAAAACTATTCACAGTTTAAAGGCTTCTAATTTTGGTAAAAAGAAAAACAAAATCAGCCTATGATCGAAATTAGATTGCACTGTGTAGCAAAACTTTAACCATGCTTTTCCTAGCCACAGTTGCACTCTCTAGCTGAAGACTTTTGCCAAATGAAATTTTATGAGTCTTATCCTCTCCTGTGCTAAAGTTTAGAATGGCTAGCATTAGCTACATGTGGTAGTGCAAAGTATTTCCTTATCTGTATGAGCATCATACACAAATCCACTACAGGTGACTAGCACAAATGCTTTGCTTTGGTAGAACTGTTATTTGTAAATGAAATGTTACTTACCTTGAAATGTCTTTTACAAAAGCTTGCACCATGCAACGCAACATGTATGAATTTGCCCGGGCTAGTTAAGTCGGTAGGGGAGGGAATTTGAAATCAGAAGTTACAGTGGAAAAAAATAAGTTATCTATTCAATTTCTTTAAGTAATTACAACTTGAATTTTATTTTGAACCCACTAACATTGGGATTTAATTTCAAATTACATATAAAATTAATTTAATGTAATTACCAACATTATTAGTTCAACACAACCCCAAAAAATAAAGTTTGCAACTTAGAAGGTCTATCTTAATCAATAAATTTGAATTTTTATGTTGCAGCCATGGATTTAATCAAGTGGTGGTAAAAGGCCTGATGAATTACTTTTTAGAGTGTATGCTTTCTATACCTTTAGTAGTGTGTCCCACAAACAGCAAATATTTTCAAAAAAAGTAAGACATCTTTGGGGGTGCTTTGATTCATTTTGGGGGTGCTGAAGCACCTCCAAAACTGGGCTAAAATCGCCCCTGATTGCTGCCTTCACATCTCCGTGTCAAACTGCCCGACCTTAATCGGAAGAGTGAAACGCCTTCCCAGCTTCTGTTGTGAGGGCTCCTCCTCGGTGGAGCCTGCTGTCTTGTCTTTTCTCGTCGTGAACCTGTAGGCTTACCTTTTTCTGGTTCGCCTGGTTTTATTTTATTTTATTCTGGATTGTTGCTTGTACCCAGGCCTCTGTCGTGCTGGGAACTTTAAACTGCCTCAGTTGCCGATCTCAGCCTGTGGAGAGCCAGACCGGCTTGTGATCGAGGCCTGGACAATTACTACCAGCACGAATTGTAGTTGACTCGTGGGGCGTAAGCCTTCCAGTATGGTGTGTGTGCGTGTGTGATTTCTTTTATTAAAGTTATTAAAGTTGGTTTTAGTTTTTTATGCTCTGTAGCGAGCCAGACGCTCAGTGTCCTTTTATTCTTTTAACATATTTCTGTGTTTTATTTCGGTGAATGGAGGACTTGCCAGTGGCCCTGGGACCTCAGGTGGTGGGTCATTTTCGCACTTTCTTTTGTACAGCACCGGGTGGGCTGTAGTGATTTTCTTCTTGTGTTGCGTCGTTGTTGACAGTCAGTGGCGGTCCTAGCCTGTTAGGCGCCCTGGGCGAACACTCCCTCTGGCGCCCCCACCCACCCCCCCCCCCCCACCCCCCACCCCCACCACCACACACACACAGGATTGTACATTAACATAGAACTTTTGTCGGAACCATACTGAATTTCACAAGAGAAACATACACACACAGATATGAAGAGAGAGAGAGAGTAAACAGCTACCAAACAGCCAATTCGTCATACAATGAGAACAGGACAAATCAACAATTGACAATGACTAATTAATATTAAAATCTGTAACATAATATATTGTTTGGAGTTTAGTCTGTTACTGTTACTATTTTTTCCATTTCTTCTTGGAGCACCTGTAACTCACATAATTTCCTTAGGGATTAATAAAGTATTCTGATTCTGATTGTTTCAGGATGATCTGCCATTATCCAATGACACATCTGCTTACCTGTATCTTTTGCTCATTTCTCCTCCTCTTCTTTTCTCTTTTTTCTAAACTGAGCACCTGATGGCTTTGAACCCAGGATTCAAATCATGAATACATAATGGGCTTTACAACATTATGAATGAAATGTGCTCTATTTGGAAGCAGCAGGTCTCCCTCCCCGTTCCACAGGTTGTGTGTGAGACTTTAAATCATTTAAAATATAAATTTGTTATTGATCCCTTTACCCCTGGTCCTAAGTGTATATTTATTTTCTTACTCTTCTTATATTTATTGTTTGTTTACTTGCACTGATGTAACTGGAGCTTCGTCGTCTCCTCTCTCTATATACTGGACTGTAGCGGAGATGACAATAAAGTTTACATCTTAGAATGTGGGTTATTATTGAAATGAATGGCCATGTTGCTGTGCATGTAGATTAGGGAAGCTAAGGTAGTTTCTTTTTTCTTTATGTTGTTGTGGGTTCTTATGAATGACACCATTACTTGAAGAGAAGGTATTTTATCGAACTGTGGTTCACATGTAAACAAAGCTTCGCCATCACAGTCTACTCCGAGGTAACTCCCTCTGGCTCTCTAGCTCCCCCTACAGTCTAGGAACATTAACAACATAAAACATGATACTAGGCAAACAAGTATTTGCTGTTATCATTACACATGCACAACACGGCCACGCCTAAAACAAGACAAGCCTGTCGTGTGTTTAAACATCTGACTGTTAGGTCCACTTGGATTTTTGCATTTTGCAGCCACAGGGCAAAGACAAAGCCACGCAGAACAGTGAACTGTTTATTAAGAGAGTGAAGATGGACAACTGGACAGCGGCTCTACTCACTGGTGTTGCCTGCATTGTGGGATACCTGCTTGTGCGGGTGAAAAAGTCCAACAGCCTCCGACAGGCAGAGGAAAAAATCAAGACAGCCAGAAACAGGAGAGACGAGAGCTTGCAGCGCGCAGAGCAGGCGGTGCTCTGGTACAAACACTCGGTGAGAGTTCAGAGGTTTGGGGGTTTTTCTACTTTGTCTTTATTGAGAAATCTCAGCTAATGATCTGCTTTTAGTTTAACCTGGCAGAGGTGTAGTCATTAAATACCAAAATACTGGCACTTTGTAATGTCTCCATGCTTGAGCATGGAAATGAAAGTTAGGACTGTGCAAACCGTTTAAGTGCAGTGAACTCATTGCTGTGTTTGAGAAAGTTTGTAAAAAAAAAAAAAGTGGAAGGAAGAATCCTGAATCTGTACATGGATGTGGTTGCATCTCTTTGTTGCAGCCTTTAAAAGAAATAATAATAACATAATGATTCTGTGTGGGTCTGTGTCTCCTAGCATCCGACAACTGACTCTGCTTTGATCCTGACGCTCTCCCTGTCTGAGCTCACACAGCAGCTGAACGAAGGTTTCCTGCACCCCGAGGATGTGTTTTACTCTTACATGGAAAAGGTTCAATATCCAGCATGACACAAACCTTTCATAATAGATAAAATACAGCAAAGCTAATTTTAACACTAAGTAATCATTTACATTAGTCAGGCTTATCCAAATGTTATTTATTTTTGACATTGCTCCTACTTATAACCAGGGGCGGATCTAGAGAAATTTTCTTAGGGTGGCATGAGGGTGGCAAAGAAATCAAATGGGGTGGCAAAATCAAAGCCTTTCTTCCCCCCCCCAAACACACATGCAGGTGGTTACATATGGTTAAAATGATTCAAATGCAGTAAGTTTACACGTTTTTCATATAAATATAGTCTATAACTTAATTATTGTCTGTAGCCCACATAATTACACACTTTAGTTACATAAAACATGTGAGTTTTGATCTTATGTACTGTATAGCCTGTATAATAAATAAATATGTAGCCCAATAAGTATAAAATCCAGAAAGCTACACGACATGGGGTGGTTCGTTTACAAACACAAGTCTAACTTAAGTTTCACTGTTTTTTGTTAGAAAACAGTCACATTGTTACAGCTTAAATTACACAAAATGTCAGAAATCTGCACTGTCATGAACAAAAATGTAAACCTAATTTTTCATGATTTGTTGGATTAACCCACTGAGGTCTGAAATACAACCGGCGATTTTTGACTCCTTTTGAGTTTACGTTTGTATTTCACCCTCAAATTGTTTCATTTAATTTTTTCCCCCTTGCCTTGTTGGGTGTCATTCTTTTCAGCTAAACTGAATTTAGTTGTTTTTTCACTGACATACTGCATTAGTATTACTGATCTGAAATCACACAAAGAACTTAAAATCCTAGTAGTGTTTTTTACTGTAAAAAAAAAACCCACAGACACGTTGAGTAAATTTTTATAACTTGAAAAACAAATATAAATTGTACATTTTGTAAACATATACAACTATTTATCTAAAAATGCAGCCAGTACACCTGCTGTTATTTTTTTCATTTTCTACAACCATTTAAAAGTATTACTAAAACTAAAGTGAGAGAACAATCAGGTGTTGCAATAAGATGCCCCACAAATGATGTGTGCCAGTACAAAAAAAAAAGTTTGTCCACCAAAAGACAGAACAGCACAGGGATAAACCTGCAGGCCTGACAACAGGAGGTGTATCACTCCGCTGGTTTTCTACTTAGTGACAGTTTTTACGTTGCAAATGTGCCTTTGTAACATTCGTTAGTGCCCTCACTGACACACAAAACAAAATGACTACACAACACAGTAAGTATACACTCCACACTAAACGTCACAAATCTCCCACATCTAAAAACTCTCTCTCGCTCTGTCTCGCTGCCGTTACCGTCACTCCCCAAACTTTTCCCTCTTCCTAAACAACCAAATCCCACATGTTGACTTTTTTTTAAATTGGTCGACATGGTACATTTTTCCATCGATAGGAAAGAGGCGGCTTTTCTTCTTTTCTTTACTGTTTTCGCGCTGTCCTTAGAAAACGCTTAAAACACACACACACAAAAACGTGATGACAGTATTTAGAAAAAAGCGTGGCTTATATATATTATCATAAATCTGGATTTACTGGCCTGTAATTAAAATGAAAAATCTTTGAAGTCCGAACTTTCAATGTGGGCTGAAATAGAGACTCAGCGTGGCTGCAGCTTGTTGCTATGTCAGCTTACATCAGTCATGTGATTTGGAGGTGCAGCGTGTCCGTGGACCACAGAGGGTTAATAACACTCACCTTCCTTCCATTTACAGAGTGTAACATCCACCCACCTGTGTAAAATCTGAAATTCCCATGGTGTTGTTCAAAATGTGCTCTGACACAATCATAAGCATCGCTTGCTACTTAATGAACAACACTGTCATATGCAAAACTGGGGTGGCACTTGGGGTGACAAGGGATCATTTTAGGGTGGCACTTGCCACCCCATGCCACCCTTATAGATCCGCCCCTGCTTATAATTCACTGCTTTTTAGTTCTTTTTACACATAATTGTGTCTTATTACAGTTAAAGTTTAGACTCACTGGATAATAATATTCGTATAAGCAACACAGACTGATGTGTCAAGTAATGTTTGTGTTTCCAACAAGAGTTTAATATTTTACAAAGGTGATGGAGATGATGATGTTTCCTTTTTAACAGACTCTGGCTGTAAACAAAAAGCTGAACTGCTGCACTGAAGTTTTGCTGGAGAGTTTGGACCAGCTGACAACTGTTGGCTCCAACAAGGATGGTCTCTTGTACGGAGTTCCAGTTAGCATCAAAGAAAATATTGCATTTAAGGTATTACAAAGGTTACGCAATGCAAATTTCAGTTAATAATATGGATTGGCTTTATATAGCGCTTTTCAAGGTACCCAAAGCACTTTACGATGCCACTATTCATTCACTCTCACATTCACACACTGGTGGAGGCAAGTTACAGTTGTAGCCACAGATGTCCTGGGGGATCGAACCGGCGACCTTCCGGTTACAGATGCGCTTCCCAACCCCCTGAGCCACGGGGTGACCGTGGCCCCTCTGGGGATTGGGAGTATTGAAGTATTTCCCATCAGCATTTATAAGTATGGTACAGTATTCGCGAGCATCATAGCTCAGGTATTTGATGTAACATTATCATCTTTGTTTTTTCCAACACTAGAATCATGACTGTTCTTGTGGTGTGGTCATTAACCTGGACCAGCCCGCTGAAAAGGACAGCGTGCTTGTTCAAGTCCTGAAGAAACAAGGAGCTATTCCCTTTGTGAAAACCAACTTGCCTCAAGCTCTTTTAAAGTACATCTTTTATCAGTTACTCACATAAAAATCTACAGCACATTTAAAACTGTGTGCATGTGTTAAGTTGCCTTTGTCCATTCCAAATGTGCAAATAATGAAAATATGAATGAAAATAATATGCAACGAGTCATTAACTGTCTGTTGACAGCTATGACTGCAGGAATCCTATCTACGGGCAGACTGTGAACCCTCATAACCCCCAGAAGACCTCTGGAGGTTCATCTGGTGGGGAGGGGGCTCTCATCGGGGGAGGGGGCTCCCTGCTTGGTATAGGCACTGATATAGCTGGCAGTATCCGTATTCCTGCATCCTTCTGTGGAATCTGTGGTTTCAAACCAACTGCAGGTCGGCTCAGGTGGGTCTCATTCAGTCAGTTTTTATAAATTTATTATACATTGCTGAGTTAAGCTTTATTAACACTTTTGGGTAATGATTAGTTTACAGGGAGTTCGTCCAATTTATCGAGGGCAAAAGTCAGGTAAGAAACATATCTACTTTACATATAAAGTAAATGTAGTTACATAACCACTGTATAGCAATATTTCACCAACACAAACTGTCTCAAATATTTGAGTCACTGCTTTATATTTCGTATGAAACTAGTGCCGTCATCTCCTGGACCCATGGCAAGAGATGTGGACAGCCTGGCTCTGTGCATGCAGGCACTTCTTTGTGACCACATGTTTTCTTTGGACCCCACTGTTCCACCATTACCTTTTAACATGGAGGTGTGTCCTGTACTGTGAGGTTCATATAATCTGTTAATGATTATTCTTTTGTTTAAAAGCTACAAATTAAGCAGATACATAGTTTTTCCTAATGCTTCACTTTATATTACTCTTACCTCACCTGTTATTAATCTCCTGAGATACAGAACTAACTTTACAGGCTGTAATCTTAACCATTGCAAACTGATTATGTTTAATTGACTGAGGAAGTAAAAATAATTGACCATTAGATATACAGAAGCTCCAGACCTCTAAGGATTGGTTATTTTGAAAGCGATGGCTACACGCATCCATCTCCAAGCATGGCCCGAGGCGTCAGAGAGGTCAAAGCTCTGCTAGAGCAAGCAGGGCACACAGTAAGACGTCACCACACACACTATGATCACTGTCAAGCCACGTATGTGATATGAGTCATAGGTCCTCAGTGTTGATATTTGTGTCTTTAGCTCGTCCCTTACTGTCCACTGAAGATGGATCAAATTTTCCCTGAACTATTGATAAAGGGTATTTTAGCAGATGGAGCTACCACCATGCTACAAAAACTGTGAGTTGTTCCATTTAATAAGTCAGTTATTACCATTTGTTTTCTAAACTTAAATCATCTAACATTTAGAGATTTTGTTTCTTTTTAGTTCTAACCACTAAACATCACCATGCTGCCATTGTCTTTATGAACAACATGGGGTTGTGGTTCTTTTTGAAACCATTACAGTAATTCTCATTTCAGTGTCTCTGAACAGACTGTTTTCTCCTGTGCCAATGATCTCTTTCATTTTAGGGAAGGGGGACCTGTGGACCCTTCTCTGGAGCCTCAGGTTTTTCCTTACGGCTTTCCCAAGTGGTTGAAGAAAACCATTTCATTCTTGCTCAAACCCGTGGTGAGTCCTCTAATTCTGTGACCGAAACATATTAATTTAGAGATTGGTTTGATTAATTTTCAAACCAATCTTCTTCTTTTGGCAGTTTCCTCGTGTTTCTGCCAACTTTGGTGCTCTTTGTGGAGTTGGGTGAGAAAGTATCCTTGAAATTATTCATTTGTGCTTGAATCTCAGTTTCTTTGTTACATTTCCATGTGCTAGGAATTATATCCAAACGTTCTGCTTCATTTTTAGATCTGTTCCAGAGCTGTGGAAGCAACATGCTGCTGTTGAGGTACTGTCAGCTGATGATGCATGGTCACATATGAAAGTACGAAGATGAAATTGAGATCTCCTGTGTTTTCTTTAGGATTACATTCATGAGACAATAGCACATTGGAGGAGCTGCAACATTGATGTGCTGCTGTGTCCTGTGACTGGACCAGCCTACAACTTCTTATACTGTGGCAAAATTTCAAGTATGATTCACTCAGTATGACAGACAACTTAGTTTTTGTATCTATGACTTTGTTTTTAAAACACTGTAATCTAAGGACTTTAAAGATGTTTAAAATGTGAACACTTTAAACATCAACATTTAACAACATTTTTAAAGGCTAAGAATGGTGTTTATGTTTCTTTATTTTTGTTTTCTACGCTTTCAGCTGCTGGCAGCTACACGTCACTCTACAATCTCCTAAACTTTCCTGCGGGTGTAGTCACTGTTTCCACAGTGACCGCAAAGGATGAGGAGGAACTCAAGCACTATAAGGGCTGTTATCAGGACATGTGGGACAAACTCTTCAAAGAGGTAGGCAACATGTACCAGTGAGATAAGACTGAGTGAAAACATAGAGCCAGATTTACTAACACTGTCTCAGGACAAACTGGGTTTTAACATTAAAAAGGCTTAAAGTAGATTTTTGTAAAGAAGGGTGCAGTAAGAAGACTCTGGTTAAGAGGTGGAAACTCTTTTGCATGTGTGTCTGGAAGTGAAACTTTTGTCCACTGGTCAGTTTATTTGGAAAACTAAGCGAAGATGTGTTTAAAAAGATACAGATTACCAAGTATGAATTGGAACAATGGTCCCTCTAAGCTGCTGGCACGGTCTCTACACAACATGTACCAGTGAGATAAGACTGAGTGAGAACATAGAGCCAGATTTACTAACACGTTGTGTCAGGCCAGGCCATCCAGTACATTACTTAATTATTCCCAGGTGAAGCCAATTTGTTACACAACTCATTACATTACATTCGTATTTCTCCATAAAATTAGTGCTGCGTATTGATTTTGACTCCAGTCGATTCAGTTTTAACTCAGATATCCAGAAATGTTATAATTCTGATCACTTATCAGTACATATCCCTATTTTTATATTTGTATAAAAAAAGCTGACACATGTGAGACTTTATTAGAGGTGTAAGCACTCGTTTGATGTTCCCTATTACTCATCTGTGCATGTTGAAGTAAAAATAATATTATTACTTCAATATTTATAGAGGGGTTTTTTGTTACAGTAGGTGGATGAAGGAGACTGTGGTGCGTTCAGCTGCTGAGCATTAAGTGACAGGAGTGTGTTTCGTGTTCAGGCAGTGACTGGTGGCGAGGGTCTACCTGTGGCGGTTCAGTGTGTTGCTCTGCCGTGGCAGGATGAGCTCTGCCTGCGCTTCATGAAGGAAGTGGAACAACTGGTCAAAGAAAACAAGAAGTAAAGCTGCTTTCTTTCTCAGTCTCACAGGAGAGGCTGCAGACTTCAGAGGAAACAAGTTAATTTGACTACATTCTGTAATAATAAGCTAATCATGTCATAAATGGTGGAGAATTCTTAATCTAGACACTTTTTTTGGCTTTTTGCTAAAGGTTAAATAAAAGTTAACTGGCAAAATTATGCATTTATGTTTTTTGTTCTTATATTTTAAAGGCGGGTCTTTTATATTGTCTTGCTATCACCATTGTTAGCATGATCATTTATCCACTTTTAGGAACCAGCAGTCAAAACGCTTCATCTTTTGGTGTATTTATTAAAGAATTGGATGATCAAAAATCAGCACATACATGGATCTCTTCTGTTCAGAAAACTACAGTCTGCAAGCAGTCAACTTCCAAAAGAGAGTAAACTATCTTAGCATGTGAGAAAACACCTTACCTCAGTTGTTATCAGGGATGTTTTATTGTCATGCTGATATCAGCTTTAACCGACACAATAAAGTCTCTTTCTTATTGCAGAGAACACTATGTTATCACACCCAGGGCCAAGAAGGTTTCTCCTGTATGAAACTGTGTTGTTCATATACAAACACAGGCCCTGAACTTTATACATCTTTTGGCAACAACAAGTTGTGGAATGGCTGATTCCACTTTCCTTTATCCCTGCAATACAAAAAATATAGAAGTATAAAAGGACATCTTAACCATACATGAAAATATTTCTCCCTAACACCATCAATTTCATGTAATAAAGCATGAAAAGGCACTAAAAGCTTGAAAACTGGAAGCATGTCAATATTAGGCAAAGAGACAGTGCTAGCACAAGTTTAAAAATGTTGAAAATTAACATTAAACAATAGGTATCGAAAATAATCTGCACAAAACACACCTATATCTCTTTGCTCTAAGCTGTCTGTAACATTAGTTTTATGTATTTTATGTTTAAAAAAATAAGCTCACTAACATGTAAAACAGAAACTATATGTGTGTGTGTATTTTAGTTAATCAATGGCAATGAGCAATCTGTGTTGCAACATCTGTGTCCTGAATGTGCAGCAACTTATAGATACTAATCTTTGAGGTTTTGAGGTCAGCTGGTGCAACCCAGTTTATTTTTAAATCTAGTTAGCATACCATGATATTTACCCAACAGCATATGTTTCAATGTTTGTGTTGAATGATCCCATGTTGGGTTTGTGAATTTGACACCTTAAGGTTTTGAAGTTGGGGATACATACTCCTGGTGAGCACAAGATGTCTGATATCAGCTTGACATCTCAGTTATAAATGGAATTCAAAATGTTTTTGGAAGTATGACTAATGTATAATCTGACTTCTAAGGTACGCACGCCAAGGCCTAGAAGACAAGGGGACAGTTTACTTTGTGCTATAAAAACACAAACCTTAATCTTTGACCTTCCAACTTTATCTTTCTGTTCTGGTTTTAGAGTCTCTGTTTATTGAGTCGTACTTTGGGAATCACCCTGTTGTGAGACAAGGGAGAGAATATGGCATTATACAAGCAGAGTGTTTTGGCTGTATCAGTACATCTAAGAAATACACCTGTTATTGGTTATTAAAAAGAGTTAGCTGTGGTGCAGGTTTAATTTATAATTGTTGCATGAACTGTTAAAGAATTACAGACAGCTTTATACCAATAGTGCAGGCTTTTTTTTTTTTTTACTTAAGTAGAAGTATCGCTGCTAGTGTCAGAAATACTCAAGTAAAAGTTTGATAATGTATGGGCTCAGAAATGTGCTCAAAGTAAGAAAGTCAAAGTAGTAACCTAGCTGAATATTGTCCTGTAATAAAAGAATATTAGTAGGTGAAACTACAAACTTAGTCTGGTGGTGAAAAGGCACAAGAGGGTCAGAGGCACATTTGGCAGCCAGGGTTAGAGTTCAGAGACTCTGAGCCTGGTGGTTGGGCTAGCAACATGGTCTGGTGAAAGAGTCTAACATCCATGCATTACATGGTGTTGCAGCTGATAAACAAAACAAACAAACAAACAAACAAAAAGCCTATAAACTAACCCCCTTGTTTAGAGGTGATTGCCAGTTTGCTGGGTTTTTTAGAGACGCTGAGAGTGAGAGAAATCATGTTCTACATTACTTTAAAAGTGATTTTCAGAGCTGTTGATGTATGAAACACTGTCCATAGAAACATGGATCAACTCTGTTTATGGCATTGAGTGTTAAATTGTGACAGTTTCAATAAAGTCTGCAAAATTCTTGCATTTATACTGGGGAGCAAGGAAAAGTTAGACGTTGGTTGTACTATTGAAAATCAGTTTCATAAAAAACCAATTAAACCGATATGAAGAAGCACGTGTTTGTAAAAGTAGCGGTAAAGTATGGGAACTATAAGACAGACTGTGTTGTTAATCCTGAATGATTCTTGGTCACAACATTTTACTCCACACACATTTGGAAAATCGCATAGTTTGACAATAAATATCCCAGTAAAGACGCTTCATTTCTTAAGAAATATGCAGAGGGAGTGATCTTTATCAAAAGTAGAAGTTATATCTGTAGCTAAACCGTTGTACACAAGAGCTTTAAAAATCGATAGTGTGTGAGGTTGTGTAAGTGAGGGGCGGCTTGCCCTTCTCGCCCACGTGTGACAAACCATCTGTTGGATCATGGATTTGATGCCTCAGCATTATGAAAGTGGGGAAACATACTCCTGGTTGAGCATAAGATTTCTGCTTACAACTTAGAATCTCAGTTCTAAATGAAATTAAAAATGTTTTTGTAAGTATGGCTAATGTATACTTTGACTTCTAAGGCATTCACACACACACACATGCACGCACACAAACAACATAAATACAGAGAAGAAGAGGGTCTAGTTTACTACGCATCATAAAAGCAATCACTAATCTTCCAACTGTATCTTTCTGTTCTGAGTTTAGAGTCCTTGTTTGTTTACTGAGTCATACTTTGGGAGTCATACTGTTGTGATACTGGGAGAAAGGGGTAAGGTGTGAGAGGCTAAACCATCACACACAAAACTTCAAAAACCTAAAGAGTGTGTGAGACTGCTAGCTGTGTCGTTCAGCAATAAACTTATCTACAGTGTGTTAGTAAAGAGTGACTTGTACTTCTGTCCCATTAAACAATGGTTTAACAAATTTCACTGCAAACTATAAAAGGAATCTGGATTTAAATAGAACATAGCAGTGTTGGATTAAGTGCAGGAAACGCTAGTGTAATGTGTCTATGCAACAAATGTCCTTCAACATTCACAATGACCAATGTGGATGACTACAGGCATTTCTCTCAGCCAACTGATTGTGTTTAGGGAAAAAGCAGCTAAATACACTGAGATTGCTCCACATAGTTAGTGAGCTGTGGGTTTTGTCAAACTTGGAGTGAACAAAAGCAGAAAAAACGTAAAAGATTCAGATATTTGAAATTCTGGTTTATTTCATGAATACAATGAAACATTTTACAGTTTACAGAGCAAAGCACACATGAGAAATAGATAATAATAATAATGGATTGCATTTATATAGCGCTTTTCAAGGCTTTACAATGCCACTATTCATTCACTCTCACACTGGTGGAGGCAGCTATGGTTGTAGCCACAGCTGCCCTGGGGCAGACTGACAGAAGCGAGGCTGCCATATCGCGCCATCGGCCCCTCTGGCCAACACCAGTAGGCGGTAGGGTAAAGTGTCTTGCAAAGGACACAACGACCAGGACAGAGAGCCTGGGGATCGACCCGGCGACCTTCCGGTTACAGATACGCTTCCCAACCCCCTGAGCCACAGTCACCCCACATAACAGAGACAGTGAGAAGTAAAAACTCATCGTCTTACCAGATGTTATATTCTGTAAACTTAAAATAACCACAGAAATTAGAGTTTAGTGTTTTAAGTCTTCTATTAAAATACATGAGTCAACACTTCTTTCTCCCGGCAGCATTGCTGAAGTGACACTTTAACGATGCTTAAATTGGCAGTCGTTATGATGATAAAACATGTTCTCTCGTTAGCAGATGCCTGCACTGTCACTTGTCATGAAAATGTCCAGAGCCAGGGTTCAAGCTTCCTCTTCAATTACCACTGATCATTATTAGAGCCCGCAAAAGATTTTTCACATTATCCCCATAAACAACATGCTTTTATAGAAATTTGTGCCGTTTTTAAAATAAAAGGCATGCACCGCAGCATGCTGGGGCATCAGAATCACAAATAAGTGTGATTAAAACACAATTAGTTTGAAAGAGCGATACTGCTTGCTTATAGCATTTATTTTCTAAAGGACTGAATGTTATTTGTGACCATTTACTGTGTTAAAAAAGTAACTGGCTCTGTCTCCCTCTTAGTTCAACATTCCGAAATCCCGATTTTGAAATAAAATGATCGCATCAACCCGTGAAAGAAACCCCAGTAGATGCGTAAAAACTAGTTAAATTAAAACTAGTGGTTTTATTAAATGAAACGTTTGTGAACAGGCTGACTAAAAAAATTGTTTGTAATTCAGCTTCACTGGGATTAAATTTCTTTTTTACTATGGATTTAATTTGTTGATATTCCAAAAATCGTTTCTTGTTGATCCCATATTGTGTAACTAGTTTGTCGAACGAAATAAAGTCTGTTCCTTCCAATATATGTTCTAAGTATTTAATTCCTTTGCAACTCCAATCTGGAAAGTTTATCATATTATTGTTTTGTAATATGTCAGGGTTGTTCCAGATAGGTTTAGGTTAGGTTAGGTTTAGGATAGTTTGCATGGGATTAATGAATTAATGAAAAATGTCGCTCTTTTAACGTGCCGCTCTTCTGATGCCCTTTTGTTCATTAGGAATGGTGAGGCAACAGGATTGCAAACTACTTTAGCTTCGTTTTGTATGAACTTTGTAAAGCGAGCGAAGTTGGGGTAGTCTTGGCTTTTGTCTAGCTCCTCCACTACAATGCGGCTCCATCTCTGTACTATCCACTCAGGCAGTTTTTTTAGAAGCTTGTGATTTTCCTCACAATCAATAAGGATATCTAGGCCTTTGACTTGAGGGATAGCCTCTGCACAGCTTTGGAGAAAATCTGCAAACTCCCTCAGTGCTATAGGATCCCTGGCAGCTATTTTAGGCCATTTTGTGACTTTAGCCCTAAAGGCTCTTTGGATAACGAATAGGCTGCCATACCTTTCCTCTAGAACGCTCCAAATGCCTGCGTATGCCTGCTCACTGTTGCAGAAGAAATATCCCTCTACTGCCTTTCGTGCTTCACCTGCAAGATAGCTCTTTAGATACAACATTTTCTCACACACAGGTAGAGGTTTGTCACCAATTAGTGCCATAAAGGATACCTTACAAATCATAAACTTTAGGGGGTTGCCACTAAAGATGGTGGGCTCAGGTACAGGAAGCCTGTTTAGGGTAAGAGAGCTGGCAAGGGCTTGAACTAAGCTAAGTTCTTCTCATTCTGGAGTAGTATTGTGAGGTCTAAATGTCGATACTCTTTCCTTTTCAAGGCGATCATTAAAGAGCTGATCAATATTTTCCTGTTGTTTAGCAATAACTTCACAAATGTCAGTTGTAAGCACTGCACAAGCATCCATTCGCTTAACAATGTCTGGCGTCATGGATTGGCTGCGGCGAATGGGTTCATAATGCTGTTGTACTACAGCGTGCTTGTCTCTTATGTCATGACTGACATTATTTAGTTCTTTAGGTGAGCAGAAAGTTTTCAGCTTTGTTCTGATTTCTTTAGCTGCCTTTTTCCAAGTGTCATAAGCTTTGTTAAATGCCTTCTCATTTTTCTTTGCCTCATATTCCTGCATTTCTTTACCTTTTTCAGTTAAATGCCTTTCCCGATTGCTGGTTCTCACTCGTTGTTGCTCTGAGTAATCGGCTTCTTCAGCAGGGTTCAACATTTTGTTACTGTAATGTGTATGTTGCTCTATGTGATAACGTCTGGACTTACTTTAACTTTTTGGAAACAATGCTCACATCAGACGTTTACATCACATAAATAAACAGATTAGCACCCACATATTAGACAAAATGTAACTGTAAATCCTGCTGATACACCATAACGTTACTTTCAAGAAGAATAAACCCATACAATTTAAAGATTGTAATTACTTAGTGCAATGCAGTATACCTTTAAGGCTGTAAACCACAAAATATTTAAGGCAAGTAACTCTGAATTAGTGTGCAGACATTTTAACTTTGTTATCAGCAAAGTCCTTAATGGGCCTAACACCTGCACCTTTGTAAAGTGACCATCAGAGTTCAAAGTGACGAAGCAATGATGATGTTGACTGGTGTA
The DNA here is from genome assembly GCF_963576455.1 of Neolamprologus multifasciatus. Lineage (NCBI taxonomy): Eukaryota > Metazoa > Chordata > Actinopteri > Cichliformes > Cichlidae > Neolamprologus > Neolamprologus multifasciatus. Next base: position 2,609,171 of record NC_140460.1, on the reverse strand, counting down.
GAAATCTCTCACAGCTGACACATGGACCCAGCTCGACAGGCACGGGCTGCACTCATCTGGCATGGCAGCTAGTAGTCTTCACTCAGCGACCGAGTTTTCACTGTAGCAGTCCCCCGGACCAAGGAAGAAATAGAGAGAGCCTCAATGGGTGCATTCATTTTTACATTGAGATTCATTCAGAATCTAACAGTGCTGAGGTGCGCCAATGCACTGTGAAAAGTAAACAAAAACACAAAATACATTTTCTTAGACGCTTATTACAAATATGAACTCAAACAAAGCAGAAAATACAATAAAATATCAACTAAGCAATCAAATACAAGCTGGAAGTGCAGCTTGCCGCTAACTAAGCGACAGCGCCCTCTACTGGAAACTACGCGTAGCTGCTCAGGCTTAGATCAATAAACAAAACTGGACCTTTACAACAGCCAATATCATTAATGTAAATTGCAATACAAAGTTATGGGACGCTTAAACCTAGTTTCAAAAGGATTGCATCCGAGGCTTTGATTCATGGTGAAATTATTAAAGTTTTAAATGTTGTAACAGATACATATATAAAATAAAAAATATGAAATGTTGATTTGAAAACATTTAAAACATTAAATAACACCAGCTACAGTAGTGGCGGTTTGTTGTTCAGGAGAACAGTTTCCAGTATGTTGGCTGATCAATTTTTTTGCGTTTAAAAATAATTGTTACGCTGATTTAACGCTTTACAAGAAGTGTTTTTCATTATTATTTTGTCTTCATATTTACATACACTTTTTATATTGTTTATTGTGTTGTTGGACTAGAAATCTTTTAAGTCAACAGTGATAAAAATTTAATGGGATTTAGTTGCATTTAATTTGTATGCAAGCAAAATGTTAAAACGTAAGTTACCACAAACTATTTTTTAATTTAGCTGAACAATAAATGTTTATGTCAGTGGTTAACCATTTAGTATTTCTCACTCAGAAAAATCAAGCTATTCTTACTACTGTGTACTCGCAATGAATAAGTTGCTCTGACTCAGCAATCTTAAGTAAGCTGTACTTTTCTTTAAGGCAGCGATTTCGCAAAATTTCTTCACATTCTGAGAACTAATTAGATTTTACATTTTAGAATGTGGGTTATTATAATGTGGAGCTGTCATCGGGGGAGGGGGCTCCCTGCTTGGTATAGGCACTGATATAGGTGGCAGTATCCGTATTCCTGCATCCTTCTGTGGAATCTGTGGTTTCAAACCAACTGCAGGTCGGCTCAGGTGGGTCTCATTCAGTCAGGTTTTGGAAATTTATTATACATTGCTGAGTTAAGCTTTATTAACACTTTTGGGTAATGATTAGTTTACAGGGAGTTCGTCCAATTTATCGAGGGCAAAAGTCAGGTAAGAAACATATGTACTTTACATATAAAGTAAATGTAGTTACATAACCACTGTATAGCAATATTTCACCAACACAAACTGTCTCAAATATTTGAGTCACTGCTTTATATTTCTGGCTCAGCCAGAAATATAAAGCCTGGCTCTGTGCATGCAGGCACTTCTTTGTGACCACATGTTTTCTTTGGACCCCACTGTTCCACCATTACCTTTTAATATGGAGGTGTGCTCGTCCCTTACTGTCCACTGAAGATGGATCAAATTTTCCCTGAGCTTTTGATAAAGGGTTTATTTGCAGATGGAGCTACCACCCTGCTACAAAAACTGTGAGTTGTTCCATTTAATAAGTCAGTTTTACCATTTGTTTTCCAAACTTACACCATCTAACTCTTAGAGATTTTGTTTCTCTTTAGTTCTAACCACTAAACATCACCATGCTGCCATTGTCTTTATGAACAACATGGAGTGTAACTAACAGTGAAGTGTTCCAATGTTTTTCTTGTGTTTATATTTGTAAGTTTCCTTTAATTATGGAACTTTGTTTTGTAATTGGTGGTAGCGGAAGTAACGTGCAGCACGGACTGAGTTTGTGGTGACACAAGAGCAGAGAAGTATGGCGCTCTGTGAGTTCTGCTGCATCGTCCTACTGCTTTAAACTGGACTTAAGTTTTAAAGAACACATAAGTGTTAAATTAAGTTAAATTAAACCCAATTGTGGACTTACCGTTGAGAGGAGTAGCGGCTCGCGCGAAGAACGGACTTTCTCCCGTTTGGCTACAGCAGGCAATGAGGTGTGTTCAGGGTGCCTCTGTTAATTTCATTTTCAATGAAAGTGCCATAAAAGGGCATTTATGTGTCTATACCTTTGTTGTTTGGATTTACTGTGATAAGAGTTATTGTAAACATGTTGCTTATTGTAATTGTTTTGTTTGGGTAGTTCTCACGATGTTGATGATGACGACGCTGAGTGATCTTGTCGCCGAACATTGAATAAATCATCTGTAAACAAGAACTTGTCCGCGTGGTGGCTGACGGGAGCTACATGGAGTTGTGGTTCTTTTTGAACCCATCACAGTAATTCTCAGTTCAGTGTCTCTGAACAGACTATTTTCTCCTGTGCCAATGATCTCTTTCATTTTAGGGAAGGGGGACCTGTGGACCCTTCTCTGGAGCCTCAGGTTTTTCCTTACGGCCTTCCCAAGTGGTTGAAGAAAACTATTTCATTCTTGCTCAACCCCGTGGTGAGTCCTTGGTTTAACAGTTAACTTGACAGTTCAGTCTGATAAAACATTTATAATGATGCTGATTTTTTTTGGCAGTTTCCTCGTGTTTCTGCCACCTTTGGTGCTCTTTGTGGAGTTGGGTGAGAAACTATTCTTGCTATTGTTCATTTTTGTGCTTGAATCTCAGTTTCTTTGTTACATTTCCATATGCTAGGAATTATATCCAAACGTTCTGCTTCATTCTTAGATCTGTTCCAGAGCTGTGGAAGCAACATGCTGCTGTTGAGGTACTGTCAGCTGATGATGCATGGTCACGTATGAAAGTGCGAAGATGAAATTGAGATTTCCTGTGTTTTCTTTAGGACTACATTCATGAGACAATAGCACATTGGAGGAGCTGCAACATTGATGTGCTGCTGTGTCCTGTGATTGGACCAGCGTACAACCTCTTATACTGTGGCAAAACCGCAAGTATGATTCACTCAGTATGACAGACAACTTAGTTTTTGTATCTATCACTTTGTTTTTAAAACACTGTAATCTAAGGACTTTAAAGATGTTGTTAAGGGTTCAATATTGAGGAGGAGAGTAAAAACAACCATGGTCCAGAACAGCTTGGTCAAACTATGATTTTAATGACCACACGCAGCGTGGTGAGATGTACACTGCATAACATCAGCTGTAGATCTCCGCCCAACAAGACACTTCAGATTGCTTTTGATTCATCAGGGTTAACACCCCCTCATGCGTCATCAGATACAATACATGCATACGTCAAATCAAAACCACAATGACTTTTAACACAGTTTGAAAAGAACATTGTCTCCGTCTCCACGGCAGGTGCTTCCTGTCCATCTTCTGACTTTCACTTCTCGTCTGGAACACCAGACCCACATCCTGCAAGAAACTGTTCCTCTTTTTGCAGAGACAATTTTCCAGTTGCAAGCAAACATGACTAACTCACCTATAAATGAGTCTATCTACTGTGTGTGTGTGTGTGTGTGTGTGTGTGTGTGTGTGTGGCTCGACCTCACACGAACTTTGTCTTATGAGAAGAGAGGCCAATTCTCCTGTGCATAATAACCTAACTGAAACTATATCTGTAATATGTTGAATAAATGTTTTAATCAAGAACCTCTGCTAAAAGCTTAATCAAAAGATATAAATGAATAAAAGACAATAATGAATAACCTGGTTATTCAAATAGCATCCTCCCAACAGCTCCTCAAAGTAATTTTCACTTTCACAAACACACTCAAAAGCCTGCAGTTTCCTGTCTACTTTTCTGTCTTGTCTGTCTATCACTTTGTTTTTAAAACACTGTAATCTAAGGACTTTAAAGATGTTTTAAGTGTGAAACATCAGTCACAAATTAGATTACAGATATTTTTACTTTAATAGTTTCCTAGAGAGAGCTGTAAAATATAAAAAGCAAAAGACATAATTTAATTTAAAAAGGTAACCTGGATTACAACATCTGGATAAAGAGCAATGCAAAGGCATTGTTGCATTAACTAAATTATATTTAAATTAAACATCAACTGGATTTGTAAAGGTTAAAAACAGTGTTTATATTTTTCTTTATCTTTAATCTATTTTTGTTTTCTACACTTTCAGCTGCTGGCAGTTACACGGCGCTCCACAATCTCCTAAACTTTCCTGCGGGTGTAGTCACTGTTTCCACAGTCACCGCAAAGGATGAGGAGGAACTCAAGCACTATAAGGGCTGTTATCAGGACATGTGGGACAAACTCTTCAAAGAGGTAGGCAACATGTACCAGTGAGATAAGACTGATTGAGAACATAGAGCCAGATTTACTAACACTGTCTCAGGACAAAGTGTTATTAAAAACAAAGTAAGAACAAAGTAGATTTTTGTAAAGAGAGTGCAGTAAGAAGACTGTGGTTAAGAGGTGGAAACTCTGAGTCTTTTGGAACTGATCATTTTGCATATGTACATATCAACAATCAGTGAACAGACAAACAATGATACCATACATGAACAGTCATGGTCACACACTGCATGTGGTTTTAAAAGCAACATGTCTGTTCACCACAACGATCGAGATGTGTAATATTAGTGCAGCTACGGTTTGTTCTTGAACATCACTTCTGTTTTCTACTTTGATCACGTAGACCAAAAATGTGTTGTTTTCAGATTCTTTCTTTTAAATCTATAAAGCACCTGCTCATTTTTTATTACAATTAGTTTCACATAAATGTTAGTTTTTCCCTTATGATCTTTTAATGCTTACACTACACTGTACACGTCTACATTAGAGACATTTCTGTTACCTGTTTCTGTTGACTCAGAGTTGTGAAATGTTCTTTTATTTGATGCACAATATGAAGTTCATAATTTTCTTACAAATAAAACTCTAATGACAAACATGAACAGCTGTGCTTATTTCTGAGACATTTTGAATGTGTTCATATTTAGACAGTGTGCATCTGTATGCTGAAACTGTAACGGTGAACCTGAGGTGATGGTCAACAGAAGGCAAATATATATCAATATAAAACAATATTGAAGTAATGTCTTTACCCTCTGCAGCGTGTGGACGCTGTGCACACAATCACCTTATTTACTGTAGTAAACGTACACCGCTAGCTCACGTGACTGACTGTCTCCATGGTTACATCGTATATTATTAGCTATTGTTGGATTATAATATTATTTTATGCCATGTTAGACCCCTAATTAAAGATTGTGAATTATTATGTAGTTTTAGTTTGCATTATTCTCCTGAATTAGAAGAAGGTGATAACTATTACATTTGTTAAACTGATCTGCATTACATTAGACTGCTGATTTATTGTGAATGAATGATATTGTTTTATGATGCATTATACTGCTGAGTTAGAAGAAATACTGTTCGCAGAAAGTCATCGCCTTATTTGTCTGATTAGAAGAGAACAGAGCGTACTGCCCCATCTCAGCAGGAGCAGATAAACAGGGAGCCAAGGTCGTAGCTTAGGCGCTGTGTGAGAGAAAGAATGTGAATGTTTAGGCTTTTATGATTAGGTGGGGGCCACTAGAGGCTATAAGAGTTTGATCAAGGCTCCACCATTTTGAGATCTGATGCTGTCTGCTGTATGGTGTCCATCTCCCACGCGTGTGTTCATTAAATTATCGTTTGACTTGACCCGGCCGGACCAGTGTTGTTATTTTGGTTTTTCCAAAACAAAACAAGGAACAGCATCTGGCACGTGTTGCTGAAACATCCCAGTACACTGGTGTAGTTTCCTCTCCAGCTGTTTGACATGTGACCCTTCAACATTAAGGGGAAGAAGAAGAAACAGTGTTAGGTCAGGTGACCACATGATTTCTAAAGTAACTGACAGGAAGTAACCAGGCCGTTAGAAATGGATGGCATGTGTTTAGAGTTACTGGAGTTGGGTAACTCTACTTACCAAAAGCAGAAGCACACAGATGAAGGATCAGATGCTGAATGTTGCAGGAACATGCTCATGTGTGGTGATCATTCAATGCTGCTCCGGCAGGTTAGACAGTCCAAGACTGATATGCTGCCCATCTGAGAGTTTGAAAACACACATGCAAAGATTTATTTTGTATTACAGTCAAAGTTGGATGTTCATTTTTGTCCTTTAAAAATGTTTGTGTATTTGAAAGCACTAACATTTAAGGATGACTTGGATCGTCTCCTTTAAAGGGGAGACAAGTGTATCCACTGATCCACGTCACTTTACCTGGATGATGACTCCTCTCCCCCTCACTCAGAAACACTCCTAATATAACCAAGCAAATAAATAATATTGAAGATTTACTTACATCATTACAAAAACAGCAAAAACAAATATCTCAATAAATCACAGTAAAATGTAAAGCACATCTTTTCTCTGCTTTGTCTAACCTCTGCAGAGCCTCTGTCAAGAAAAACATATCTGTAAGCATAAAACAAATATACATTTCATAACACGTTACTGGACAAACCGCGGTCAGTTGATTTCCTCTGTGCAGTGCAGACGAGCATCAGTCAGCAAGTCAAGGTGGTGAGATGGACTGGTGTCCTTTGTGACTCTGCTGGTTCTTCTGAGGAAACACCACCGTCTCTCCACACCGTCACCATCTGTGAGCACAAACTGCCGCTCTGCCAGCATGTAGGAAATCACATATCACACACACAAGGGTGAAGAAACATTAGAGCTCAACTTTGGATACTTTAGATCTAAACAGATCAAAGTAGCTCTTAGTTTCAACAATCAGTGAACAGACAAACAATGATACCAAACTGATTCTGTATGAATACAATATAGTATTTTCAATAAAGGTGTCAAATTAATTTATTAAACTAATACAGATATATGTATATATATTTTTTTGATAAATTAGTTTGCTAAATTATAAGAACATTTTTTTTCATTTAACAATTGAAAGAAATTAAATATTGAACAAAAATATATTGTCACATTCTGAGCATGCTCAGCACGCTGACAGATTTTAAGAAGTGATAATTTTATTTTTCATCCGTTTAATCAAACATTTGATGCCTTAAGCTGTCTCAGTCCTATAGCGTTCTGCAACTACAACTAACCTGAAGCTTGGATTTGGCTGCAGGTGCCCCTGTACATCCTTCTCAACATCTGGGTACCATTTAATCACACTTCTTCCTGAGCTTTGCTTCATCACAAGACCAAAGGTGGCATCCCGTGTCACGGTCTTATCATCATCCAGAAGAAACATTTGAAGAAACATTTAGGCGCCTCCTGGTTTTGTTTTCTGATCCTGCAAAAAGACTGAGGACAACAAAGCCCAGAGAACACGAGATACACAACATCCAACATTCAGACTCAACAGCCTCCATAAATGAAGAGCACCAGGTTGGTTCAGTTATAGTAGATATAAGCATACTTCACATTACTGGGTATAAATAATAATGAGGAGGTAAACTTTGAAGATGCAGAGCATGATGTCCCATCATCAGACTGTAAACAAACATGCACCAGGCTTCTTTGTTGGCAGAGGTGATGATTCTCCTATCAGGGATCAGTAGAGTGTATTAACCTGTGGTATAAGCAGCAGTCACTGAAATATTACTGTTTCAGATAAGAAATCTAGCACATAAAAGCCAGGGTGGGAGGGATCTCTGCAAACTGACTTACCTCTGCAAGTGTGAAGCTCAACAAAAATCTGACTCTCCAGTCACAGACAAACAAAAAATTCCAGCTGGGAGATAGAAAACGCTGTCTGGGTCTTGCTGGATGTTGCTGGTCAGAGTCCACACATTAGCAGAGTGCTTCTTGATCCCACTGACCCATGTGGACAGTGACTGTGGAGAACTGTTCTGGAAAACAGAAAAGAGAATTAAAATAACAAAAAGCCAAACAGGATTTCCACAAAGACTATTTTGGAATCAGCAATCAAAAAACAAAACAAATCACTGGTTCATATTTCAATTAAATATGAACAGGTTCCTTAAATGTACGCAGTTCAGATCTGATTTAATTTAATTTCCTTCACACAGCACATTTGTCCAGGCTGACAGGTAAACATAGAATTAATCTCAGGTAACATGACTCAGAGTAGAGATTCAGTAAGAAAGATTGTCAGCTCTAATATTATTACCACACAATCCAAGGACACACCAACAGCTCAGATTTCTAGAACTATTTAAACAAATGTCTTCTGAACATTCAATTCAGGTTCACAGTGGGGGGGTGGGGGCTGTTGTGGAATTTTTTTAATAAAGTCTGCAACACAGAAAGAGCTGTGATCGAGCAATTTATTACTGCGCACAGGAGAGCCAACACACATCAAACATCACAGTTCAGTCATGTCAGCTCTGCCACAGAAGTGGTGCTCCTACTCCTTTATGCATTCCAAGGAAGAGGGAGGAAGTTACAAACTGATCCTACCACACTTCACGTGTCTCGCTATGAAACCTAACGGATCAGTGGTTATGCTGTTTTGTGCCCTTGGCCTTATCAGCACCTGTAAAGGGAGTTGTTTTCTCAAACTGCTGACGGTGAAGTAAGTTCATCTAGTTTTAGAAACTTTCACTGAACAGTCTATAACAGTGTCACAACTAAGCATACGCATAAGCACTTAAATACTTTAAATGAGAATAACAGAAAATTTCTTTTACAGAGGTTAGAGCCTGTCCCAGTAGTCATAGGTAGAGCACACCTGGACAGGTCACCAGTCTGTCAGAGGACTAACACAGAGACAGACATCAGAGTAACAAATCTATTTAAAATTAATGTAAGTTTGCTGCAGCTGTATGTATGAACATGTGTTTCTGTGCTCACAGTCCACCTCTCAGGAACCTGCAGTTCATTTTTAGTCTACTTTAAACAGACCTCACAAAAGGCTGATGTGGCTGGATCAGTAGTCTGATTTAAGTACGATACCTTTGGCCGGGGATTTACATTATATAATTTATTGTGTTCAGGATACGTCACTACAATGTGATTTCGGAAATATATAAATACACGGACAACAGGCTCTTCCGCGGCAATCTCTTGTCGTCAATAAGAAACGTTTAGGGAGCTCTATAGTATTCAATGAGAGGACCCTGCACGTCAATTCTCGACGCGAGGGGGGTACCCTGCGTGTCGATAAGTGAAGAAGAGGGAGCCTGACCATGCGTCAATCATTTGACGAGTTGGGAGTGAGAACGTGTTGGTTGGGAAGGTTACTTTTAAAATGTATTCCATTACAGATTACAGAATACATGCCCCAAAATGTATTCTGTAACGTATTCCGTTACGTTACTCAATGAGAGTAACGTATTCTGAATACTTTGGATTACTTAATATATTATCATGTTGTTTACAACTACATGAATGTACTATTGCTGTGATTTATTACTGTTACTGAAGGTCCGCGGCTCCGAACCGTAGTAAAGGGACCTCTGGCTAATACGTCGGTTCATGTCGGGCTCGTAGCCGAAAACTAGCTTTACTTTGTTGTCTGGGTCAACTTTGCTAGCAGAGACAGAGAGAGGCGTTGAAAGGCTGCTCCAACAGAACTTATTGTTTTTGGAGGAAAACACGAACACGGTGTACTGTCGAGTCTTAATAGCTTACTTACAACTGGGCTCGTCAGGCACTCTTCTTGGCTGTGTGGTGGATCATAAATTTGATTAGTTTTGGAGTTGTACATCTCTGTTCCTTACGTTTCATGTGATGCCTTTATTAATGTTTTATTTGTTGCTTTGACTGTTTTCGAATAGAATATGCAGTGGGAATATAGAGGGAGATATGTAGTGAAAGTTTTGCCTGGGTTGATTGTGCGTTGATCCATTGGTAATGCCTCAGGGCTCCAGTAGGTGGGTTCGCGCGCTTCCTCCTTCACTCAATACAGACGAGTGAGAGTGAGAGCTGCGTGTCTGTGCCGTTCTTTCACCTCTCCTCACTATTTCCCCTGTTTAAGGTAACTGTCATGGACAAATCTGTATAAATGTGTGTTACTATTGATTATTACGTTGTTATCATTGCAGTGGTTATTATTATATTTACATGCTTCCAGCTCCCATTTTTGCTCGATGACAGCTCGTACTTTTCCTTTTTCTCCCTCCCTCGCTCACAGACACATAACGTGTATGGCAGTCCATTCTCCCTGCAGCACGGACTACACTGCCCATGATGCTACATTCTTTAGAGCTATACCTGTAGCAGTCTGCCTATTAGTTTAGCACAACAACAACAAAAAGGCCTCTCTCACCCAGGAAACACGCAGAGAGAGAGCGCCACCCTGTAACCATGGCAACCGTAAGGCTGCCGCCTGGAACAACAGAACGTAGCTGTCAAACAAAACCCAAACAGTCCTGACCCGCCACAATATGAAACAGGGAAGTACCGCCGTGTAATCCATTTATTTCAACAAAGTAACTGTATTCTAAATACCACCTTTTTAAACAGTAACTGTAACGGAATACAGTTACTCATATTTTGTATTTTAAATACGTAACGGCGGTACATGTATTCCGTTACTCCCCAACACTGAGCATAGAGAAAACAGGCTTAGAATCATTTCTAATGTAAGCTCCAATAAGTTTTTATTAGTGTACATGCTGTGATACGCTGGCCTGCTCCTCTTTTGCGGATTTACACAACTGAATTCAACAAGATGTCAGCAGTTTCACCAGCTATCATGGCTGATTTACTGTGAATTTACCACATTAAATCTTGCTAACCTGTTTATCCCGGACAAAACTAATCAGTTTTTTCATGCAACATTTGAATAACACAAAGTTAGTATGGCTTTGTTTGTTTTGCATTTCTACATCTTTCTCCATCTCAGAGTGAAGTTTGCTCTCATTCTTTAGTCTTCTGGTGAAATACAGCTGCTGGACCTTTAGCAAGCAACACACTGTGAGACAAACTGCACACAAACAGTTTGTGTGTTTGCTGATATTTGTTGAGCTGAGAAACTTTGAACTTGAAATTAGATAACGGCACTCCCCTCATGGTTCCTCCTCTTCTGTAGCTCTAACAAGATTTCTGAAGAATCTTAAACCCAACATACGGACAACTCCTTCCAGCCAACTTTAACTCCCGAGCATAAACAGCAGGATGATACCGCCAAACCAAGAGTGACCTGTCCGCTCTGAAGATGTAAGAAGTAGAAAGTACAGATATTTGTGTTAAGATGTAGTCAGTAAAAGTAAAAAAAGTGTCAGGAAAAAAAAGTAGGTACTCAAGTAGAGTACAGATACCTGAAAATTCTACTTAGGTAAATCTGGTTATGAACACAAAGCTGACAGCACATAGCAAAGGTTAAAAACCAGCAGAAATAGACTTCTAACTGATCGCCACTGTGATTCTACTTTAGAAACATGAACGACTAGAAACAGAGGCTGAAGTCTCACTGATCATCAGTTTGATACCTGCTGACGTTAAGAGCCTGGCAGCTGAGTTCAGCATTCACTCAGCTTTAACATTTCCAAGGTACTGAATTACAAAGACACTTAATACTGAACTTACTCAATGAACTCAGAGATGACCTGCAGCCTCCAATCTAAAGGAGTCACACAATGCCAGCAGCAACAAAAACTTTTCCAACTCTTCAATGTTGCAGCCTGTGCAATGGGGTTCAAAGAGAAATGGCCAAAAAATTGAGAGACAGGCAGAGAAACACTGACTTTGGACCCCATCCTCAAAAGAATCAGGCCTTTGAACGACATCAGTCTAAAAAAATGTATTTACGCTGATAAACTTTGCACTTTGACAATGTGTGAGATCGCAGATGTACTCATGCACAAACATACATAACTTCCCCATGAAACACCTATCAGCAATATTTGGGGACTGCGCCTTTTTGACCTGTTTGGTAATTCTGGTATTTTGGACTCACTGTCAGGCTAACATTTTGTGCAGCCACAACAATCTCCTACAGCAGCATTTCTAATTTTGATTGAAACTGTCAGAGAAAACGGCAGCCTCGAGTAAGCCCGGATATTAGTTTACAGAGGCTGTTAAAATTATATGTCTAATGTTAAATGTTGGTGACACAATAATTTCATCCTAATGGTGCTGACATATTCATAGGGTTAATTTTTGAGACAAAATATCATGAGGTAGTTATGATTTTGCAAATATTCCAACCAACAGTGGTGATACAAGATCACAGGTGAAATTGGATGATGACTTGTTGGTTCATGACTGTATTTGAAGCACATGTGTGACTGCATGTATGTGAATGTCTCACTGTTATTTATCAGGTGACAGAGGCAGCTCTGCCATGTTGTAGCTCAGACAGAGGTGAAGAGGCGAGGTCACAGGTGACTGACTGATGATTTGGTGCTATAGATTAACTAGTATTTATTATCATGACAATTGTTAGGCTGCCGATGTAAATTGATTCATTAGTGTATATTTGACAAAGAATCTGAATTGACACGTCTCACTTTTTATATGGCACGAATCAATGTGTTATTTTATCAGGTGGCAATATGTCCCAGTGCAGTCAGAGGGGAAGAGCCAGGGCCAAAGGTGAGGCACATCAAGCACAGAATAATAATAATTGTAATCTGAGGATAAAACACATGTACTGAGGCTAAAAGAAGCGTCAGTGCTCTCAGAAGACTAAAAAGATGGGAAAGGTTAACAGTGACTCGAATGAGATTAAACAATGCTGCTGTATGTCCACCAGGAGAGACTGGACAGTATAGATGGAAAACAAATATGCCAGCAGTTTATCTCAGTTAACGAGAGGAGCAGGCATGTGTTTGGCTCCTTCACATAGTGGACATTGAGTTGTTGTGTGGGACACCAGTAGTCCATGTCTGTTGCTGTAACAGTAGTTCATGTTTAGAATAAAAAAATCCCAGCTCACTGATTTGATCGGGGCAATTGTGCCTAAAATGTTGCATAATTTTGCTGAGAGATCTTTTACTTTGTGGTAATCTTAGATGAGTAGTTTTATGGACAAAACCCACCAGGTCATTCAGTGTTCCCTTAGTGCCAAAATATAACAGATGTTGGTGTACTATAACTGAAGTAATGTTGTTAAGTCCTTAAAGTCGTATTCTTTTATTGTCATGACTGTATTTGAAGCTATTTTTATGTTTGTATGATACCTGATTTATATGAAATATGGCTGAAGTAAACTAAACTCTAAAATACTTAGTCAGTCATTTGTTTAATAGTAATTTAACATTATATAATTCAAATGTAAAACTATGAATTGTAATTTTAAATGTTTTAAAAGCATGTAGAATAGCATATGTAGGCAAGTATATTTCTCCTTTTTTATCAAGAAGCAAAGACAAAAAGGGGAAAAAAAGAAACAGGGCAGGGTTGGGTGGTTGAATCATCCGTCCCCACCAATGCCAAAACCAAATCTACGCCCTTGGCAGGAACACTATACATGCGAGATTGTTCTTTTTTCAGTCAGACGGTTATGCAAGCTATAACAGATCCTCATGCAGATTAAAAGTAGCACACCTGCAGTAGGGTTGTCCTTATGTAACTTTCAATTTTTGTCAGAATCTGTTTTTTTAATCACCACAAAAAAAAATCCACTTTTTCTTATAATCATTATCATAACAACCAATGTGATGAGAGCGGACAGAAAATCTACCTGGGTGCTATTTTTAAATCTTAAATTCTGATATTGATTTTTCTTGTTTGGCTTTTACTTTCCCCACAAAGTCTTACTCAGAAGAGTGACTGTGATGGTCATCATGTTCAACGGGGTTTTAACACAAGGAGGCAAAACACACGACTTCAGCTCAGCTTCGACAGAGAAGCATCTCCAAAACACCCAGACCTCATAATCAGACAACAAGCTATACGTTTGAAGCCAGGCACAGCCATGCAAATAAGTTATTTTGCCTTCTTGGGTTTCTATTTTAAACACGAATACGACTGTTAGTGACATGAAACCATTTATTGTGAACCCTACCTTACAGAACAGATCACCAAGTGCTCCAAATGTTTGAGTTCAGCTATTTCATAAAAACAAAGATGGCAAACTAAGAAGAAAAAGTGTCACTAGAACAATCAGAGCAGGTCTGTGCACTTCACACGGCATAACATGTCAATACCAAATACCTTACAGGTGATGGTAAAGGTCATAGGACACGATTAACTTAATTTTCTTCCTCATTCATCCCACATGCTTCACGGAGGGGGGAATCCTGAAACATCATTCCCATGAGGATAAAAATGTGTCATCAGGACAAAGCTGATCAGCTGGAACAACTTTGTATTCGTTTATATGCAACCGACAACATAAAATAAGCTGGTTTATGTTTTTCCTTCAGTATTTAATTTAATTTATTTATTTAGGACAGTGCATGTTAATGAACATGAATGTAAAAAAAAATTACATGAATGTAAACATACCAGATTATAGCCAAGGGCTAATTTCCATCTGTTGTCCTTAAACATAAAAAATAGACATAATAATTCATAAAAATTCATCATTCATTTATAATAAAGACTCCATCACCAAACTCACACATACACACCATTCTGTTCCCAAATAAAACATTAAAACTATACAACTTATACATGATCACACACTTTCAATGTATGTCACTCATAGATGTACAAATCATTCCAGGAATTTTTTTATTTTTATGTTGTTAATACTATACATGCGAGATTGTTGTAACTTAACATTAACTTAACATTATATAATTCACATATAAAACTATGAATTGTAATTTTAAATGGTTTAAAAGCATGTAGAATAGTATATGTAGGCAAGTATATTTCTTCTTCTTCTTTTTTTTTTTTTTATCAAGAAGCAAAGACGAAAAGGAAAAAAAAGAAACAGGGCAGGTTCGGTGGTTGAATCATCCGTCCCCAAATCTACGCCCTTGCTTTTTACTATTTGCCTGTGGCACTTCTCTACTGATAGGTATCATGTTATGTACACATGTAAACAAACACACACACGTGTATATATACGCCTGTGAGGCAGTGGCTGGTGCCACAGCTGATATGTCTTTTAACGTCACACATTGTGCTGAATTCATTTTTACGTTCATTTTCTTTTTCTGTCGTCGCCTTTCAGCTTAAAGTTTTCACACTCAACTCTTCAATAAGTCACAGCGAAGGTAGGAGAGGCCCACGTGTCATTAAGAGATTTGATTGGGTGTCGGAAATGAAAATGAACGAATGGGCTGCCAGTGCGTGTATGGTACAGTGCGTAACGGTGTGGGCCAGCGGGTAAATTAACTGTCCACCCATAAATTAAGCCACGGTACATGCACAACACGCCCACAGCTAAAACAAGACAGCCTGTCGTGTTTAAAAAGCTGTGTGTTAGGTCCACTTGGATATTTGTGTAGTCAGATGGGCTACTCGCCTTTCTTTTTCTCTCTCACTCTCTCTCCTGCGCTCGTTCTCGTCGCTGCGCAACTGGGTCAATTGGGAACCCACCTGCATATTGATTGCAGGGTGGCGTTAGCCCGTATAAAGCTAAGCCGGTGTTTTTCTGGATCATTTTGGTTTTATTCTATTCTATTCTGGACTGTTGCTTGTACCCACGCGTCTGTAATCGGGCTGAAGCGATCGTCTGCCCGAGTGTTGTGCTGGGACTTTAAATCGCCTCGGTTGCCGGTGGGGAGCCCTAACTACCAGGTAGTTTGACGTGTGTGTGTGTGTGAGATTTCTTTTATTAAAGTGTGCTTTAGTTTTTTTTTTTTTTATGATCTGTAGCGAGCCTGACGCTCAGTGTCCTTTTATTCTTTTAACATATTTTTCTGTGTTTTATTTCAGTGAACGGAGGACGTGCCAGTGGGTCTGGGACCTCAGGTGGTGGGTCGTTTTCACACTTGCTTTTGTACAGCACCGGGTGGGCTGCAGTGATTCTCTTTTTGTGTGATTTTTCTTTTGGGTCCACGGCTGCTGGTAAGTTCCATGATTGTTTTATTTTCACTTTAGGACACTGTCAACAATGACGCTACATCTTGGTTTTTAATATTTTATTTATTTTTACTATAAATAAAACTGTTTTAATATTGGAGCCAACCTGCCTCAGTGTGCATCCTTGAATCTGTGCGGCCTCCTTTTATTCCTTATCTATTTTTCTTAAATATATTTCCTGGGGGTGAAATTCCCCTCGGTGGGATTGTCATTTTATTATTTCCTTTTATCTAACCCCGCCGACCACTTGGTCACATTTGCATTTTGCAGCCCCAGGACAAAGACGAAAGCCTGTCTATTAAGAGAGTGAAGATGGACAACTGGACGGCGGCTCTACTCACTGGTGTCGCCTGCATTGTGGGATACCTGGTTGTGCAGGTGAAAAAGATCAACAGCCTCCGACAGGCGGAGGAAAAGATCAAGAGAGCCAGAAACGGGAGAGATGAAAGCTTGCAGCACGCAGAGCAGGCGGTGCTCCGGTACAAACAGTCGGTGAGAGTTCAGAGCTTTAAACACTGAAATGTTTAACTTTTTCTTTAGATAGAAATCAAAACAAATTGTGCTTTTAGTTTAAGCCTGGCGGAGGTTTAGTTATTAATTTCCAAGTTACTGACACTTTTTGTTGTTAACATGCATACAAAAAGTTAAACACATTAATATTATGCTGCTCTTCTGGATTTGTTTTGTTGGCCCAAGTTGACAGATAACTTCACACACGCGGTTTGTCAGCTGCACGTCTCCTGTTCCACCTCACCCTAAACACTGTAAAATGTAATATTGTGTTTAATTAAAAATATTAAATAGGCTGAACTCAGTTTTTATCAATTTGTTATTAGAACTAGATTTTAATAAGTTACCAGTGCATTTTATGCAAAAACGCTGATAAACTCAATTTATTTGAGTTGTCTTAACTTAGAAAAACTAAGTAAGATGGAAGTTTTGCTTCTCAGTGCGGAAGGATGAAAGATGTGTTTTGAAAATGCCATGTCACCGTCCTCCTCCCTCTCGGATCAGTCCGCATTAGTGATGGGATTTCCGGCTCTTTTTAGAGATCCGGCTCTTTCGGTTCGACTCACTAAAAAGAGCCGGCTCTTTCGGCTCCGAACCGGCTCTTCAGGTTGTTTTGTTGCTTTAATTAATTTATTATTAACAATAATATAAAATTATGCACAAAAGGAATTACTAACGTAAAAAAAAGTGGTTTTATTTATATATGTTTATATATAAATATATGCGGTGGCCCCTAGAGACAAAACACGTACAAACTCCAAAACACATTTCTAGCATTAACTGAACTTCCAAAACAGAGCTACTAGATCACTTAAATTACACAATTGAAAGCATGTGTGTATTGTTTGTGTATTTATACACAGGCACTCATATATATTCAAATAATTAAAAAAAAAAAAGATTTACCTGTTACTACCACACACCAAATCCGGTCGTTGGTACTTGCTGGCTTGTGTAGCCACTAGGTAACAAAAGCTCAACACTGCGCCCAGCATCCTGGAGCACTTCTGTTGTCTTTTGTACGTGTTTTGAGTTTTTACGTGCTTTTGAGTTTTTACGTGCTTTTGAGTTTGTACGTGCTTTTGAGTTTGTACGTGCTTTTGAGTTTGTACGTGCTTCTGAGTTTGTACGTGCTTCTGAGTTTGTACGTGCTTCTGAGTTTGTACGTGCTTCTGAGTTTGTACGTGATTTGTCTGTAGGGGCCACCGTAAATATGCTTTTATTTATTCACTCCACATAAAATGTAATAAGTAAATCATATAATACAAAAATCAACTATTCACATTTCAAATTTTAACTATTTAAATTTTCAGCTTTTTCCTTTTACAAATTTAAAGTGAAACAACACAAAACACTGCAAACCACAACACAATTAAATATAAATTAAAATATGAAAACAAAAAGAAGATGCATATTCTCTGTCATATGGACCTGCATGAATAAACTTTCTGAATCCTTTATCATCTGCAACCGAAAATAGTTGTGGATGATTACTATACCTTTCTAATGTGATGTTGTTGTCCCTGGCTCTCTTTCTCTTTCTTTCCCTCCTGTGCTACTGAGTGTAACTACCGCCCCTCTGCCCAGCATAAAGCACAAGGCTCGCGTGCATTGTGAAGCGGGAAAAAAGTGCGAGAGAGAGAGAGAGGGTGAGAGAAAGAGAAAAAAAAAAAAAAAAACCACGTGACGGCTCGCGATAAGGAGCCGGCTCGCGTCGTTCACGTCAAAGAGTCGGCTCTAAGAGCCATTTCGTTCGCGAACGACCCATCACTAGTCCGCATGTTCATGGCGCCAGCATTTGTTATGCAATATGTTGAGCAAACCTGGAAAAGCATCAGCTCAAGATATTATTGTTGTCATTGCTGTGAATCTTTACCTGATACACTGACTTGGTGAGTAAATGTTTACTCTTATTCAAACTGATTTTGCGGCTTCTCTTAGTTTAGCACCAGGTTTATAATCTTGCTAGCTAGCTAGTGTTAGCCTAGCGTTGCTGCTGCCGCTGGGCTCATGTTACTTAAAAATTAACACCACAGCCTTAAAAACATTACATAAAAATATGTCTGTGAAATTTTCTGTTGATGGTTTGAAATAAAAAAAGTGAGATAAGGTGGGGTGTGGGGGGTATTTTCAATCCATAGCCCTAACTAATTATAAATAGATCATGTTTAACCTGAGTAGCAAAAGACCGCAGGGGGTTGAAAACAATATGCCATGAATTAGCTGTGCTCGCGGACTCTTATCAAGCCTTAACCTCCCAGTCAGCTATTGCACTGGTGGATAACAGAGCTCTCCGAAAACGTGGAAGCACTTTTGCAAATATGTGATATTTTGATAAATTAAGTAGATATTTGAGCATTACACAGCTACATTCTCGCCTGAAAATATCTTAAAAGGTTATTTTGTGACCCAGAAAGGGTAGTCTGGGGAAAAGGAGGATCGCGTTTGTCGGCCACAGTTGTCAGAGCCTGTCTGTACTTGTAAGCACGGCAATGGCGGAGGAGCGCGGCTAAAAGCATATTACTTTTTCTGGGTCACAAAATAAAATTTTAAGATATTTTCAGGCGAGAATGTAGCTGTGTAAAGTTCAAATATCTGTTCATTTATCAAGACATCACATATTTGCAAAAATGCTCCGACGATTACGGAGACATCCATTTTTTTTTTTTTTTTTTTTTCATGCTTTGTGGCAGCTTTTGAACATCTGTGGCATCTATTAATGTCAAATCTAGACTTTATTTAACAACATAAGCAAACTCTGTTACAATAATTGCACAGCCATTAAGGATCAAATCAGTTTCTGAAAAATGTTCTGCTTTTTCTCCCTCTGCTTGCTTCTTACTGTCTTTGAGGCTCGGGACCAGCACTCCTGTTGTTGGACAGAAAGACATCAGTAAGTATTTTGGTCTTCCAATATATTAGCGTGTTTGGGAAGGTTACTTTTAAAATGTATTCCATTACAGAATACATGCCCCAAAATGTATTCTGAATACTTTGTATTACTTATTATATTATCATGCTGTTTACAACTACGTGAATGTACTATTGCTGTGATTTATTACTGTTACTGAATGTCTGCGGTAGGGCTGCTCGATTATGGCAAAAATGATAATCACGATTATTTTCACTGAAATTGAGATCTCGATTATTTGACGATATTTATTTAACAATGTATTGAATAATGACTTTAAAGATTGTCATAAAATAGTATGGAAATACTGATAACAGTGCAAATGTTTTGCTAATACGTCGGTTCCGTGTTGGGCTTGTAGCCGAAAACTAGCTTTACTTTGTTGTCTGGGTCAACTTTGCTAGCAGAGACAGAGAGAGGCGTTGAAAGGCTGCTCCAACGGAACTTATTGTTTTTGGAGGAAAACACGAACACGGTGTACTGTCGAGTCTTAATAGCTTACTTACAACTGGGCTCGTCAGGCTCTCTTCTTGGCTGCAGTGGTTATTATTATATTTACATGCTTCCAGCTCCCATTTTTGCTCGATGACAGCTCGTACTTTTCCTTTTCCTCCCTCGCTCACAGACACATAACGGGTATGGCAGTCCATTCTCCCTGCAGCACGGACTACACTGCCCATGATGCTACATTCTTTAGAGCTATACCTGTAGCATTCTGCCTGTTAGCTTAGCACAACAACAAAAAGGCCTCTCTCACCCAGGAAACACGCAGAGAGAGAGCGTCACCCTGTAACCATGGCAACTGTAACGCTGCCGCCTGGAACAACAGAACGTAGCTGTCAAACAAAACACAAACAGTCCTGACCCGCGACAATGTGAAACAGGAAAGTACCGCCGTGTAATCCATTTATTTCAACAAAGTAACTGTATTCTAAATACCACCTTTTTAAACAGTAACTGTAACGGAATACAGTTACTCATATTTTGTATTTTAAATGCGTAACGGCGGTACATGTATTCCGTTACTCCCCAACACTGTATATTAGCAACTGTCAGTGACATTTATATTAATCAGGCTGAACTTTAATCATACTTTAGATCAGCCTGTTTTACTTGTTTTATTTGTGCTTTGGTTTGGGGAAGTTGTTTCTGTACTGATCTTTTCTTGCCTTCTGTTATTAGACTTGAGATATGGCTATGCTGTTGCTGTTGACTCCAGTTAATTCTACAAGACATGCTGTGTAAGTAAACAAACAACAGCAGTTAGGTCTGCATTTCTTGAAAGATCACATCCCCCAAACTTAGTTTAGAGGGTCTACACTGTATATAGTGAAGTCTGCAAGTTTTCTAACAGCAAAATTTGTTTTGTGCCCAAATCATTTTGCACATCATTAGAATGAAAGTTATTGGCCATGTTTGCATAGCCCTTTTTGAAATGATGCTTTCATGACATTGTGTGTTGGGTGGTGGTCACGGCGATCCAGACTGACAATTGGGACATTAAATGTCACCTCTCTGGTGGGGAGGGGGCCTGAGATTGTCCAAATTGGAGTCTGTTTTATACCAAATGCAGAAAAAAGTTTTAAGAAAGTAATTAAGTTCATGTTCCAAAAAATGATTGTTTGCTTGCAGGACAACAGGAGAGATGAGTCCTCCGTCACAGATGGTGTGGTCAGTGAAGATGGTCGCCTGCAGGTTCAAGCTCATTGCATCTCCAACCGACATCCACTGTACTTACGGGAAGTTAAAGACTTTGTCTGCACCTACATTTGGATCACCTTGATCCATGACAGTCATTCAGGCAGTAATGCCTGGACTGGAAACAAGCCATCCTTAAAATATTACAACATTCCAGCTCATGTGTTGGAATGAAAAACAAATGTGGTGTTTAAATCAGAGATTGCACTTGTGACAGAACAACAAATATTTTATTTTGATTATATAAGCAATGTAAGTACAAAACAAACTTGTGGTAGGCCTAAACTTATTTTCAGAATAATTACATCTGAGACTTTGTTTTATTGTAAGATTATAACCGTGATGGCAATATAATTGTTTGTTGTTCAGCAGAACAGTGTCCAGTATGTTGGCGGTTATACTTACTTGTGTTTGGAAATAAAAGTTGGGCTGATTTTAACATCATTACAAAAAGTGTTAATTATTTTTAATCATATTCAGGTTACCACAAATTGTTTTTTCATTTAGTTGAACTTGAAATTTTTTTTGTCAGTAGGTAAACAATTCGTATTGTACAGTCAGAAAGATCAAGTTATTCTTAATACTGCAGACTTGCAATGTATAAGTTGTCCTAACAGTCATCTTAAGTAAGCTTTACTTAGTTTTTTGAGGCAACGAGTTTCCTTAATTTTTTTTGAGTTCTGGGAACTAGCAAGGCTGTACAGTGTACTCAAAATGAGTAAGTTGCCCTAACTTGGTCATCTTACGTAAACTTGATCAAATTTTTTTTTTTCCTTTTTTTTGAGTTCTGGGAACAAATGAGCTTGTACAGAGTACTCAAAATAAATAAGTTATCCTTTTTTAGTCATTTTATTATTAGATTTTACAGTGAAGTTGCTCTGTTGGATTGAAATCTGTGGTGGCCCATAGAGACAAAGCACGTAAAAAATTCAAAACACATGCAAAGTCAAAAACGCATGTTTTGGATTTTGCATGTGTTTTGGAATTTGTGCGTGCTTTGTCTCTGGGGGCCACCATAGAAATCTGGTGATTGTGTAACGTGAGTGTTCACTAGATGGTTTGGAATCTCTCTGAATAATTAGGAACAGCAAGATGGAGACGGATAACTTTTTAGCAGCCTCTATACTCTCTCTCTTCTTTTTTTTTTTTTTTTTTTAAACTTTATTTAACAAACAATGAGTATACAACATACAAACAGATGAAGTATACAAAACAACAGAACATGAACACAAAAAGCCTGGGGTAAAAGAAAAAATTAACAATTATAAGAATACACACACAAATTCACATTGTTTTGAGAGCCTTTTTGTTGGTGGAGTCTGATATTGATTGTATGTACATTTCCACATCCTTAAAAAAATTGTTTTGTTAGTAAACTTACTTTTATGGATAAAAAGTTTAGCTAAAAGTAATAACAAATTTATCATAAAAACATTTATCATTCGTCTTGGGGAACTTAAAGAAACAGAATAAAACATTTTCCCATCGTAAAGAAAACTCCCTTAAAATATGGACAATAACAAACCTGCTAAATTCCTTCCAGAATCTGTGTAAAAGAACAGTACCAAAAAAGATGTGTCACAGTTTCTGGATGATCCCCACAGAAAGTACAATTAGTATTTATGGCCCTTTTAAATTTTACCATGTAGTGACTGGCTGGATAACATTTATGTAGAATTTTAAATGAGACTTCTTTCACCTTATTTACAATCAAATATTTATGGGGGATCATCCAGACTGTCTTCCACTTGATATCTGGAACATATCGGTTCCAATAAAATATTATATAAGAGAGACGATATCTTCTTGGAATAAACTACGTATTCTCTTATTGCTGTTCAGCCTCTTTACTCTCAGCACACAGCAACAACAACCCACACTTCCTGTGTACCGCCCTCATGAATACTTCACTGGCCTCTCAAATCTTAAACTCAGATCAGAACAGGGAAAACAACTAGGTAGATATAACACACACTTATTACTGGTTTGAACATGCATGTCTAAACATTCAAACGTGTAAACCTGTAAATATCAAAACACGTAACCACCAAATAGCTACATAACGAGCTTTATAACCTTTGTAAACACCTCTTTGTACATCAAATTAGATTTAAATTTACTTCTATACTTTACAATTGTGCAGAAGTACAGGAAGTAGGAGTCCTGAATCTATACACTGATATGGTTTTCTTTCTTTCTTACAGCTTTATAAATTTTTATAACATAATGATTCTGTGTCTTCTAGCATCCCACGACTGACTCTGCTTTGATCCTGAAGCTCTCCCTGTCTGAGCTGACACAGCAGCTAAAGGACGGCTCACTGAACCCTGACAATGTGCTTTACTCTTACATGGAAAAGGTTCATTATCCAGCATGACACAAGAGTTCACTGCCTAACATAACACAGATCTTTCAATATAAGGTCAACTGAAAGACAATATATACACCAGTTTACTTAGATTATTTTAGCTATAGCATAAACACTATTTTATTTTCCAGTGAGAGTTTAATATTTTACAGAGCGCTTACACAGGTCAATATCCCTTTAAAGTAAATAAGTTCATCTCAATCTCTCTGCGCTTATTTCCATTCCAACAGACTCTGGCTGTAAACCAAAAGCTGAACTGCTGCACTGAAGTTTTGCTGGAGAGTTTGGACCAGCTGACAACTGTTGGCTCCAACAAGGATGGTCTCTTGTACGGAGTTCCAGTTAGCATCAAAGAAAATATTGCATTTAAGGTAAGAATAATTTAATAAATTAATGTATTTGTAGTGCAAACAAATGGCAGTTACGCTATAGGCAGTATAATAATGGACGAATGCAGCTAGGACACCAACCATTGCTTTCTGGAGTCCAACCTCAAGATGAACTTTTCCACCATTGCCAAGTTGGTTGCAAAAAGCTAAACCTGACATGGAGGAGTGGGTCTAAATGTGAAACTGGGCTGGGATCGAACCACTTAGCCAGTTAGCAAGCAGTTTCACAATATCCTTGGGCAAGATACTAACCCATATTTGCCTACTGGTGGTGGTCAGAGGACCCGGTGGCGCCAGTGTCCGGCAGCCTCGCCTCTGTCAGTGCGCCCCAGGGCAGCTGTGGCTACAAGGTAGCTGCCATCACCAGTGTGTGGATGACTGAATGTAGTGTAAAGCACTCTGGGGTTCTTAGGGACTAAGTAAAGCATCATTTACCATTTTACCAAGTATTAGAATTAAAGCAGTTCATTTTATAAATCATGAGCAACACATAAATACTGACTCTACTTATTTCCACAGAACTTGGAAAAGCTGGTTTTAAATGGTTTGCTGCCTATGAATTAAATGAACTACACACAAACTATGATGTTACAATCTTTGATTTCATTTGATAATTTAAAAAGGTTTTAGGCACATGTCTTTGTTAATTTGTGATCACGTTTACTGTGTTGTTTTATCTTAATTTCTTGGCATTTTTTGTAAGCAGGTCCCTCTTTAGAAAGAGATCGCAATCTCAGTGAGAATACTGTATAAATTAAGGTCTTAATAATAATGTTATTTATGATCTCTGAATTTCACAGGTTTTCAAAATATTAAGGTTCGGCATTTGTGTAGTCTTTGATGCACTCCTGTGTTCTTTAATTTACATCACAAGGATCATGACTGTTCTTGTGGTGTGGTCATTAACCTGGACCAGCCCGCTGAAAAGGACAGTGTGCTTGTTCAAGTCCTGAAGAAACAAGGAGCTATTCCCTTTGTGAAAACCAACGTGGCCCAAGCCCTTATGAGGTACATTTTTTTTTAAATCAAGAATTCAAATTTAAAACAAATTATAACAGTTAAACTCTGTGTACTCATGGGTGAATGAGGAGAGTGCTTTAAGTCCACTGATAGAGTAGAAACGCACTATATAAGAACCAATCCATGTACCATTTTCATCTTCCATGTGTGTATTTTATGTAAAGACTCATAACCTGTTTGTCTGCGTCCACCTTTAGCTATGACTGCAGTAATCCTATCTACGGGCAGACTGTGAACCCTCATAACCCCCAGAAGACTCCTGGTGGTTCAACTGGTGGGGAGGCGGCTCTCATTGGGGGAGGGGGCTCCCTGCTTGGTATAGGCACTGATCTAGGTGGCAGTATCCGTCTTCCGTCTTCATTCTGTGGAATCTGTGGTTTCAAGCCAACTGCTCACCGACTGAGGTAGATACTTTTTAGTCATAGAAAATGATTGTAAATTGATGAGTTAAGGTTTCTTTATTAACACCTTTGGATAATGAACAGTTTACAGGGTTTTCGTTCAATTTGTCGAGGACAAAAGTCAGGTAAGGAACTACCACATGAAGTAAATGCAGATTATATATAACCAGTGTCTAATAATATTACACAAATTTTCTGGAACATCTTGTTCAAAACATTTGCTTTATGCTTGTTACTAAACTAGTGGCGTCATCTCCTGGACCCATGGCAAGAGATGTGGACAGCCTGGCTCTGTGCATGCAGGCGCTTCTTTGTGACCACATGTTTTCTTTGGACCCCACTGTTCCACCATTACCTTTTAACATGGAGGTGTGTCCTGTACTGTGGGATTAATGTCCTCTGTTGATGATCATCTTTTCTATATATTTTCAGATCATTCATAGATGTTAGAAACTAGAAATTAATCAAGTTTTCTTAACAAATCTCTCTATGCTAAAAGACGAAGTTCTAAAGGACAAAGTTAATAGTCTTCCTATAACATTTCTAAGTGCTTTTTTTTTTTTTTTTTTTTATGAAAGCAAAGGATTTTCAACATTTTCACCATTTCTAAATATACCAGTTTTCTTTTGAACACATACACTATTTCTGTTTACACACAATCTTTGAACTGTAGCAGAAATACAACAAAATTAACCTGGGCCAATAATATAATAACCCCCGGAAAAGCTGACCTTTTTAAAAGTCATTGCATTTATAATGTTCAAAGCTCTTCAAGTCAAGTTAAAACTCAGGGCTATTTTCCAATTTACAGTACAAAAACCTCAGGAAGGGTTTGAGCTGTTGAGAAAGCATCATGTAAAAAAAGCAAATACATAAAGTTTTAGACTTGAGAAAAAGAATTGTTAATCCTTGCAAAGGATGAGATGGTTATACAAAGTTATGGCAGCATTTCCAAGTGTCACAATGTGGAGTCAGAAGTATCAAGAACTTCAAAGAGAGCCACAGAGTACAGAACAAGCCTGGCAGAGGTGAAAACTGAAAGATTTCATTGATTCTGGGAAGAAAACTAGTGAGAAATATGTCTAAAGACCTTAGCCAAGACACTAGTGAATGTCTTAACCAAGCCTGGAATTGTAATCTCAAAGAAAACATTCGCTATAACCCTGCATACAGTCAGGTCCATAAATATTGGGACATCGACACAATTCTAACATTTTTGGCTCTATACACCACCACAATAGATTTCAAATGAAACGAACAAGATGTGCTTTAACTGCAGACTGTCAGCTTTTATTTGAGGGTATTTACATCCAAATCAGGTGAACGGTGTAGGAATTACAGCAGTTTGCATATGTGCCTCCCACTTGTTAAGTGAATGTTATTGACTGGCCTGCACAAAGTCATGGCTTTAATCCCATTGAAAATCTGAGTTTGACCAAAGTAAAATAATGTAACCATCCAAAATAAAATTAAGATGCTTGGAAAAAAACGTGTTAACAATCCCTTGCTCTTCTTAACAGCACTTGGGAATACTTTTAAAAAGCTGAAATTTTCTTTGGTGGGCTAATAATTCTGTCCTCATCTACAGATATACAGAAGCTCCAGACCTCTTAGGATTGGTTATTTGGAAAATGATGGCTACTTGCAACCGACTCCAAGCATGGTCCGAGGTGTCAGAGAGGTCAAAGCTCTTTTAGAGCAAGCGGGACACACAGTAAGACGTCACCACACACATGTAATCGTTACTGTCGTGAATTGTTATGAACCCCCTGTTATGTTACAGGTCAATCAATCAAGGCTTTATTCCGCCCCCCGACCTTACACACACAACACAGACATCACATGGGGATACAGGTCGGAGATCGGTAGCGTTACAGAAAAACACTGAAATATACACTACAATGGGAAAGTACAAGAGGAAAAAAAGAGACCTCTACTCATAATGGGCTCCCGGGAGGACAGCATGAGAACAGGAAACAAAAAAAACTCCTCTGCACAAAAAGCACATAAATGTCCACAGCACAACATCATGGAACACGTGACAAGCCACAGGGTTGGGTGGGAGGTGAAGAGTAATCCGAAGCAAACGCAGCAGCCATCCTGCTCTGCGCTATTATTCCAGCGCGGGCTCAGACCCGCCGTGTTCCCAGGAGGGAACAAGCATCGAAGGCGTTTGGAAAGGGAGGGGGGATGAGTGTGTATCAGTGTATGTGTGTGCGTGTCCAGAGTTCAGCTGAGACAGTGTCCAAACTGACCCTTTTTAAAAGTTAAGCAATCTAAAAAATTGTTAAAAGTATTTTTTGTTTTATATATAAAACTTCTTCTGCTTGGCTTAAAAAGTGTAATGAACTAATAAAATCTCTGCATGTTTATGTTACATAGATATTGTTGGGTCAGTGAATGAGTTACTGACGGGTCAAATTGACCTCAAAAATACCCACAAACTCGTGGGGACGGGGATTTTGTCCCCATAAGTGACCGTTGGTCCCCACAAGTATAGTCACGTGCCAATTTTCTGTCCTCACAAAGATGTTTAAATATGCGCGTGCACACACACTAATAATCACTGCCTAGTATTTGATATGAGCCATACATCTTTAATGTTCTCTTTTATGCCTTTAGTTGGTTCCTTACACTCCACTGAAAATCAGCCAAATTGTTCCTGAGCTATTAATAAAGGGTCTATATGCAGATGGTGCTACCACCTTTCTACAAAAACTGTGAGTTGTACCTTTTAATAATTCATCTAATCACTTCTCATGAACTTAAAACATCTAATAAATAATTTTTTTCAGTGCTAAGTTGCAGGTGCTAGCATGATAAACTAAAATACTGTAGAATACTAAAATCATTACATGTCATTAAGTGTCAACAGTTATTTTGTGTGTAAGTAATTCATTTCATTTTAGGAAAGGGGGACTTCTGGACCCTTCTCTGAAGCAGCAGGTTTTTATACACTCGCTCCCTAAGTGGTTTAAGAAAATCCTTTCCTTCCTACTAAAACCTGTGGTGAGTTTTCTCATTTGGTGACAAACATGTGTAAATTCAAGCACAGGACTGAACATAATCTTGGAACTTTTATCTGATAGAGCCTATGTTGTAAAGTGCCAGATTTTCAATGGGATTAAAGCCATGGCTTTGTGCAGGCCAGTCAATAACGTTCACTTGTTTTTTGCAGTCACCTCGTGTGTCTTCCAACATTAGTGCTATTTGTGGAGTTCGGTGAGAAAGTATTGTTGAAATTCATCATCTGTACATGATTCTTTTTTCATATAATACATGTGATGGGCAAAGTCATAAAATAATGCTTTATTTTTTTTTTAGATCTGTTTCCGATCTGTGGAAGCAACATGTTGCTGATGAGGTAACTTTAACTTTCAACTAATGATGCATGGTTGAGTATCACAGTACAATTTCAAAAGAGGTGGGACACTGTGTATAATGTAAATTAAAACAGAATGCAACGATTGGCAAATCGTTGCAAATATTTATCCACAATAGCACATAGAAAACAAATCTAATATTCAAACTGAAAAATTAATGTATACCATGTTCAGAAAAAAGATTCTTCTACTACAAAGCCATGCTGTTGTAATGGCTGCAATATACACTTTAGCATTGACTTGCTCAAATATCTTCAGCAAGAAAATATCATTCTAATGGAAGTTTTATGTTCCTCTAAACCTAAACCTGTACACAACTTTCAGTATTAAAAAGTGTCTTTCCAGATATGCAAGCTGCCAATGCCATGGCGCTGAAACATGCAGGCTTTTGAAATGAGCACTAATAACAAGCCAGATGGTTCCTTTTTCTTTAGTCCGAAGTCAAAGGAATTTGCAAAGAAAAGCGTCTGGACTTCTTTAAGTTGCTTGAAGATGTTTCACCTCTCATCCGAGAAGCTTCTTCAGTTCTAAGGTCAAATGGTGGGGAGGCTTCAGCCACTTCACAAGCACATGGCACAACATAGAAGAGCCACCTCCACAGGACAAGACTCAGCAGTCCATCTGCATCTTAAGGATAAAGGACACTCTTTCAAGGATGCCAATGTTCACATTTTGGACAGAGAGGACAGATGGTTTGAAAGAGGAGTGAAAGAAGCCATCTATGTCCACTGTGAGCGACCATCTTTGAACAGAGGCGGTGGTTTACGACACTAACGGTCTGCCATCTATAATCCAGTTTTGAGTTCACTCCCAGACGCCTTAATGCCCACTCACACCCTGGGCCATCTGACCTCAGGAATTCGCATGATAAGGTGGGGCCAGGTTTCACAATGAGCTCACCCGAAACCCTGGCTGATTGGGACCCACACCCAGTTAGAGGATCATCAGGGGGTCCTTTTGTCCCTCTGTGGGGGGAAACTCCCACTAGGTTTAAATCTGGGACTCCCCACCATTTGACTTTAGAACTGAAGAAGCTTCTTGGATGAGAGGTGAAACGTCTTCAAGCAACTTAAAGGAGCTTGGAAAGAAAAGCGTCTGGACGACTTTGACTACGATGACCTGGATGACTGAGAACCTTCAGACATATTTAGTCCGAAGGATGCCGCATCCATGTTTTTCAAAACTAATTTCAAATTTTGATATTTCTGGCCACAAAACAGTCTTTTACTTTGTGTCAGTCCATTCTAAAGAGGTTTGGCCTAAAGAAGGTGGTGGTGGTCTTTATGGATTATGTTCATATGAATTCCCGTTTGCATGAGCTTTAGAGCTTTGAGCTGTATTTCAATAGCGACAGCTCATTTGGAAGAATTGAACATGATTTACTGAGATACAGAGTTCAGCTACTGGTTTGGCGATTGACCCATCATAGCAGAATCTTAGAGGTGATAGGAATTAGAAGTAGAGTATGGTAGTGGTGAAGATGAAGCTGGAGGCTTGCATGGAGCTCTGAGTGGACAGGCTAGAAGATGAGTGAACTAGAACAACGCTGTCGACACTGAGTTTGGCAGTGTGGAAAGAAAAAGTTATATAACAAAGATTAGCAGCCAAACATCCAGGACAGCAGGCAGATGAGTGATCTTATAGAGACAACACATAAGATTCATTTGTGGATAGCATGGCGAACTGTGTTCGCAGACGGTGATATCTGGAAATGTTGCTGAGCCAAAGCAATGATTTCCATGACAAAATCATCCCTGTTTTTAATGCACTGCTGCCCAAAGTTTACAAACACAAACTTTTGGCCTTGTCCATGCACAGAGAGATTTAACCAGTCTCTGAATCATTTAATGATAATGTACTGTAGATAATGAGATAGTTAAGTCTTTTTGTTTGTCAATTTTACATTGACAAACATTACTTTGAAATTGTTTTCTGTAATATGTAGATGCACTTTTCTTTACTTCTGAGAAACTCTGCCTCTCTGAAATACTTTATTTTTCCATCAGAGTCATGATACTGACCTAATTAGCTGCATCAGTTTCATCCAGCTCTTTATTTCTCTTTTTTCATATATCTTTTGGCTTTTGTTGACCCCTTACACCTTTTTTAGGTCTGTTTTTGCTGTCATCAAAAACAAAATAAGGTAATGTTTTTCATGAAAAAATGAAAAACATTCAAAAAGGTGCAGGAGGCATTGTAGCAGTCAGGTGCAAGTGAAACTTAATATGCTGAATGAGAAATGTACAGTGGGGCAAAAAAGTATTTAGTCAGCCACCGATTGTGCAAGTTCCCCCACTTAAAATGATGACAGAGGTCAAAGGACAGAATGAATGGGGCCAAGTATGGTGAGATTTTGAGCCAAAACCTCCTTCCATCAGTGAGAACTTTGAAGATGAAACGAGGCTGGGTCTTCCAACATGACAATGATCCAAAACACACCGCCCGGGCAACAAAGGAGTGGCTCCGTAAGAAGCATTTGAAAGTCCTGGAGTGGCCTAGCCAGTCTCCAGACCTCAGCCCCATAGAAAATCTGTGGCGGGAGTTGAAAGTCCGTGTTGCTCGGCGACAGCCCCAAAACATCACTGCTCTTGAGAAGATCTGCATGGAGGAATGGGCCAAAATACCAGCTACTGTGTGTGCAAACCTGGTAAAGACCAATAGTAAACGTTTGACCTCTGTTATTGCCAACAAAGGTTATGTTACAAAGTATTGAGTTGTATTTTTGTTATTGACCAAATACTTATTTTCCACCCTGATTTACGAATAAATTCTTTACAAATCCTACCATGTGAATTCATGGATTTTTTTTTTTCACATTCTGTCTCTCACAGTTGAAGTGTACCTCTGGTGCAAATTACTGACCTCTGTCATCATTTCAAGTGGGGGAACTTGCACAATCGGTGGCTGACTAAATACTTTTTTGCCCCACTGTAGTTGAGTAATGAAGTGGTTCTAATACGCCACCTCCCGACCCTTTGGCGTGTGTGAGATTATTTGGGGAATGCAAACACAGCACGCAGCCCAGATCTTGTCTGAGGTCATAATGTTTGGTCTGAATAACAAAGCAAGCATTCAGATAACGTTAAATTGTAACATGTGGAAGATACAGTGAGAAAAGTATCCCTGTTTGATGAAGTTGACGAAAGTCATGTTGAAATTAATATTCATGTGACTGAGCTAATGTTAAATCCTGGTCAAGTAAAATGGCATAAACTGAGTTAAACATGAAGGGAAGTATTTCCATGTGTGATTTAATATCCATATAGAAAAGAAGAAAATGTAATAAAGTGATTTTTAATGAAGTAACCTTTACCTCATAGATACCTCAGAGATAAAAGTGGGTGAAAAGTCAGAGAGAAAGGTTCAAGGTCAACAACACTGAGTGAATGTACGCAGAGGAAGAGGGGACAAGAGAGTGGGGGATGCAAATGGGAAAATTAGTATAGAAGTTATCGTTTTTATTGTTTACTCGGTTTTCCTGGGTCTTTTCACGTGTGTTATGAACAGTGTTGGGGAGTAACTGAATACATGTGCCGCCGTTCCGTATTTAAAATACAAAATATGAGTAACTGTATTCCGTTACAGTTACCGTTTAAAAAGGTGGTATTTAGAATACAGTTACTTTGTTGAAATAAATGGATTACACGGCGGTACTTCCCTGTTTCATATTGTGGCGGGTCAGGACTGTTTGGGTTTTGTTTGACAGCTACGTTCTGTTGTTCCAGGCGGCAGCGTTACGGTTGCCAGGGTTACAGGGTGACGCTCTCTCTCTGCGTGTTTCCTGGGTGAGAGAAGCCTTTTTAGTCTGGGAGATGATTGAATGTTGGGGTGGGTACAGTTTCCTCTGCGGTGGGGTGGGGTGGGCTGCCCCGGGTCCTGTGGGGCTTGGCGGTGCTGCTGCCGTAGGCCCCGGTCTGGATGGGCCTGGGCTCCCTTGCCTTGGTGGATACCAGAGGACGGGGGTGCATATTGGGGTCAGCGGGGGAGCTGGCCCTAGGGAGGGACACACTCCCCTCCCTTCTTTTCCTCCCCATCCCCGGCTGCCTCCCTCTTCCCGCTCCACCACACCCACCCACACAGGTAGGGCTTTGGGGTGCGGGTGTGTCACCAGGGTGCAGGGGAGACATTCCCCCCCCCCCCCGTCCTCTTCTGGCCACCTGTGCCTCAATTTTATCTCACAACTTAGACATCCACATTACTTATACTCTCATAACACACACATATATATATATATATATATATATATATATATATATATATATATATATATATATATATATATATATATATATATATATATATATATATATATATATATATATTAGGGCCTTGAGGGTGGGTACGTTAACGGCGTCCAGTAGACGGTCTGTGTATTCAAACCTACCTCTGGCGCCGGTGCCCACCTCTCAATTTTAAATCCATGTAGACATTGAGGGTTCTCGGGAGGGGCCGTGCTAACACCTGCTGCTCTCTGGCAGCAGCACCATGCTCTCCCTTGTTTTAAATACACTTTAGAGCAACACGCAGCAACACTACACTTGAGCGGGAGGAGGGAGGTATGGGGTCTTAACACACCCCCGTTCTCTGCTAGCCATCGGGGCGGGGGGGCTGGGAAGAGATGCTGGCTGTCCGATTGGCCTCCCTGCTGCTGCGGAGCCTGGGGCGGTCTGCTTGCCTCCACCCCGGAGGGAAGGGTAACATCTCTTGGGTCTGGGTGCCGTTTCCATCTCTGGGGGTGAGGATACCTGGACCCGGGGTATAGAGTATGTTTGGGGAGTGTGATTGTGTGTACATGTCCATTTACGTTTATTCCTACGTTGGGTGAGTGCTGAGTGTTTGTATATGTGTGCATGAGGGTGGGAATGCATGTCTGTGTCTGTGTGTGCCTGTTTGTCTGTGTCTATATGTCAGGTCGGGTCTTAGACTCCACCTCTCTGGGAACTCCAAGGCCCTCCAAAGTGTGGAGGCCTATCTCCCCTCACCACACTCCCTGCCGGTGACTGATGCCCTCAGGGGTCGGTGCATTGTTGGTTCTTGGTGTCCAGGGCTGGGCGCTCAGGTCATGTGCCAGCTCACTCCCGGTGGCTACTTGGCGGGGCCTGGCGCCTGCTGCTCGGTCAGGCCTCTTCCGGGGCGCGGGGAGCCCTCGGGCCTCCGGCCTCTGTGCCTGCGGCTCGGTTCACTCTGGCACAGCTGGCTGCCGGCGGAGCCGGCGGGCACGCCAGTGCAGCCCCCTCTAGCTTCTGCCCGGTGGCTACTGGGTGACCCCTCGTCTGGGGATCCTCAGCCCTTCCCATGAAGGTGGCACGGATGCCCCTCCGGTGGTCCTCCTTGGGCTCTTGCACTCTGGGGCCTCTGGATGTCTGGGGCCTGGATCTCCTCCATGCCTGCTTCATGCCCTGGGGGACAGGGCTATGGCTCTCTACATCCTCTAGCAGACCATTACATGGGGAAACCATTTGAATACAAGCGCGCCGATCCACACAGGTGTGCACATGGGTGTTCACTGTTCGTAGACTTAAATCACACCTTTCTTGGCTGCTACTTCAAAGCACATTGTGCGCTGTCTGTCCTGCGTGCTGCACAACAACGTTCAATATTTAGTATTTACTGCTGTTTACACTTAGCTAGATTAATGCGATGGTGTTGTGTATAGTATGTTGCACTGTTTTGTTTTTTTTTGCTTGTTTTCTATTCTTTTTCTCTCAACAGGTGATCCCGGAGATATTTTTTCTTCCCCCCTTTCTCACTGTCCCTCTCCCCTTCTGTTTTTCTTTTCCTTCCTCTTTCTTTCTCCCTTTCCTATCCCTCACTCATGTCTGTCCCGTCTGTAACAACTGAAAATAAAATAAATAATAAAAACAAAGGTCGATCAAATGGACCAATACGGCAATGCCATGATGATCCATTTGGTAAAATAAATCCATTGGGTATCCTTGTTGGTCTTCAGACAACAATTCTGACGGCTAAAGAACCAAATGGGACAGGCGGGGGAAAAAAAAAAAAAAAAAAAAAAAGAGAGAGGCCTTTTTGTTGTTGTTGTGCTAAGCTAACAGGCAGAATGCTACAGGTATAGCTCTAAAGAATGTAGCATCATGGGCAGTGTAGTCCGTGCTGCAGGGTGAATGGACTGCCATACACGTTATGTGTCTGTGAGCGAGGGAGGGAGAAAAAGGAAAAGTACGAGCTGTCATCGAGCAAAAACGGGAGCTGGAAGCATGTAAATATAATAATAACCACTGCAGCCAAGAAGAGAGCCTGACGAGCCCAGTTGTAAGTAAGCTATTAAGACTCGACTGTACACCGTGTTCGTGTTTTCCTCCAAAAACAATAAGTTCTGTTGGAGCAGCCTTTCAACGCCTCTCTCTGTCTCTGGCTAACAAAGTTGACCCAGACAACAAAGTAAAGCTAGTTTTCAGCTACAAGCCCGACACGGAACCATGTAGTTGTAAACAGCATGATAATATATTAAGTAATCCAAAGTATTCAGAATATGTTACTCTCATCGAGTAACGGAATACGTTACAGAATACATTTTGGGGCATGTAATCTGTAGTGGAATACATTTTAAAAGTAACCTTCTCAACACTGCCTCCGTCTGAGGGCCCAAGAGAGAGTGACTCAGGAGGCATGGGTCACCCTGTGTAATGTCTGCAGGTGGGAGAAGATATCTGCACATCAGTGGAGAAAATCCCTCATTAGATGGCCAAAAGAGCAGAAGAGTTCATGTGGAAATTGTGGCAGGTCTATGACACACCGGGCCATGTAGCCAGTGAGTCGAGACAGAGAGCCACTGGCAGACAGCAGCAGATCTGCATTCCTACCTGCCAAATTAGGCAAGACTGGAAGGTCACAAACTCTGTAGTTTATGGAGCCCAGTGAAAATGATAAGAACAATAAAAATAAAAAAAGACTAGAAGCTGCGTCACAAAAACCAATCCAAGCTGGCAGAGAAGTAGGGACCAATGGCCAAGAATAACAGACCCACCACCCAGAGGGAAGCGTGATTATTCTGCAGCCTGAGGGTCACAGAAAAGTAAATATTTGGGAACGTGTGTGTGTGTGTGTGTGTGTGTGTTATTTGTACCGAGGGGGTATGCAAACATGGCACACAGCCCAGAGCTTGTCTTGGTCAACTTGACAGAGAATGTCAGATTTTAACGTGTGATTTAAAAAAAAAACAAAAACACTTATATTGTGTATATTGTGATTGGCATAGTTATAAATAAAAAGTAAGAAAAGCAGTCCTATGTGAATAAGTTGATGAAAATCGCGTTGAAATTAATATTCATATGTCATTGAGCTATTAATAAATCCTAGTGAAGAAAAATAGCATAAACTGAACGTGTACAGAAGTATATTCATATTGTGATTTAATATTCATATGTGATAGAATTTTTGATAAATCATGTTAAAGTGCAACATAGAAAAGTAGAGAATGCAATGAAGTGATGTTAATGAAGTAACCTCTGCTCTAGTTAAAAGTGGGTGAAAAGTAAAGACAGAATCATAAGGTATGCAGTAGGTATGGATATGAGATACCTATTGTGAACAGAAAATTTACAAGGTGGTAGAAAAAATGACTGTTGGTGGACAACATATATAGAAAACCATCTAAGGTTTTAAGGTAAACCAGCATTTAAGGAGTGGGTGGATACAAAATCAAACCAAAAAGTTATTTTTATTTATGGGGATTTCAACACAGATGTGATAATGTCAAATGTTCCAGAAAAACATTAATAGACTTCATCTTAACTAATGAATCAGAAAACAAAATTGCCTTCTAATTAGTGACATCAGTGATCATTGTGCGTTTTTTCCAGTATATGACAACAATCATAGTAACGACAAACAGGAAAAATTAAAATAAAACCGGTGAGAACAGAGGAATCCATGAATGCATTTAAAAGTGACCTACTTGAGGGGAAATTTGGAGGTAGTGTATAAGGAAAGTGATATTGATAAAGCTTATGAGACCTCTATCTAGATCTCTATATCTATCTCTATCTAGATCTCTATATCTATCTCTATCTAGATCTCTATATCTATCTCTATCTATAAATATAGAGATCTAGATATAGAGAGCTCTATCTCTCTATGTATATGTGTATGCGTATATATTTGTTTGTTTTGTATGTCTGAATTATAAAAGGTTATCCCATTCCCATTGCCTCCAACCTCAAGAAGGACTGGGCAGTTCCCCTCAGCCATCGGTTCCATCCAAGCCCTACAATTTCTCAGTTTAAATATTTCAAAATTTCTAAATCACTGCATTTTGTTTTTGTTTACATTTTACAGTCTCCCAAATGTTTTGGAATCGCAGTTGTATAAAGAAAATTTCCTGTTTTTTCTTTAGGACTATATTCAAGAGACAATAGCACATTGGAGGAGCTGCAATATCGATGTGCTGTTGTCCCCCATGATAGGGCCAGCCAGCAGGTTACTGCACGGAGACAAAGTTCCAAGTATGGTATACTGAGTATTTAAAAAAAAAAAAAAAAAAAAAAAAAAAAGCATTATTGTCAATCTAGCTCTCTCTTCTTCTTCTTCTTCTTCTTTTTTTTTTTCTTTCATTATTGTAAGTTTGTGGATGTATGAAATGCTCCTAGGTGGCAGCATAGTTCCTGGGATTTGAGATCACATAAAAATTATCTCATAAAAAATTAGGATTGCTGCCCTTCTCTAGTGCTAACACGCATGATTAAAAAAGGCAGAGAGTGAAGAAAAACAATATCTCCAGACATTAGTCAATTAGGAAAGTCACCTGTAGATTAGAACATTTGGACAAATAATAATATAAAGGCACTGTTACACTAAATAAATCACATGTTAATTAAAGAGCAACAGAATTTTGAAGGGCTAAAGAAAAGTGAATCTGTCTTAAAATATTTCATCATAACTAATCTACTTGTATTTTCTGTTATTTCAGCTGCTGTCAGTTGCACGATGCTCTACAATCTCTTAAAATTTCCTGCGGGTGTAGTCCCTGTTTCCACAGTGACTGCGAAGGATGAGGAGGAACTAAAGCACTATAAGGGCTGTTATCAGGACAGTTATGACAAGTCCCTGAAAGAGGTAACACATACCAGTGAGGGGAGACAGATTGAACACATTTACTGTGAGACCAGTTTTTTGTGCAGTTTTAAAATTTCTAAACAAATGAATACAACTTTAAACTACACGCAGGAAGATTTCAGGTGTGGTGGTGCGTAGGCCCATCTATCCTACTTGGAACCAAAAGCTAAACCAGATCAGACGATTGAGACATTTTTTCTTGTGGTTCTGTAATTTATTGACTCTCAGTTATAAGTGAACTTTATTAAATGTTCCACAATTTGTTAGTCAGCTCGAGGCAGAAGACTGCGGACCAGCTGCCAAGCGTTAAGTGACAGGAGTGTGTTTTTGTGTTCAGGCAGTGACCGGTGGCAAGGGTCTACCTGTGGCGATTCAGTGTGTTGCTCTGCCGTGGCAGGATGAGCTCTGCCTGCGCTTCATGAAGGAAGTGGAACAACTGGTCAAAGAAAGCAAGAAGTAAAGCTGCTTTCTTTGTCAGTCTCACAGGAGAGGCTGCAGACTTCAGAGGCAACGTGTTAGCTTGAGTAGATCCTATAAAAGAGAGCTGAATCTTTCATAAATAGCAGAGCATTCTCTTTTTTACAAATATAATCTGGCAATTTTTGTGCCTTGACTATTTGGTAAAGTTTGAATAAATTTTAACAGTTAAAATTCAGGTTAAAGTCAAGGCAGTTTTATTTCTTTATGCCAAAATCACATGTAAAGGTTCTTCACAGGGAATGAACAAATAAATACATACAGCCATTAATAAATGGAACAGTACATTTTAAAAAAATTGAAATCACTAAGATATTAAAACCGACATAATTTATATGTATAGGAGTGTTTGTGTGCCTTCTTATTCAGTCACAATGACAGAGATATTCATGATACAATATCTGGGTTACAGAAAGCTGGAGGACGCAATGAAGTAGGTTAAAAATCAGCATCTGCTGTCAGTCAGGATAAACGTATTGATACTATTTTATGAGAAAACTTTAGGGGACCATTCGTCCTCGTCATACTCGAGAGGTCAAAGTAGATTCTGCTGCCCGATATTTACCCTGTAATATATGCTTCAGCACAGTAAGGTGTATTAAACCCGCTAAATAATGCTCTTTTGTTTTCTTTAGACTTCTAAGTCCACTAATTGTCTGTTGACAGCTCCCTTCTGACATGTAACCGTCTCCTGGCAGCTCTCACTCAATTACTTTGAAACTAAAAACTGCTATTCTTAGGTGAGCTCTACTGATTATCAACTCCTTCCCTATGAAAAGTTACTGCGTGTGCCGTTAATGCGCAGTGATTTACAATAGACATACATTTTGTTTAACATGCCATTCACCAGATGATTTCTATTTTGGAGTTTTTCTTTTAATCATAACAAGTAAGTGCTAAAATGTTTAAGTTTGGTCATGACTAGTTCAATTTTCCTTGCAAATTTCATGAATGGAAGTAGTAGACCAACATGGTTGGTCAAAGCTTTAAAA
Source organism: Neolamprologus multifasciatus (assembly GCF_963576455.1). Taxonomy (NCBI): domain Eukaryota; kingdom Metazoa; phylum Chordata; class Actinopteri; order Cichliformes; family Cichlidae; genus Neolamprologus; species Neolamprologus multifasciatus. Next base: position 2,570,011 of record NC_140460.1, on the reverse strand, counting down.
TTAACATTTTGTAAATAATGTGTAATTGGCACATGGAGCCATCTGGTAAATGGTAAACGGACTGGTTCTTATATAGCACTCTTCTACTGTAAGCACCCAAAGTGCTTTATTTAACATGTGTGGAGATTAGAGAAATATTTTGCTATGGTTCATAATCATCATCATTACCATTGCATTAATAATAGTTTATAGTATTGATATTGTATTCAGATGTTTAAACATATTGGTACCCAATTAGCCTTTATTACAGGTGCAGTTATAACCACGTTAAACTATTGAGTTAAATCTATAATCTTAAATGCTTTTGAATGCTTTTCATAATCTTAAATGTTTATATGGAGATTATATTGCATTATAAAAGAAGGGCCTAACTCCGAGTACACTCTGTGCCAAAGTAGACAGGAAGCGAAAGTTACTTTGAGGAGCTGTTTGAATGATGCTATTTGAATAACCAGGTTATTCATTATTGTCTTTTATACTTTTATATTTTTTGATTAAGCTTTTAGCAGAGGTTCTTGATTAAAACATTTATTCAACATATTACAGATAGTTTCAGTTAGGTTATTATGCACAGGAGAATAGTACACACACACTTATGTTCTAGGTGAGAGTTCAGATATATTTGCTTGCAACTGCATTTTTGTGCGTGCAGAATTGCTAGTTTGTTGCCGAGCATGGGACCATGCTTCAGGTTTTGGAGAAACAAGAGTCAGAAGATGGACAGGAAGCACCTGCCGTGGAGACGGAGACAATGTTCTTTTCAGACTATGTTAAAAGTCATTGTGGTTTTGATTTGACGTATGCATGTATTGTATCTGATGACGCATGAGGGGGCGTTAACCCTGATGAATCAAAAGCAATCTGAAGTGTCTTTTTGGGCGGAGATCTACAGCTGATGTTTTGCAGTGTACATCTCCCCACGCTGCGTGTGGTCATTAAAATCATAGTTTGACTTCACCCGGCCGGATCAGTGTTGTTATTGGATTACCTCCTGTATCCCTCCTTAATATTGAACCCTTAACACATGCTTCATTCATCCATTGAAACGCAGTCACACAAGCACTTTTTCTACACCTAAGGGCATTCTAGCTGACATTTACACATATTCATACTCTGATGAATGCATTGGACAGCAACTTGGGATTCAGTCTCTTGCCCAAGGATACTTAGGCAGACTGGAGACTGGAGCATCCAGGGCTCAAACCAGCAACCTTCCAATTAGTAGATGAGCTGCTCTACCTCCTACACTACAACCACCTGATGAGCCATTGTCCGGATGTCAGGGGAACATGACAGCTTCCACAAATGTTGCACACTCTGTGGTGACCCTATTTTTATAGGATTAAGCTTAAGTTTATGAAAATTTATCAGTTTGTTGGAAGATGTAATTACACACTAATTAATGTATATTTATGTATTCAAGTTTTTGTATTAAATAACCTTAAAATGACTGCCTGCACATTTAACAAACTAACCCTTCTGGAGGAATGCTACTGTCCACCCGTTTCTTGTGAATAGCTGTTTCAGGAAGACCCCCACCCCCTCAAACTTCTACCAGAAGAGTTCACCCTTTTATCACAGTATATTGAGATTCATTCGTGCACACCTGTGAGCATGATTCATTAGTATAATATGAAATAAATTCTACATGTGTCAAGTTGTGTGCCAATATTTGCTGTGTAGTAGAACTGAGACATTAGTCATTGCAAAAATGTATTTGAAATAATATTTAAAAGCAGCTGGTGTCCTACAGCTCCTGGTGGTTTGCTACGGCGTTGATTAGCCTTTCCTCCATATTGAATGAAGAATAAAGGGCTTTGGCTGGATCTGCCCTTTGACCTAGGTCAGAGCATCACGTCACCAGGCTCCTAAATGGTTGTCGCAGCGTGACTTGACGCTGGAGTTCCAATTTTTCCAACTTGAGCGATAAATGCAATACGGTCGAATGCACAAAATGCACCACACAAACAGCCGCGCGTATTTTTATTCGCGCGACCAAGTAGTGCGACTGACACGTTTTTGCATTGCAAATCTGCTTCTGAATTTTCGCGGGATGTTCCAGAGGGTGAATCGGGAGCCCAGGAGGTAATAGCAAAGAGTGACAACCACCCACTGAATGGCCAGGCACTCAACAATGCTATTACCAAGATTCACGCTCTGACAGTTTCCTGCTGATATAGACCACAGGGCAGTGAGTCCCTTTACCTGCGGGACAAAATGCCCTCCAGCCCTCTGTTCAAGGCATACAAAATACTTGTCATTTTGTATTATGATTTATGTCCACTTTGTTTGTCTTGAGTTTATTCTATAGTGCCATCGTTGTTCTGTTTAGCTTTTGATTATTCGATTCCCTCTTGTGTTTGCCCTCTGTGTCTCTTTCTGTATGTCTGTGTTTATATTTGTGAGTTCTTGTGTCTTGCTTCCCTCTTCGTGCTGACTGTCATGTTTATCCATGTTTCCCCAGTCATGTCTCTGTGTGTCCGTCTGTGTCTCTGTACCTGTTCCTGTTGCTTCCTGTTTTATTTTGGTAGGCTCCTGTCTGTGTGCACCATGTTTGTTTTTCTTCTCTTACTTTGAAGGTACCTCGTCTCATGTGTTATGTTTAGCCTCGCGTCCTCAGTCTCATTCTGTGTAATTTGATATGCTGTGTGTTTCCTCTGTGTTCCTTGAAGAGTCCTAGTCCTGGTTCTAGTTTCCCCCGATTTGGTGCCATGTCTCTAGTTTCCAGAGTTTTAGTTCGCGCTCTTTATTGCTACAGCAATAAAGCTGCCTCTTTGAGTTAACTTTTTGAGTTTGAGTCCTGCATTTGGGTCCACATCCTGCCTGCGACACAGTGACATTTACTTGTCTTATTTCTTACTTAGTTTTTCTCATATTATGTTTCCTTTCTTAAATTCTGTCATCTTGTACTATGTTTTTATGTTATTTGATTATTTTCAATATACAGGTCAACAGCTGTTATTTTAGATGTGCTATAGAAATAAATCACACACACACACTTTGACTTAATGTGTGTGTATACTCAGACTTTTTACTTTTTAAAACATGTCAGTAAATTGTGTATAAGCATTCTATTTGTATTTATAACATGTCAGTATATTTATGCTATCTAAATCTCATTTGCTGGACCACATGTTGCAGTATTCCTTATGTAATGACAATAAAGAGTCTTGGCTCTTGGATATTGTAGCTGAAATGAACGGTTTTTCTGTTAAATAAATAAGTAAAAATTATGTATAAGTCTTCAGCAATCATATCACCTCTGTTTTTTTAACATGACTTCACATCAGAATAAATGCACTCATGCACAGGCAGATTTCCAGCGTGATAATGAAATAACAGGCCCTTGAACACAGGCATGTAAAAGGCCGGTCCATCCTGCACAGAACTGAGAACTGAACCATGACGTGACTCCAATAAATTTAGAAGTTTTATATCTTTTTTTCTGCTGATTCTGTTACAGTTTTTGTCACTTGTTAGTCTCCTTGAGGTCACACAGATATATACAGTAGTTCCATAGTTTGTCAGTAGATGGAGGCAGAAGACTGTCGTGAGTCCAGCTGCTGTGTTATTTTGTTCAGGCAGTGACTGGAGGTGAGTCTGTCTGTGGTGGTTCAGTGTGTTGCGCTGCTATGGCAGGATGAACTCAAGAAAGCGGAACAACAAACAAAGCAAGAAATAAAGCCTGTTTTCTTCCTCAGTCTCGCAGGAGTGACTGCAGACTTCAGAGGCAACATGTTAACTTGAGTATATCCTGTAAATATGAGCTCAATGTGTCATAAATAGTGGAGCATTCTCAGTTTTAAAAAGATGATATGTTCAGTTGAGTCAATCCTGTGAGATTCTAGTTGCCCTTCATATTTTATGAACGATAGCATGAAAAATGTCTGTGAAGGTTCTCAGTCATCCAGGTCATCGTAGTCAAAGGAGCTTGCAAAGAAAAGTGTCTGGACTTCTTTAAGTTACTTGAAGACGTTTCACCTCTCATCCGAGAAGCTTCTTCGGTTCTAGGGTCAAATGGTGGAGAGTCCCAGATATAAAGCTGGTGGGAGTGTCCCCCCACAGAGGGACAAAAGGACCCCCTGATGATCCTCTAATCGCCTGAGCCAAGGTGTGGAACTGGGTGTGGGTCCCAATCAGCCAGAGTTTCGGGTGCGTTCATTGTGAAACCTGGCCCCACCTTATCATGCGAATTCCTGAGGTCAGATGGTCCAGGATGTGAGTGGGCGTTAAGGCGTCTGGGAAAGGATCTCAAAACTGGATTATAGATGGCAGAGAGTTGGTGTCGTAAACCACCTCTGTTCAAAGATGGTCGCTCACAGTGGACATAGATGGCTTCTTTCACTCCTCTTTCAAACCATCTGTCCTCTCTGTCCAAAATGTGAACATTGGCATCCTCGAAAGAGTGACCTTTATCCTTAAGATGCAGATGGACAGCTGAGTCTTGTCCTGTGGAGGTGGCTCTTCTGTGTTGTGCCATGCGCTTGTGAAGTGGCTGTTTGGTCTCTCCAATGTAGAGGTCTGGGCATTCCTCGCTGCACTGTACGGCATACACCACATTGTTAAGTCTGTGTTTTGGCGTTTTGTCTTTCGGGTGAACCAGTTTTTGTCTGAGTGTGTTGCTGGGTCTGAAGTACACCGGGATGTCATGCTTGGAGAAAACCCTCCTGAGTTTCTCTGATACACCGGCTACATAGGGGATGACAATGTTGTTGCGTCTGTCCTTCTTATCCTCCCTCGCTGGTGTCTGATCTTCTTTTCTGTGCCTCTTTGCTGACTTTAAGAACGCCCATTTAGGATAGCCGCACGTTTTGAGTGCTTCCTTTACATGTGTGTGTTCCTTCTTTTTTCCTTCAGGCTTAGAGGGAACATGTTCTGCCCGGTGGTGTAGGGTCCTAATTACTCCAAGTTTGTGTTCCAGAGGGTGATGGGAGTCAAACAGGAGGTACTGGTCCGTGTGTGTGGGCTTCCGGTAAACTTCGATGTTGAGGTTGCCGTTCTCTTCAATGTGCACAGCGCAGTCCAGGAAAGGCAAACAGTCGTCCTTTGTGTCTTCCCTGGTGAACTTGATGTTTTGATCCACAGCGTTGATGTGCGCAGTGAAGGATTCCACTTCTTGTGTCTTGATTTTGACCCAGGTGTCGTCTACATATCTGTACCAGTGGCTGGGTACTCTTCCTTTGAAAGAGCCAAGAGCCTTCCTTTCCACTTCCTCCATGTAAAGGTTGGCTACAATAGGTGACACGGGGGAGCCCATGGCACAGCCATGTTTTTGTCTGTAATAGCCTTCATTGTATTTGAAATATGTAGTGGTGAGGCAGAGGTCTAACAGTGTGCAAATCTGATCGGGTGTGAAGTTGGTCCTGTCCTCCAAGGAGTTGTCTTCTTGTTGTCGTCTTCTGACAGTCTCCACGGCCTCCGTGGTGGGTATGCACGTGAAGAGAGAGACTACATCAAAGGACACCATGGTTTCATCTGGATCCAGGGTAAGTTTCTGGACCTTGTCAGTGAAGTCGGTGGAGTTTGTCACGTAAAGGAATGTTATTTTTCTGTCACTGTGTTATTATTCACATGCACAATCATTATTTCATCATTACTTCATTAGTCTGCATCACTTATCATTATCATTATCCGGTTATCATCCTTATTATCATGTATCATTTACCACTTAGTATATTGGCCAGAGCGCGCAGAATAAAACACATTCACAGTAAGTCAGATGAGGACGCTGAACTTTCGTTGGCCTGGCCCTATAATAAATCACACTTTCACACTCGAGTACACAGTTGATATGTTCCCAAACTATATATGGGAAACATCTGGTTTCAAGTCTGGGAAAGGGTTGTTGTTGTTCTGATAAGATGACTCCCAGGAATTGTTCTGACGTCATAAAGGCTATAAAGCTTTCTGTATTGGGCCGAACGGGGAGTCCGGCCTCCCACACTGTATAATACGTGTGTGTTTAATAAATCACTTTTTGGACACCCCCTAGGACTCTGTCTGCGCTTACTTTTCCTTCCAAATCAAAAGAACCATTACATTTTGGTGCCGAAAACCCGGTTTGGGGGGAAAGAAGACGCGCTGCGAGGGAGCGGAGCTCCTCGGGGGTGCCAAAAGACGGGGGAATCCAGGAGGGGACCCATTGAGTGACAAAAACCCGGGACATAAAAGGTCAGTACCACCTGTTGAATAATTTTTATCCAAAGGTACTAAATGGGAAGTTAAAACTAAATTGAATGTTCACTCAGGGGGGCCTTCTGCTGGGTTCTGTCCGTAGTGATTTTATTTAATTAGGATAATTAGTGGTAAAAGTTTGATAAAATTCTCTCAAAAGTTATTGCTGTTTATTTTAGGGGGTTCTCTGTGTTCTTTGTGAGGTTTTTTGTGGTGTTAAAGCTAAGAGGCTTGGTTTGTGTGCCTTAAGTGAGATTGTGGAGTTAGATGCCAAGCACTCGTTAAGGTTAGGGGAATTCGGACTCATTGGGTGGTAGAAACGCAGTTTCGGGCGTCAGGTAATTAAAAACTGAGGGGCTGAGAGTCCCCAGGGATGCTTTTAAACAGTGTATAAATTAACCTAGACCGGGGTGAGACCCCGTAGAGCACAGTGTTCAGCGTGTAGCAGCGACAGGTAATCGCAGACGTGCGGTTGCCCCTGGTGACGCCCAGGTAGCTCGGGTGGCCTCCCACGGGACTTCGGACACCCGTTAAAGGCCAGGTAATCAAGGATTACCTTTTACTGTGCTGTTTGGCTGAAGGGTGAGACCCGGCCGTGACTATTAACGTGGGTGACAGTGAGTTTTAAGTAAAGCTGAACGCGTGAGGTTTATTCCTTGACGCGAGACGTGGAGCGACCTGTTAACCTGCGGGGAGCGGTTTTAAATTAATTAGGGCTTAGAAATCTGACCGCGGCCGGTGAGGGCGTTCCCGACGCGGGGTTATTGATCATCAAGGCTGGTTCTGTGGACCAAGGTGAAGCCTGGGCTTAGAGCTTTCAAATTAGTCAAAATTCAGGAAAAGTGGTATAGAAATAAAAAGAGAAATAAAACACGATAAGCTGTTTTGGCAGGCGGCGTGTTTATGTCTATACGGGCCCGTGTATGTAAATAGTGTGTAAATACCGGTGTAGAAGCGCTTATATTGTTTAAAAGCTTGCATGTATAGGCTTGCTTTCGTGTGTGGTGGAGAAAAAAGAAAAGCGTCTCTCTCTCTCTGTCTCAAGCAGCTGCAAAGAGGGGGGCTTGGTTAACCCCGCAGTGTGTGTGTGAGGAGAAAGAGACAAAGGGGGGGGGGGGCAGCGCATGTGCCCATCGAGTATTAAAGGAAAATGGGGGAAAAACTGTTTTCCTCTATTTGTTTAATTGTTCAACTCAGTTAGGTGTACCGGTACAGAAGTGATAAGAAGTGATAAGGAGCTAGTGAATAATTTGTCTTGGCATCTGGCGTCGTTTCTCATGTTGATACAGGCCTGTGTATATAAAATGTATATAAAATAAAGTGTAAAGTGGCTGTGTAAATTGCTTATATTGATTATAACTGCGTGTACTGTGAAAGTGATTTAATACAGAAGCTGAGTGTATGAGGATTAAACAAAATAGTGTATGTTTGTGGTGTGTAGAAATCAAACTGTGAAGTCAATTGGGGGGTTGAGTTTGGTTTTATATTTTTTAGAGGAAGAGAAACTGCGGTATCGAGTCTGTGGCGCAGTTTGAAAATTTGCGAGGTGCACAAGAGTGGATGACACCCGCTCTGTGTGCCGCCTAGGGCGTTGTCCAGAATAAGCAGAGAAAGAAGTGTCTCACAGAGAGTTTGAATGGTACTGCGACAAGCATGAAGTGAGTGTGAGCCAGCCTCGAGGGGCGGGTTCACAGGCGGACCGAACGAGGAGTAAAATGTGTGTGTGTCTGTGAGAGAGAAAAGGTGGGGGCCGAGTGACCAGCCTGTGCATGTGTGAATTCCTGGATGACAAAAGAAGGAGAAGTAGATTAGTTGATTTTCGGTGAAATAATAAGAGAAGAAATCCTAGTGATCAAATAGGAGCAAGTGAACTGAAAATAAATAAAGGAAACTAAAATAGTGAATTAGTGTTAAGGTAAAAGATAAATAAATTGACAAAATTAACAGTGACTTTAAAGGTGATCAAGTACTCAAGGATGAATGGAGAATTTGATGGCTGACTGTATGAGTGAGTAAACAGGTTAATGTGTGAGTGTGAAAGAATAAAAGAAAGAAAAGGAACTGAAATAAACAAAGAAAATAAAAGTGTGGAAGTGTGAGTGAGAAATTGTCTCCAACTGGGGAAGCAGTGATGCTAGAGGTCACCTTATTCCCCTGCTGGACACAAAATGAAAACATAATTTGGAGTGTTGTGGACGAAAATAATTAATAAAAACATCAAGAAGATTTTTTATGAACAACTAAAAATTCACATTTGGGGTTTGAAGTCAGTAGAGTTCAAAACAAAATAAGTAGAGATGTGTTGTTTTAGGAGTGATGAAAACATCTGGAGTCACAGTGTATAATGAAAGTCTCTCAGTCTGTCGTTTACAGGTGGGCAACGGACCTGGATCAATTCTCCATGGGCAGCAGTCGGAAGAAAATTATAGGTTAAAATCATTAGAAATAAAAATAGGAACACCCAGCCAGAATTTTTGGCTGAATTGTTTTGCAGCTTCCCATCCTCATCCTGAACAAGCAAGCTCCAAGGAAGCTAATCTCTCCCTGAAGACACAGAGTGCAGTTCCAGAAGCATGAGCATGAACATTAACAATGGACAGAAGTCCAAGAGACAATACCGGAGTTCTGAGCAGAGAGGTCCAGCAGCGCTGTGGGCAAACGGCATCAGAAAGAGAAGATCCACCATCTGGATTGGATGGATGGAGATGCGTTTCCAGCAAGCTGCAACCTCACTGTGTGTGAAGGACCTTTGAGGAGACTGTCTGAGTTTGACATTTGCCATGTTTGGAGCAGGATGGCAATGAGAGAGACAGTGGGACAAAGAGATACACGGGACAAAGCTGAAGAGAACTGACTGTCATTGGACTGAAAAGTGGGAGAAAAGAACGGAGCGGAAAGGAGCACGTGATGACTGAGGCTGCTGTTGTAGTTTGGGGAATTAAATTGGGTTAAGGAATCCGGGGAGACAAACGACTGCCTGGAAGTGGAGGGTTGACACAGTGTCCAGACCACCACAAAAGGGGGAGGAAGACAAGCACTGAGGTATGCAAGAGTACTGGTAGAAAAATGAAGAGACAACACCACACCTTCACATGATATGCACTAGAGATAACACAAAATCATACATAAAGTGTAACACATTAAAAGAGGGCATTTGTAGAAGGGGTTAACAACACACAGTGTGGTTGCCGATGGTAACCTGCAAACATTGGGGTTTAGCTGTGCCTGATTATGACAGAGTTTTTCATTTAGATGTTTCTGGAACAAACTTAGGAGTGACCGGAACTTGTTTGTTTCAGAAAAAAGGGGGAAGGTACATAAAAGGATACATAGAAATAGAAAATGTATTAACCCGACTAACACACACACACACGCGATCAGCTCACTAGGATCAAACACAATTTTAAGAAGGTAATACTGTTACCAGCATCCTGTCTGGTTTATTGAGTGGGTTGAGAAGTGATACATAGATTGAATTAGTATTATTTTGGGGAAGATGATAGCAGGGGTGAACAGAATCCTGCAGCCAGAGTTTAAATGAGTGAAACTAGCAGATTTTGTGTTTTGTTTTGTTTTGTTTTTGTTTCTGAAGTATGGGGAAAGTTTTACCATGGCACCAAGTTTTGGATTTGGTATTTTTTCACTTATAAGAGTGACAAGTCCTAAGACTGGGCTTCTGTATCTTTTATTTACTTTTGTTTTTCAGTTTTATCTTTTATTTTTTCATTTTATTTTTATTTTATTTGTATTTTTGAACAGTGCACTGATTTTGTTTGTGAATTTCTTTTCTTTAAGCAGATCTGCACGTTGGGAATTAAAAGCGCTACACGTCGTCCAGAAAATTGTTGCAAGTGAGTTTCTCCACATTAAAATGGGCTCTGGAGAAAGCCACTTATTTGGGACAATTAGAAAATGAGAGTCCCGGCCTAAGAAGGATTCAGCGAGGTAATCCGATCTAAAGTTCTTCTTTTTCTTTTTGAAATGACGTCATTTTGCTGAGGGTGGAGATCAAATGCGACGATGGTTTCCACTATCAGCAAAGAAAGAATGAATGGATGAATGAATGGGAATACAACAAACTGACTGACTGGTAAAAGCTGACAAAAGCTGATAAGACTTGACCACGACTCAAAGTTAACCTCCACCTAGACAGGACAAAAGGGTGGATGAATTTATGTGTGTTTCTTTTTTCAGGAGCAGAGAGATGACAGCAACATCCGAGGTTGCGTGAGCTGTGGCCTACCGATTTAACTTTTAAATGCCACTTTCTGTGTTTGTAAATTTACCAGGGGAGTGTTATTCATGGGTTTGTGTTGTGTGTTGCTCACAGAGATTACTGTGAGAAAGTGTACACATCTGCGCAGCGCTAACATTTGCATTTTCTTCTCTACAGCATTACAGTTCTTCGGGTGGTTTGATCATGTGATTTACCACTGGACAATTGATTGACGTTTGGTTTTTCTACTACAGGATTTCTGGGCTTATGTGTGAAGAAACTGTGTTTATAGGTTATGACGCCTGATCACCGGGATGGTCAATGTGTGTTGCTAATGTTTGTTTTGCTTTTGTTAAGAGGGCATGTGGAGGATTCGGTAGAAAACAGACAAGTGACATGAGGAAACAAATAAGAGATGCAGTGTTTATGGAATAGTTCAACATGGAGCTCATTAGCTGGCCACTTTTTGAGCTCCTAGTGATAAATGGGTGGAGTGACATTGCTTAAGGAAAGTCACTGAGTAAATTGTGGAATAAATTGGGATGATTCATGATTGGGGACAAATTATGGTAATAATAGTGAGTTAATGATTGGAGAAAACCTGAACATGATACTTGTCTGTTATGCTGAATGCTTTATTGCTCTCATGATCTATAGTTGGTTGTAAATAAGAAGTTTGATTTAACAGATTTGTTTTGCAGGATACTGGGAGCTGGGAGTTAAATAGGCTTAACATGTAACTGCTGACTAAGGTTTTACACAAGGTTACAGGTTTCCAGGAGATTGTTTTAGAGAGAAGGTGCAACATTCTTGTACACGTCTCATTGGGGAGCTGAAACATGGAGGAAGCCATGTGCAAGAGGAGGTGAGTATTATAAAGTGTAAAGGTCACTCCTCGGGGACTGGCATGGTGGCCAGAGGAAATCAGGAAGCCGATCGAGCTGCGAAAGAGGCAGCAGGCTATAAAGCACTACGGCAGATCGTGCAAATAAGTGTGGAGGAAGAAGTAGGAGTCAACATGTTGGAGGAGGCCAGGAAGGCCCAAGAGGAGGCGGCCCCGGAAGAGAAGGGGGTCTGGAAGAGTCGAGGAGCATGGGAAGAAGGAGGTCTCTGGCGAGGACCTGACGGACGACCGGTGTTGACCGCCAACCTAGCGGAACAGAAGATTGCAGAAGCACATGGGCTTGGCCATGTGGGTGTGGCCCAGATGGAGAGACATCTGTGCCATTGGTGGCATCCCTTTTTGAGGGATATGATTAAGGAGAAAGCTAGGACGTGCCTGATCTGTGGGAGGCACAATCCAAAGCCAGTGATTAAACCGGAGGCAGGTAAGTTCCCCATTCCAGAAAGACCAGGGGAAGAGATTGTCATTGATTTCACTGACATGATTGATGTGGGACCGGGAGGAGTCCGGTATTTGCTGGTGAGTGTGGATGCTCTGACGGGGTGGCCCGAAGCGTGGCCAACAAAGAGGGAGGATGCAAAAAGTGTGATTAAGTGTTTAATCAATCATTACATCCCTCGGCATGGTTTTCCCAAAAGAATTCGGTCAGACAATGGAACTCATTTTAAAAATAAAGATTTGGCAGAAGTAGAACAGAAGCTGGGGTTGCAGCACCGATTTGGGACGGTGTATCATCCTCAGTCCCAGGGGAAGGTGGAAAGAATGAATCTAAACCTGAAAAATAAAATAGCTAAAATTTCTGCTCAGACGGGGCTAAATTGGGTTGCAGCCCTGCCAATTGCATTGATGATAATAAGATGTTGTGTTAATCAATCCACAGGTTTCACACCATATGAGCTGTTGACAGGACGGCAGTTTCCAGGTCCTTGGACAACAGTCCCGGCGGAAGAGAGTATAAAAAGTAATAGAAAGCATGCTGAATGTTGGAAAGAATTAAAAGCTCTTGTGTCTAGTTTCACACAACAGGTTGGAGTGGGGGTGAATGCGGTGGACAGGTCCGTCCCCGACGCCAAGGCGGTGTGGCTGAAGGTCATCAAGCGAAAGTGGAGAGATCCGAGGTGGACGGGGCCATTCGAGGTGACGGCTCGTACCACCAGTGCGGTTCGGTTGAAGGGAAAGGGTGAGACCTGGTTCCATTGGTCTCAATGCGCAGTGGCGGACGAGAGCTTACTCGAGATAAGCTCCACCCAAAGTAACACAGGGGGGAACATAGAGGCAGAATAATCCTCTCCCCCCTGTGCAGCGGTTCTCCCCAGCAGTCTACCTGGGGAGACGAAGAAAGAAGAGGAGCGTCACGCGCCAAGCATCAATTCATTCCAGGCTCTAGTCTAAAGTAATTGATAGTTTAAAGGAGTCGTAATAGTTTTGTACGTTAATCGCATACTTTTATACTCATAATCTTATACTCTTATCACGAAGTTTAAAGTAAAAGTAAAAGAGCCTGGGGACAGTGATCATGAAGTTGTGGGAAAATTGGAAATAACGGGAATGTTGGGGTTGATAAGTGTTGTAACGTGTTTGTTTGTTCATTGGCAGACAGGTGAATTGCCCAGACGCAGAGGTCTATCCGCTCCAGAGTCCAAACCGATCGAGTCGTCGAGAAAATTCAAGCGCGAGGTTGGCTCAGGTGGGAACGATGGGTGTCTCAAAGCCAGTGGGGGAGTCGAGTTTGGGTATGTTAATGGGTCCACGACGGCATTCACATTCGATTTGTGTGAGGTAATTAGATGTCCAGGAGACGGTAGCAGCTGGAGAACATATGATGTGTGGATTTGTTATCACCCTATGGTATGCTACCCTAAGTCGGTGTGGGGCCCATCACAGGAAGGAGACATTTACAGTTATATAACGGATCAGTGGTGTTCTTGGCAGGATGTGGTTGCTTGGACAGGAGTAGGATGGCAGCCAACAGTGCCACAGGCCCTTGAAGGGATAGCCATTCAGAAAGATTATTCTGTTACACATAACCCTGTCACTCTCTCCCTAGGACCATGGAGCAGACTCCCGGAGGCAGAGTATGAGGGAGGGGCGTTCTATTTAGTAATAGGGGTAGATAAAGCAGGGACAGATCCAACAGGGATAATTCGGGTGAATTTATTCAATCCAAGATCTAAACCGATAGGGAACGACACTGCAATGAATCTCACAGAGCAAGTGGATCCCTTAGAGACAGTTACTTACCAGGACTCAGAAGAGAAATGGTTTGTTGCCACAGATTACACTAGATTAAAACCTCAAGAGTTAATAGAGCGTGCCACAGGTTTTGGTGATAGGAATCTTTGGTTAGATTGGGTGGCTCAAAATGCTAAAGAGCAGGAAGTGGTTGATTGTGTTGCTTGTGCTACAGCTAGACCTCGTCTGTTCACTGAACCCGCTCCTCTGTATCCAGAGGATGAGTGGGGTTATGATTGTATGCTGAGATTAACTAGAGAGGCGGTGAACACAGGTAACTGCACCACTTTGTCAGGATTATATCCGCCAATTGATAAACGTACACAACCAGGTTCATTCACACCTAAAAGGGATAATTATACATGTTTTGAGTTCTCTACAGACAGCGTGAGATATACGTTAGGAAGAATTGATCCAAGCTGGTGTCAGAGGACAATCCCCGGCAGGACTACCAATAATGTAAGTGACCCAAATACTATTATAGGCACCTGGGCAAGGGGTGGGCTATATTATTATTGTGGGCAGTACACCCTTTTGGTGCAGGTTCCACTGGGGAGTGTGGGAACATGTGCTCTGGTGCGACTAGGAGCACCTTTGATGCTGATAGGAAATAGAGTAGAAACAGTTCCACAGCAAGACACTGGTGTGTTGACAGCTAGACGTAGGAGAAGTATGAGGGGTGTGCACAAATATGACCCAAGATGGGACTCGCCAACCTGGATTGACTCAATAGGAGTTCCCAGGGGAGTTCCAGATGAGTATAAGTTAGTTAATCAGATAGCGGCCGGTTTTGAAAGTGTGTTTCTATGGATAACTCCAAATAAAAATGTTGATCGTATTAACTATGTCCATTATAATGTGTTGAGACTCTCTAATCTCACTAGGGACGCGGTAGAAGGCCTTGCGGAACAGTTGGGACCGACGTCGTTAATGGGAATCCAAAATCGAATGGCCCTTGACATGTTGTTGGCTGAGAAGGGTGGTGTGTGTGCCATGTTTGGGGACATGTGCTGTACTTTTATACCCAACAATACGGCCCCAGACGGTACGGTTACTAGAGCGCTTGAGAGTCTGAAAATGTTATCTAAAACCATGCATGAGCAATCAGGTGTGAACACTGGACTGGGAGACTGGTTCACGTCTGTCTTTGGGCAATGGAAGAGTGTTGTTATGTCTGCCATGTTTTCTTTTGTTGTTTTTCTTGCTATATTAATGATCGGATGTTGTCTCATCCCTCTGGCCCGGCGAGTTTTAGTAAAGATGCTGGAGAGGGCCCTGAGCTTGGGCTCAGCTGGTTCAGCGGCGCCTGGGTCCATGATGCCCTTGAAGGAGATTGTAAGCTGGAAGGAGGAGTGAGACAAATCCTGGTGTAAGTTGGTCTCGCAAGCGAGCCCAAGAGGAGGAGTTGTCACGTAAAGGAATGTTATTTTTCTGTCACTGTGTTATTATTCACATGCACAATCATTATTTCATCATTACTTCATTAGTCTGCATCACTTATCATTATCATTATCCGGTTATCATCCTTATTATCATGTATCATTTACCACTTAGTATATTGGCCAGAGCGCGCAGAATAAAACACATTCACAGTAAGTCAGATGAGGACGCTGAACTTTCGTTGGCCTGGCCCTATAATAAATCACACTTTCACACTCGAGTACACAGTTGATATGTTCCCAAACTATATATGGGAAACATCTGGTTTCAAGTCCGGGAAAGGGTTGTTGTTGTTCTGATAAGATGACTCCCAGGAATTGTTCTGACGTCATAAAGGCTATAAAGCTTTCTGTATTGGGCCGAACGGGGAGTCCGGCCTCCCACACTGTATAATACGTGTGTGTTTAATAAATCACTTTTTGGACACCCCCTAGGACTCTGTCTGCGCTTACTTTTCCTTCCAAATCAAAAGAACCATTACAAGTTCTTGATGTGGTGTGGAGTGTTCCCCACGAGAGGAGCAAGGATGGTAGCAAGGTGTTTTGCAATGTTATAAGTGGCTGAGTTTATGCTACTGACTATGGGTCTGAGTGGGACAGCTTCCTTGTGGATTTTTGGAAGTCCGTAAATGCAGGGTATGGCATCCCCTGGGTAAAGGCGGTGGTAAGTAAGGCGGTCAAAAAAATATATTGTCACATTCTGAGCATGCTCAGCACGCTGACAGATTTTAAGAAGTGATAATTTTATTTTTCATCCATTTAATCAAACATTTGATGCCTTAAATGTCTCAGTCCTATAGCGTTCTGCAACTACAACTAACCTGAAGCTTGGATTTGGCTGCAGGTGCCCCTGTACATCCTTCTCAACATGTGGGTACCATTTAATCACACTTCTTCCTGAGCTTTGCTTCATCACAAGACCAAAGGTGGCGTCCCGTGTCACGGTCTTATCATCATCCAGAAGAAACATTTGAAGAAACATTTAGGCGCCTCCTGGTTTTGTTTTCTGATCCTGCAAAAAGACTGAGGACAACAAAGCCCAGAGAACACGAGATACACAACATCCAACATTCAGACTCAACAGCCTCCATAAATGAAGAGCACCAGGTTGGTTCAGTTATAGTAGATATAAGCATACTTCACATTACTGGGTATAAATAATAATGAGGAGGTAAACTTTGAAGATGCAGAGCATGATGTCCCATCATCAGACTGTAAACAAACATGCACCAGGCTTCTTTGTTGGCAGAGGTGATAATTCTCCTATCAGGGATCAGTAGAGTGTATTAACCTGTGGTATAAGCAGCAGTCACTGAAATATTACCGTTTCAGATAAGAAATCTAGCACATAAAAGCCAGGGTGGGAGGGATCTCTGCAAACTGACTAACCTCTGCAAGTGTGAAGCTCAACAAAAATCTGACTCTCCAGTCACAGACAAACAAAAAATTCCAGCTGGGAGATAGAAAACGCTGTCTGGGTCTTGCTGGATGTTGCTGGTCAGAGTCCACACATTAGCAGAGTGCTTCTTGGTAGAGATGGCACGATACCACTTTTTTATGTCCGATACCGATACCGATATTATAAATTTGGATATCTGCCGATACCGATATGAATCCGCTATAGTGTGTTTTTTAATCAATAAAAATGTTTTTTTAATATCTTGCTGCATTTTGTATAAATTTATACTCGAGTTTAAATAACAACACTAAAGCTATTCTGTTATACCTGTATGTAAAAAATACACTGCGCCCAAAATATTTCATAGTTCAGCAAAACTGATCAATCTAATAAACTTAAACCTGCTCCATCCTCCCTATTCTGGTATTTTAAAGAGTACTTAGCAGAAATATTAAGCAACCTAACTAATAGGGTTGCAAACTCCCAGCAAAAAAAAATAGGGAACCACCCTCCACCTCATGATGCTTAATGGATGTAATCAAATTTAATTTGATGCAGGGGGAAAAATGCACAGAAATAAATTATTTTTCAAGAATAATTAAATAGATTCAACATCTTTCTTCAACAGAATTGCAGACTGCACAGATGGTACTTTCCCAAAGGAAAAAGTACTATAGCTTACTAGGGTATATTAGACTTAACAGTTACTATATACAGTAATGGACTTCTATATATTTTACATCAGATTAAAACTTTGGGTGTAAGAGTCAGATAATTGTTTATTAAAAGCTCGACATTTTAAATGAGAATAAGAAAAAAAAGTATGTTTTTGTGCCCCCTTTTCCCTGTTCATGCCCTATCGGCCCCCCTGGCTAAACTTTGCTAGATCCGCCCCTGCACAGTTACGTCAGCTGCGTAGAAAAAGATCCTGGTGTAGAAATAATATTAAATAAATTCTAACAACAGCTTATCAAGGTTAATAGTGCTGCTGTTGTTCAGCCTCTGGTTTCCTCTTTCTGGTGAGAAGTGGGCCAAAAACTAAGAAGAGAGACGGACTCGCGACAGAAAAGCCGATCAGCTGATCATTAAGCAGTTTCACGATTGAAGTAGCAGCAGGAAAGAGAGAGAGAGAGAGAGAGAGAGAGAGAGAGAGAGAGAGAGGCAGTCGCTCCATATATCGGTTGTTAAGCTTAACGTGGGAATGCTTTCCAAACATTCAGAGATGAACTTACACACTTGCTTTACTTCTCTCTGGGAAAACTTCTTCGGAGATGACTGGTTTGGTAGCGATACACATACTGCTGCAACGTGCTAGGTTATGAGCCGAGTTACGCCATGTAGCAAGTTTTGTGAGGTGCTTTTTTGATATTTAATGGATCAGATTACATTTTTTATTTCTCACCGATATCCGATCCAGTAATTTGGGTCAGTATCGGACCGATACCGATATGTAATATCGGATCGGTCCATCTCTACTTCTTGATCCCACTGACCCATATGGACAGTGACTGTGGAGAACTGTTCTGGAAAACAGAAAAGAGAATTAAAATAACAAAAAGCCAAACAGGATTTCCACAAAGACTCTCTTGGAATCAGCAATAAAAAAACAACAACACTGGTTCATATTTCAATTAAATATGAACAGGTTCCTTAAATGTACGCAGTTCAGATCTGATTTAATTTAATTTCCTTCACACAGCACATTTGTCCAGGCTGACAGGTAAACATAGAATTAATCTCAGGTAACATGACTCAGAGTAGAGATTCAGTAAGAAAGATTGCAGGCTCTAATATTATTACCACACAATCCAAGGACACACCAACAGCTCAGATTTCTAGAACTATTTAAACAAATGTCTTCTGAACATTCAATTCAGGTTCACAGTGGGGGGGTGGGGGGTGTTGTGGAATTTTTTTAATAAAGTCTGCAACACAGAAAGAGCTGTGATCAAGCAATTTATTACTGCGCACAGGAGAGCCAACACACATCAAACATCACAGTTCAGTCATGTCAGCTCTGCCACAGAAGTGGTGCTCCTACTCCTTTATGCATTCCAAGGAAGAGGGAGGAAGTTACAAACTGATCCTACCACACTTCACGTGTCTCGCTATGAAACCTAACGGATCAGTGGTTATGCTGTTTTGTGCCCTTGGCCTTATCAGCACCTGTAAAGGGAGTTGTTTTCTCAAACTGCTGACGGTGAAGTAAGTTCATCTAGTTTTAGAAACTTTCACTGAACAGTCTATAACAGTGTCACAACTAAGCATATGCATAAGCACTTAAATACTTTAAATGAGGATAACAGAAAATTTCTTTTACAGAGGTTAGAGCCTGTCCCAGTAGTCATAGGTAGAGCACACCTGGACAGGTCACCAGTTTGTCAGAGGACTAACACAGAGACAGACATCAGAGTAACAAATCTATTTAAAATTAATGTAAGTTTGCTGCAGCTGTATGTATGAACATGTGTTTCTGTGCTCACAGTCCACCTCTCAGGAACCTGCAGTTCATTTTTAGTCTACTTTAAACAGACCTCACAAAAGGCTGATGTGGCTGGATCAGTAGTCTGATTTAAGTACGATACCTTTGGCCAGGGATTAATCTGGTGCATCGCTTCACTGCAGTCTTACGTATTTTCCCCACACCTGAATTAAAAAAATACTGATATATACTAATAACAGCTTCAGCTGATGCAGCCTGACTCAATCCTAAATGTTCAGTACACAGAGACACAGAGGTACCGTTTAAAGTTTAGTGTTAACCTGAGTCACTGATCATTTACAGTATTACAGAGTCTGGCAGTCTTTGCATGATGTCCACATCACTGTAAGTTTCTAGCTGACTCTCAGGTGTGACAGGTGTGTCAGCAGGAAAGAGTAATAATAACCTGCATCCTGAGGTTTGTCATGCAGGATTAAAGGAGCCAGGCTTTGTTCACCCAGCTAGGATTGTATTTTACACTGACCCTGGGTCAGTATAAGTATCATACAGTTTAAACGAAGCACTGAAACTTGCACATATTTATTACAGATGCACTGAAGCTAATCGAGATATTTGCTGTCAATCTGTGGCTGCGATTAAACACTTTACTGGAAACTTTATTAACTAGTAACTTCATCAGTCATGACAGAAGCTAATATTTCTGTGCTAACATCGTTTAAACAGTAACAGCTTTACTCCAATATAAGCTAACGTTTACACCGTAACTTTAAGCTAGCACCATAAAGACGGTAAAACACGTAATAATATCTACAAATGCATCTTAAAGCTGTTATATTAGCACTCGGTGTATTACTAACATAACCACATTAACATTATTGACACTCGCTGACTTTTAATAGTTATTCTATAAATGCTGTCCGTTTAAATGGTCTTAGCTGTAAACACTGCTGTATCCACCGGATTCCAGCCAGAGTGGATTCTGGAGTATCCCACGCTCCTGTTAGTGATCCTCCATCTGGATGGATGATAACAACCTTCTGAACAATCTAGCAGGAGATGGCCCATATCTATGGGACTGATTTGTGCTAATAACGGCCATTGTATGGACTGATAACAGCCGAAGCTGGTGAATAAAGTCACCCAGTCGCTAGCTGTGCCATTACCCAGCATACATCACTCCCTCCATAAATGCAATAAACGATACAAAAGTATCGTTCTACCTGTTTTTCAGGTAGTTGTTTACATTATATAATTTATTGTGTTCAGGATACGTCACTACAATGTGATTTCGGAAATATATAAATACACGGACAACAGGCTCTTCCGCGGCAATCTCTTGTCGTCAATAAGCAACATTTAGGGAGCTCTATAGTATTCAATGAGAGGACCCTGCACGTCAATTCTCGCCGCAAGGGGGTACCCTGCGCGTCGATAAGTGAAGCAGAGGGAGCCTGACCATGCGTCACACATTTGACGAGTTGGGAGTGAGAACGTGTTGGTTGGGAAGGTTACTTTTAAAATGTATTCCATTACAGATTACAGAATACATGCCCCAAAATGTATTCTGTAACGTATTCCGTTACGTTACTCAATGAGAGTAACGTATTCTGAATACTTTGGATTACTTAATATATTATCATGCTGTTTACAACTACATGAATGTACTATTGCTGTGATTTATTACTGTTACTGAAGGTCCGCGGCTCCGAACCGTAGTAAAGGGACCTCTGGCTAATACGGTGGGTTCGTGTCGGGCTCGCTCACAGACACATAACGTGTATGGCAGTCCATTCTCCCTGCAGCACGGACTACACTGCCTATGATGCTACATTCTTTAGAGCTATACCTGTAGCATTCTGCCTATTAGCTTAGCACAACAACAACAAAAAGGCCTCTCTCACCCAGGAAACACGCAGTAGCGCGGGTCACCCTGTAACCATGGTAACCGTAACGCTGCCGCCTGGAACAACAGAACGTAGCTGTCAAACAAAACACAAACGGTCCTGACCCACCACAATATGAAACAGGGAAGTACCGCCGTGTAATCCATTTATTTCAACAAAGTAACTGTATTCTAAATACCACCTTTTTAAACGGTAACTGTAACGGAATACAGTTACTCATATTTTGTATTTTAAATACGGAACGGCGGTACATGTATTCCGTTACTCCCCAACACTGAGCATAGAGAAAACAGTCTTAGAATCATTTCTAATGTAAGCTCCAATAAGTTTTTATTAGTGTACATGCTGTGATACGCTGGCCTGCTCCTCTTTTGCGGATTTACACAACTGAATTCAACAAGATGTCAGCAGTTTCACCAGCTATCATGGCTGATTTACTGTGAATTTACCACATTAAATCTTGCTAACCTGTTTATCCCGGACAAAACTATTCAGTTGTTTCATGGAACATTTGAATAACACAAAGTTAGTATGGCTTTGTTTGTTTTGCCTTTCTATAACTTTCTCCATCTCAGAGTGAAGTTTGCTCTCATTCTTTAGTCTTCTGGTGAAATAAAGCTGCTGGACCTTTAGCAAGCAACACACTGTGAGACAAACTGCACACAAACAGTTTGTGTGTTTGCTGATATTTGTTGAGCTGAGAAACTTTGCACTTTGACAATGAGTGAGATCGCAGATGTACTCATGCACAAACATACATAGCTTCCCCATGAAACACCTATCAGCAATATTTGCGGACTGCGCCTTTTTGACCTGTTTAGTAATTCTGGTATTTTGGACTCACTGTCAGGCTAACATTTTGTGCAGCCACAACATTTCAGAAGACCTCGATGTAAAGTCTCAAGTATAGATATATTTATGTTTTGAATACTTGTAAATGTGTGCCAGTGTACTTTAATGTGGTTTCAATCAGCTGCTGTAGCACATCTGCTATGTAGAGCTCATCGTTTGATGTTTCCTATTACTCCTCTGTGCATGTTGTTGGATGTTAGCCTTCTTATGTTTCCTTAAAAAGTAGAGTCATTTCTGTTTTTTCTTAAGAAATGTGTGAACCATGATAGTCATGTGATACCAGGGAACCTACAGTATAGCTGTTCATCTGCTGCACTGCAGTTTCAATAATTTAAAAATATATAAAGAATTTCCAATAAAGGCTGCAACTTCTCTGACATGCCCAGGTTGTTCTTCAGCCAGCTGAATGTTTACTTCATGTCATTCCCCACATTCCCTGTGTCTTTCAACTGCTTGTTTCTAATTTTCCCTTAGTATCAGATCTATATTGGTGTAGCTCCACTATGGAACCATAAGGACATATCAAAAACAGATATATACAAACAGAAAAGCAACTCCGATTAATTTAAGCAGCAGGCTAATTTGAGGAAAACAACTCTAAAGAGAACAAAAGTAGGACAAGTACAAAAACAGTGGCTTTAAGGAACATGGCCAAATTCATTTTCCTTAATGTTGCAACACTTTTCAGCACAAGGTGGTAGCATAGAGTATTAAAAGTAAAGTTCCAAATAGCAATGCATTAAATTTTTGATCAATGTTGCAAATGAATCAGTTGCACGATCTGTTATGTTAGAATAATATGCAAAATTTGTTGTTGTGCATAAAGAACGACCCGGACTGGTATGAAAGGTTATAGTAGCTTAATCCTGATTAAAAGTGAGATAAAGCAATTTTAAACATCAACACAGAGTTTAAACGATGGGTATTAAAATAAAATACAGTGTCTTTGTAATGTCGACGTTGCTTTCACGTTAATCTAACTTGAAACTCATACACACCGTCTGGATAACGAGATGCCGTCCCAACTCGGAAATCCGACCCTCGGGGGAAATAGAGGATTGACTTCAAAATAAAATACAGGTCGTTTAAATAAAACAGTTGGAGCTTTGATCTGTGAGTCGAAGTGAAATGTTTTGCTTATCGAGCATTTTGTGTCCTGCCCAGGGGCGATTCTAGGATCAGAGCACCCAGAGAGCTGCCCATCCAGGCAAGGTAAACTTTACTCATCACGATGAGACTTCTTCCCCGTCTCTGTCAGTCCCTGCATCCCTAAATGTCTCCAGTTGTCCCGAGTTCTCTCTGACTGTCTCCTTGGTGCATTTAAACCCCTCTTCCTCCCTGTCCTCATCGTCTGTTGTCTTCATCTCCATTATCAGTCATCATAATTTTACCCTCTCTGTGCAAGTCTGCAAATTTCTTTATTAAATCATAAGTTTCTTAAATTCATCAAGTCTCTCTGTGCCTGGGTCCTCGTCACAAAACATGACATCACTGTTTTGTACATTTTAACACAATTTAATCCCCACATTTTTGAAAGAATAGCAAAACACTTTTTTTGAAAAGTCTGTAACAAAACCATCAAATCTGATCAAGGTTATTAAAATGCTGCCAAAGAAGAATGGATTGGAATTTTTAAAAAATAATACATATCCTAACCTTAATTACTGGAGAAAAATGATAAATGATGCTCATAGTGAGTAAAAAGTAAACTGTGTGCATTTTTTGGACAGAGATTCACTTCTAAAGTGTATGTATAATACAATACACATACATAAAAAATACACTCAAAAAAATAGAAGAGTCCTTGAAATATACAAAATATTATTATAAAATGGAGACACTTGGCCTTTGGTACGATGTATACAATGTATGAAAAGATCTTTACTGCAGATACTACTATGGCTCTGCAGATTTTTTCTTTTCTTTTAACCTATGTCGCCTCACCTTGAGGTTGGTAAATCTGTCTATCACATTTTGGTGGTCAAGTCTCTCACGCATCTCTTTCTCAACTGACATCACAGCCAGGTGCTGGAGTCTGCTTTGACCCATGGTCCTTCTCAGCCAGGTATGGAGCTGACTCAAGACACTAAAAGACCTTTCACAGCTACAGCTGCTAACTGGGTTTGTTAGGGCAACCTGAATAACAGTTTTCAGTTTGGGGAAGATCTGATTATCCAGGAGATTGTACAATGTTAACGTTTAATGTTAAGACTTAAACATTAACAATGTTAATGTTTAAGTCTTTGGCAACCGTGACTTCCTCTGACTGAAGCTCAATATGGTAATGCAGTGCCAGGGCTGACAACCCAGTTTGTTTTGCAGATTCTGTATAGAAGCTTTAATATAGGGAGAACACAACTTCCAGATCGTATGAGTAAAATTAGTTGTTTGTCTTTCTTTTTCTTTGCCAGTTTAACAGTTCCTGTTTTGCCTGTTAGTACTCCCTGTCTGTTTTCTTACCTGGTACTTCCTGATCTTGTACTTTGTCCTCATGTTCCCCTCTTTCCTCTCTCCCTCTTTGGACTGACAATCTGTACACACACACACACAACAGGAGTTATAAGGTTAATGGGCATCCAGTCAGTTAGCTAGTTAGTACATTGGGTTCAATATCGGCCCATATGGCAAAATAACCAGTTTCTCTCATTACATTTCAAACAGGACAGTGGTAACAACAGCAGGCTACGGACAATGTTAAGTTTTAGATTTTAAATAGGCTGTATACATTTCAATGAGATCAACAGGGCAGTCAAATATCGCTAATTTTACTACAGAGCAAACATCGTCGGAAAACACGTTTTCAACTAGGGCTGCCACAAACGATTATTTTGATAGTCGACTAGTCACTGATTATTTTTGCAATTAGTCGACTAATCAGATCATCATCCATTGGATGTACAGCGTACAGCTTATTGCACCAGCAGCATCTGCTCTCATATAACTATCATTAGCTTACAGCTTTAAGTGTTTAAGGTATGCGCTAACTAAAAATAAAGACAAGATGATAGTTTATTAAATTTGAATGAAATTTGCAGATTGTTTTGGTGAAGTTTAATAAACTCCTTGCTATCTAAAATATAACAGGACACCGGAGTATATTCTCGAGCATCTCACACTTCTGATAATCAGTTGTCTGCTTGACGTTTATTCAGCTGTGTAAAAACTATAACTTTAATCTCAGCCAAACCGATTTACTCAGGAACAAATAAAATACTAAAAGAAGGTGGTCTCAGCCACCATTGCTCTGGCAGCAACGGCGCTAGAGCCAGTAGGAGAGAGCCGAGCTGGAACAAACCATTTTGGGAGGGGGGAGGGGTTATCTATACTTTTGTTGTTAAAATGTTCCATCTCAATTAAGTACTGTATGCTTTTTATACTTTTAGTAGTGTGTCCCACAAACAGCAAATATTTTCAAAAAAAGTAAGACATCTTTGGGGGTGCTTTGATTCATTTTGGGGGTGCTGAAGCACCTCCAAAACTGGGCTAAAATCGCCCCTGATTTAATGTCTCACACACAGCCCTTCGAAAGGGGAGGTGGGCTGGCTGCTTCCAAATAGAGGACATTTCATTCATAATGTTGTAAATCCAAGCCCATTATGTATTCATGATTTGAATCCTGGGTTGTGTGAAATCTCAGAAATAAACCCTAGACAAAGTGAATCTGTGAACTAAGGTGTAGGTGTGTTAGGTTATGTTGTGGTGATCCTCGAGTTGGGGGATTTGTGTTCATACTGGAGTGCAAAATTAAAACCAAGATGGACAAGAAAAGTTCAAAGCCATCAGGTCCTCAGTTTAGAAAAAAGAGAAAAGAGGAAGAGAAACGAGCAAAAGATGCAGGTAAGCAGATATGTCATTGGATAATGGCAGATCATCCTGAAACAATCAGAATCAGAATCAGAATACTTTATTAATCCCTAAGGAAATTATGTGAATTACAGTTGCTCCAAGAAGAAATGGTAAAAATAGCAACTGTAACAGACTAAACTCCAAACAATACATTATGTTACAGATTTTAATATTAATTAGTCATTGTTAATTGTTGATTTGTCCTCTTCTCATTGTATGACGAATTATGATGGCTGTTTGGTAGGTGTTTGCATACAATGCATCAATGCATACTCTCTCTCTCTTCATATGTGTGTGTCTGTGTGTGTTTCTCTGGCAAAATTCAGTATGGTTCCGACAACAGTTTTATGTTAATGTATAATCCTAAATATGTTTTATGTGTGTGTGTGTGTGTGTGGGGGGGGGGGGGGGCAGAGGGAGTGTTCGCCCGGGGCGCCAAATGGGCTAGGACCGCCACTGGCTGGTGCCACAGCTGATATGTCTTTTAACGTCACACATTGTGCTGAATTCATTTTTACGTTCATTTTCTTTTTCTGTCGTCGCCTTTCAGCTTAAAGTTTTCACACTAAACTCTTCAATAAGTCACAGCGAAGGTAGGAGAGGCCCACGTGTCATTAAGAGATTTGATTGGGTGTCGGCAATGAAAATGAACGAATGGGCTGCCAGTGCGTGTATGGTACAGTGCGTAGCGGTGCGGGCCCGCGGGTAAATTAACTGTCCACCCCTAAATTAAGCCACGGTACATGCACAACACGCCCACAGCTAAAACAAGACAGCCTGTCGTGTTTAAAAAGCTGTGTGTTAGGTCCACTTGGATATTTGTGTAGTCAGATGGGCTACTCGCCTTTCTTTTTCTCTCTCACTCTCTCTCCTGCGCTCGCTCTCTTCGCTGCGCAACTAGGTTAATTGGGAACCCACCTGCATATTGATTGCAGGGTGGCGTTAGCCCGTATAAAGCTAAGCCGGTGTTTTTCTGGATCATTCCTGCCGTGCATTCGGCGCAAAGCAGCAGTAAATGCTGGCACACTGCGACGGACTGATCAGCAAGAGTAGATCATATGACAGCTACAGCGCAGCAGTTTGTTTTATTCCGGCGTTGCGGAGAGAGGTGCGCGTGTTATCCCCATCAGTGAGAGGATAGCGCCTCCGGTCCTGGGGGTTTGATTGCTGTATTCACGTCTCCGTGGCAAATCGCCCAACCTAAATCGGAAGAGTGAAACGCCTTCCCAGCCGCTGTTGTGAGGACTCCTCCTTGGTGGAGCCTGCTGTCTTGTCTTGTTTTTACTAAGCAGGCTTACCTTTTTCTGGTTCGCCTGGTTTTATTCTATTCTATTCTGGACTGTTGCTTGTACCCACGCGTCTGTGATCGGGCTGAAGCGATCCTCTGCCCGAGTGTTGTGCTGGGACTTTAAATCGCCTCGGTTGCCGGTGGGGAGCCCTAACTACCAGGTAGTTTGACGTGTGTGTGTGTGTGTGTGTGTGTGTGATTTCTTTTATTAAAGTGTGTTTTAGTTTTTTTGGGGTTTTTTTATGATCTGTAGCGAGCCTGACGCTCAGTGTCCTTTTATTCTTTTAACATATTTTTCTGTGTTTTATTTCAGTGAACGGAGGACGTGCCAGTGGGTCTGGGACCTCAGGTGGTGGGTCGTTTTCACACTTGCTTTTGTACAGCACCGGGTGGGCTGTAGTGATTCTCTTTTTGTGTGATTAAAAAGTGTGAACTTACCAACGGCTGCTGGTAAGTACGGAAGCGTAGAGCTGCCACCCAGGCAAAAGAAAAATACAAGTGTATCACGTTATAACGTGAAAAGTTTATTGTTCTAACAAGATACTTTTCCTGTTTGTACAATATAATATCACGTTATTACAATATACATAATTATCACGTTCGTACAATATAATTATCACGTTCGTACAATATAAATATTATATTGTACGAACGTGATAATTATATTGTTTGAACAATAAAGTTTTCACGTTCCGTATGATATATTGCCGTAAAACTACGGAAGCGTAAAACATAGTGAAGTGGGTGACAGTGCAGATCAAAGTGCGAGAAAATGGCTCGTTTATTGGAATTAATTAAGTTCTATTTTATGCTTGGATTGAGGCATGTGGAGATTTTGCTGTTATTGAGCAGTTTGGACAGTATTGTGATAAGCATGCGGACACTTAGAAGAAACCTAAAACGCATGGGACTGTACAGGAGAAAGAATGAGTCCGATCCGATTGAGGTGGCACGATTTCTTATTGATCAACTGGAGGGACACGGGAGGCTCCATGGATACAAACTACACCACCTGAACTGCATTCAGGCAGGTTATGTTGTCACGCAGAGTACTGTGAGACATTTACTGAAATATCTTGACCCTTACGGTGTTGAGCAACCACGCAGAAATCGCCTAATGCGACGCACGTATGTAAATCCTGGACCAAATTTCATGTGGCATGTTGACTCCTATGACAAACTGAAGCCTTTTGGAATCTGTATAAATGGAGCTATTGATGGCTTTTCGAGAGTTATGATTTGGCTTCATGCCTATTCAACAAACAATGATCCCAAAGTCATTGCTGGATATTTCATAGCAGAAGTTGAAAAGAGGATGGGAACACCTGCTAGGATTCGCTCTGATTTGGGAACAGAAAATGTCATAATGGCCGAGATACAATGATTCTTGCGCTGGACTATGGATCCGAACGTCAGAAACTGTTTTATTACTGGATCCAGCAATCACAATCAGCGTATTGAAGGCTGGTGGGCCTTTCTGAGACGACATCATGCTCAGCACTGGATAAATAGTCTCCAGGAACTAAAAGACCATGACTGCTTTTCTGGATGTTTTTTGGACAAGCAGCTCATATTGTTTACGTGCCTGAACGTCATCGAGGTATGTAACCATGTTTATATTCTTTTAATGAGTCATTGTGTGTGTGTGTGTGTGTGTGTGTGTGTGTGTGTTAGAGAGAAAGAGAGACACGGAGAGAGAATAAAAAGTTTGCTTTAACACCCACCATGCACCGTCCCTATTATCACTGCGTTCAGGATATGAAAAAATGCATATTTCACTGGCCAGAAACATAAAATCACACTGTCTAAAACAATTCACGTTTAATAATTACTTTAAATTTTACACAGTATCACGTGTCTACCACTGTTATTCTTGTTGTTGTTGTTGTCTTATTTTTGATAAACTCTGTTTTTCTGACTGTCACTGTGTGGTGCTTTTGATTGATTGATCGTACTTTATTCATCCCGAGGGAAATTGGGTTAAGGCTGCCAGCCGTGCCAGCGCCGTTTTGGGTAACATGTTGAGCCAAGAGAAATGTGTTCTTTTACTGATATGAGATTTTTAATTTTTAATATTTAATAGGAGGAGCTGCAGCAAGTTGCACATATGTGGAACACCCACATAATACGCAGAAGCAGAAATGCAGTTGCTCCAAGTGGACGTCCGATTCTCATGTACACCATCCAAAGAGGTTTCTCGGGAGGCAGTGGATGCTTGTAAGCAAGAATGTCAACAGAGAGGACCTTATACCTGTGATGAAACTGTTTTCAGCTTGTGTTGCCTCATAATGTCAGAGAACTTCTTACTTCCACCAAGCACAGCAGATGAATCCATTGAACTGTATCTCTTCCTGAGAACCTATATACTGAAGGACTTATAAACCTAAATATAATTGGGCTTTGGGAATTTTTACGCACATATTTTTTGGTACAATGTTTTATTTGTGCAATAAACAATAGAAAATACAATCATTATTATTTTGTTTGGATTTTCGGTTGAAGATAGTAGCAAGCAAGCATGTCTAAATTTATTTAACCAAATCTGCGTACTCCAGTGAAGAATCAACATTAAAGCAGGTCCTTGTATTTGTATTGCTTTTCTTTTTTTTTAATATTTTGACTGAGGCATTTATGCAAAAAACAGGCGTTTGCTTCCCATCTAAAGAAAACATCTGACACCTGTTTATTAATTGAAATGAGAACATTGAAGTAAATGCTTGAATACGCAAAATGTTTTAAAAATAAATCAGTAGAAAGACTTGCATTGAATAATCTCAACCTTTTGGCATTTCCAATTATTTTTTAACTGAATTTCTATTATATCTGATTTCTGTTTTAAGACTGTCGAAAAAACATTTTTTAAACTGCTGATCCTATACATTCTCATTCATGAAATATTGTTTTCAATTTTACTGAACACACTGTGCAACTGCTATTCATCCACGAACAGTTTCTTGTAAACTGGTAAATGTAAAAATTCTGCATTATTTAATAATTAACAAACACTGTTAGATGTTAGCCTCCCTTTTATTTGTGTTCAAGGAGAAGAAAACACGGACTCTTGATAAACACTACAAAACTTAACTTATGTGCCAATTTTCTGTCTTTTATTCCAGTCAACTATTGCATCAAACACATTGCCTTCCAAAGTTATTCCCTTTAAATATGTTCTAAACAAATGACTGGTGGAAAGGTAAAAAAAATATATACTTGAAAATAATTAATATTAAGTCTTTTGAATTATTACTAAACAAAACATCCCCTCTAGCAGACATGTTGTATCCTACAAAACTGTACCACAGACCTGTGGAAAAGGACCTTGACACATGATAGATAGAACTAATAATAAGCATAGTTCACCTCTTGCTGCTAACCATATGAACTTATTAAACATAATTATTTAACATTTAAACTAGTAAAACTTTTAAGTATGAAATTTTAAACTGAAATTTACATTTTTCATGGTGGAAACAAATTGATGTTATCCACAATTTTTTGAAAATAAATTCAAATATCCCTGAAATTTAAGCTCTTTCTTTTTTTATACAATGATGTGTTCCCTTTTGTGGGTTTAACAAACTTTAGAGCTTCATAGCCAGTCATTGTTAGTGCAAACCTTTCATTCTTGGTTTAAACATGATGGACTTTAATCAAGCTATGCTGAACTCATAAGAGCTTTTAGCGGCCAAAACATTGTCCAGTTCATTTCGTAGTTCTGGGTAGGACGTGTATGTCCATGGTAGTTCCAGAAGAGGGCCGCATGTGTGTGCCACAGGTCGTCGTGCCAGTCCATCCACAGGCGTGAACAGTACCTCAACCTTGTCAACACAGATGACATCTGACCCAGTAAGAAACCTGAACATCCTTCTGAGCCCTGTATCGTCAAGTCCTCTGATGTACTGGTGCAGAAATCTGAAGCTTTGCTTTTCTGCTTGAGTGGTGGGAGAGGCAGTAAGCAACTTCAAAAGCTTTCTCGTTGTTGGCTTTTTATCTTCATACATTTGTAGGACATCTTGTGGGCTTTGAAAAGCTTCTTTTAGGAAGTGGCTTGCAACTAAGGACATTTTCTCTGCGGCATATGCTGGTTTTTGGATTAATTGTTTGTGTGCGACTTTCAGAAGAAGGCCTTTTAAGTTCTCTTTGGTTGGAAGCACTGATACATCCAGGCGATCCATGAGATCCAGCACTTCATCCCTGTCTTCATCTGAAAGATCTTCTTTTAGTGCCCTTGTTATCAGATCTCTATCTGATTGACTTAGGTAAAAGAGAAGACTTTCAAACAGCGGATCATCTGATACTTGATTCTCACCGAAGATGAGTGCCACTGTGAAAACAGGAGCAAGGCGACAAGGGAAATATCCATGGTCTTGAAATCCCTTCAGTAAAATTCTACCCATGGATTTCCACTCTTCTTCCTGCCATTTAGGAGACAGTGATGGCACTCTGAACTCCTCTCCTTCAGCTGTGTTGTCCACAAACTCTGACCAAAATGCAGCATACACATCTCTTGATACACCATCTGCATCAGCTCCTTTTTCATCAATGTAGGTGTATTTTAGAGGGTGTATGAGGAGTGCTGGATCTTTGAACTGGCTGATCATCTCCTCCAGAATAGTAACCCTGTGAAGTTTGATGGTAACACAGACAACATCATATGATCCTGCAGAGCTTATTGCTTCATTGCTTATAGATGTATCTGGACTACTGACTGCTGTTTGTTGGAGGAAGTGTAATGGATGTGATGACCAGATCATCTTCCTCAAACTGCAGGAATGGTTCATCTATTACAGTGTCATCAAGTTGACAAGGCAGAGGCTCTCCAAGGTAGGGTCCAATCATTACCTCAGATGTGTCGTATAATACATCTTCATCAGCATTCCTAGATTCTGATGATGAGATCACAACAGTGTGAGAAGCTTCTTCATCTCCTTGATGTGAGTCAGTCAGTTGTGTAACATTGTTTACATGTGTTTTCCCTCTATCATAAACTTCTTCATCATCTTCATCATTGGAAAATCTTCTTGTGCACAAGTAAAATCTCAACATTCCCATTTTAAGTGCTGAGTAGAGTTCTCCAACTGTGACATTTTCATCAAATACGGCCTCTTCCTGATAGTCTAATATGTTATGACTGAACACCTCCCATCTTCCAAATTTGCTTTTTCCACTTGGAAAGAAAAGATCTTTAGCATACTGTAATATGTCAGCTTTTTTGGAGTCTTTGGGCACATCAAAGGTCCTTGTTCCTCCTCCTCTGCGCTTTCTCACTTGCTTACCTTCATGGATTCACCCTAACTCAATTTTTCAAGTCTTTTTCTCAGCCCATTTGTTGTTTTTTGCATATGTTCTTTTTCTCTTAGAAACAAATGCCTCCTCATGATCAGGTTTCTTCTCATTTTCATTGATTCCCATCTTTTCCTTCAATTTTTCAAGCAATGAGTTTTTTCTTGATTCCTTAGTACTTGCACCACTGTTTTCCAAGCAGAACCGCCTGGCAGCTATCCGATCACCATATGTTGGGATGTAACCAGACAGGGTCTTGTCATCCATGAAATCAATCACTGTGGCATCAATCTGTAATAACAGAGATATTTATTACTATACAGAAGTACAAGGTATACCTGCTGCCACACCACATGAGGTACCTCACTAAAAAAATGTATGTAAATTTCACATGTGTTTTGATAATTGTCTGTTATTATTTTAGTGGCAGCCATCAATATTTAGCATTTATTCTTTTCATCTCTCTATGCCAGCAACATTAATGAGATTATCTAACATGTTATTAATAGAAATATTACAGTATATACAACGCCCACTTTTGAAAAAGTAAATTAGTATTCACGTATCTTTCAGTTGCACAGTGCACAAAGGGTTGAACTCACTGGTTTTTTAAATTGAAGCCAAATATCAATATAAACACAGTTTAATTCATTTGTTTTTAGATAAACAAGGAAAAATAGTGCATCACATAAAATAGCGATATATTTAAGAAACCTGGAATCTGCATATGGGTTAAGTAGTAACATGTGGTCATACAACGACCCAGTTTTATACAGCGGGTTAATTTGTTTTACATTCTCCATTCCATATAGATCCACACCAATGCAGTTTACCTTTACGTCCTTACGCAGTCAAAGCGAGAGAAGCGAAAAC
This sequence comes from Neolamprologus multifasciatus, assembly GCF_963576455.1. Lineage (NCBI taxonomy): Eukaryota > Metazoa > Chordata > Actinopteri > Cichliformes > Cichlidae > Neolamprologus > Neolamprologus multifasciatus. The sequence continues at coordinate 2,537,158 of NC_140460.1, read as the reverse complement.
CGCTGTGGTTGCTAACTTAGCAATATGTCATATTTTTAGACGCTGTAACTTCGTAAAAAGCGAGTTTTACAAATTTCCCCCTCACGAGAGCACTTACGCGTTCTTGTAGCATTCGTAAGAGACAGTCCTCAGGTACACCACGATTCCGAAGAAATCTCAGAAGTGGGCTATCAGTGTTTGTGTCCATGTTGAAAGCAAGGCATTCAAAGTTAAGTGCCAGTTCTGAAGAGCGTGAGCTCTCCACACCTACCATGGATTTGGGTTTCCGAACGCAACACGTTTTACGTTCTTACAATAAAAATGTTATTGTAATGATATTTTTTATAACGTTTGTACAATATATGATCACGTTCGTACAATATAATATTTATATTGTACGAACGTGATAATTATATTGTACGAACGTGATAATTATATTGTACGAACGTGATAATTATGTATATTGTAATAACGTGATATTATGTTGTTCAAACGTGAAAGGTATATTGTACAAACGTGAAAGGTATATTGTACAAACGTGAAAGGTATATTGTACAAACAGGAAAAGTATCTTGTTAGAACAATAAACTTTTCACGTTATAACGTGATACACTTGTATTTTTCTTTTGCCTGGGTGGCAGCTCTACGCTTCCGTAGGTAAGTTCCATGATTGTTTTATTTTCACTTTAGGACACTGTCAACAATGACGCTACATCTTGGTTTTTAATATTTTATTTATTTTTACTATAAATAAAACTGTTTTAATATTGGCGCTAACCTGCCTCAGTGTGCATCCTTGAATCTGTGCGGCCTCCTTTTATCTATTTTTCTTAAATATATTTCCTGGGGGTGAAATTCCCCTTGGTGGGATTGTCATTTTATTATTTCCTTTTATCTAACCCCACCGATCACTTGGTCACATTTGCATTTTGCAGCCCCAGGACAAAGACGAAAGCTATGGGCTCAAAATGTGGTCATAAATATTTTGTACTTGTAAATCAAGATTTGTGTGTGTAAAAAAGATTTGTGTGTGTAAAAAAAAGATTTGTGTGTGGACTTAGCCAAAAAAAAAAACGCTGCAAGTTAGAAGTACGAATTTTGACCCTATTTTTCTTCCTTTCATCTGATTGGTCAATGTCATGTCAATCACAAATGTAACAATCCAATCAGAGAACAGATGGGTTTGGCTGTCGGAGGGGCGCTTTTTTTGAACTGCAGGTCTTTGAAGGGAATAAATGCCCTTTTACATGCCAACCCAGCCTTTTCCTTCATCACCACGAAGGAAAACAGTCTGTGGTCGTCCGAGTTTGGTGAGTTTTGTGTCACAGGTCTACGTGTTTAATATAGGGACTTCCACAGCCTTTTCAACAGCGCTGCGGACCGCGGGGTGGGGGCGGGCAGTGTTTTGGAAATGACAGTCTTCATTACAAAGCTTTCTTTGTTATGAATTAGCATAGATGTTTTTATTGAACATTTGAAGAACTAGCAAAAAAACCAGAAACTCTTGTAGAGGACATAAAGTCAGAGATAGAAAAGACAAGGAGCAGGTGCATCTAGTACAGGTAGAGCTGCTGCAAAACCCCACAGAGCTCAGCAGCCAGCAACAAATTCTGGATCCTTTGCTTTTAGTTAGCATTAGCAGCACATCCTGCGTCCGATGTGAAAGGACTTTTATGCTGCGCACTGTGACTCACAGCAATGGTCCCGGGTCAGCCCTGACTTTGTGTTAAACTAATCCTAAAGTAATAATGGTATTTCTAACCACTGATATACCACAACTTTATCCTTTCAACAGCAACTGAAAGTTAGGGGACCTAGCTGCTATCGGATATTTATATAGAGATCCTCCAGCTTCAACCTGTATTACCCTTCAAGGACCTGCAGTTCAAAAAAGCACCCCTCCGACAGCCAAACCCATCTGTTCTCTGGTTGGATTGTTACATTTGTGATTGACATGACATTGACCAATCAGATGAAAGGAAGAAAAATAGGGTCAAAATTCGTACTTGTAACTTGCAGGTTTTTTTTGGCTAAGTCCACACACAAATCTTTTTTACACACGCACAAATCTTTTTTACACACGCACAAATCTTTTTTACACATACAAATTTTTTTTTACGCACACACAATTTTTTTTTTTTTTTTTTTACACATACAAATCTTTTTTACGCACACACATTTTTTTTACACATACAAATCTTTTTTACACACACACAAATTTTTTTTTACACATACAAATCCTGATTTACAAGTACAAAACCGATTTACAAGTACAAAATATTTATGACCACATTTTGAGCCCATAGAAAGCCTGTCTATTAAGAGAGTGAAGATGGACAACTGGACAGCAGCTCTACTCACTGGTGTCGCCTGCATTGTGGGATACCTGGTTGTGCAGGTGAAAAAGATCAACAGCCTCCGACAGGCAGAGGAAAAGATCAAGAGAGCCAGAAACAGGAGAGATGAAAGCTTGCAGCACGCAGAGCAGGCGGTGCTCCGGTACAAACAGTCGGTGAGAGTTCAGAGCTTTAAACACTGAAATGTTTAACTTTTTCTTTAGATAGAAATCAAAACAAATTATGTGCTTTTAGTTTAAGCCTGGCGGAGGTTTAGTTATTAATTTCCAAGTTACTGACACTTTTTGTTGTCAACATGCATACAAAAAGTTAAACACATTAATATTATGCTGCTCTTCTGGATTTGTTTTGTTGGCCCAAGTTGACAGATAACTTCACACACGCGGTTTGTCAGCTGCACGTCTCCTGTTCCACCTCACCCTAAACACTGTAAAATGTAATATTGTGTTTAATTAAAAATATTAAATAGGCTGAACTCAGTTTTTATCAATTTGTTATTAGAACTAGATTTTAATAAGTTACCAGTGCATTTTATGCAAAAACCCTGATAAACTCAATTTATTTGAGTTGTCTTAACTTAGAAAAACTAAGTAAGATGGAAGTTTTGCTTCTCAGTGCGGAAGGATGAAAGATGTGTTTTGAAAATGCCCCGTCACTACTGTCCTCCTCCCTCTCGGATCAGTCCGCATGTTCATGGTGCCAGCATTTGTTACGCAAACCTGGAAAAGCATCAGCTCAAGATATTATTGTTGTCATTGCTGTGAATCTTTACCTGATGCACTGACTTGGTGAGTAAATGTTTACTCTTATTCAAACTGATTTTGCGGCTTCTCTTAGTTTAGCACCAGGTTTATAATCTTGCTAGCTAGCTAGTGTTAGCCTAGCATTGCTGCTGCCGCTGGGCTCATGTTACTTAAATTAACACCACAGCCTTAAAAACATTACATAAAAATATGTCTGTGAAATTTTCTGTTGATTGTTTGAAATAAAAAAAGTGAGATAAGGTGGGGTGTGGGGGGTATTTTCAATCCATAGCCCTAACTAATTATAAATAGATCATGTTTAACCTGAGTAGCAAAAGACCGCAGGGGGTTGAAAACAATACGCCATGAGTTAGCTGTGCTCGCGGACTCTTATCAAGCCTTAACCTCCCGGTCAGCTATGGCACTGGTGGATAACAGAGTTCTCCGAAAACGTGGAAGCACTTTTGCAAATATGTGATATTTTGATAAATTAAGTAGATATTTGAGCATTACACAGCTACATTCTCGCCTGGAAATATCTTAAAAGGTTATTTTGTGACCCAGAAAGGGTAGTCTGGGGAAAAGGAGGATCACGTTTGTCGGCCACAGTTGTCAGAGCCTGTCTGTACTTGTAAGCGCGGCAATGGCGGAGGAGCGCGGCTAAAAGCATATTACTTTTTCTGGGTCACAAAATAAAATTTTAAGATATTTTCAGGCGACAATGTAGCTGTGTAAAGTTCAAATATCTGTTGATTTATCAAGACATCACATATTTGCAAAAATGCTCCGATGTTTACGGAGACATCCATTTTTTTTTTTTCTTTCATGCTTTGTGGCAGCTTTTGAACATCTGTGGCATCTATTAATGTCAAATCTAGACTTTATTTAACAACATAAGCAAACTCTGTTACAATAATTGCACAGCCATTAAGGATCAAATCAGTTTCTGAAAAATGTTCTGCTTTTTCTCCCTCTGCTTGCTTCTTACTGTCTTTGAGGCTCGGGACCAGCACTCCTGTTGTTGGACAGAAAGACATCAGTAAGTATTTTGGTCTTCCAATATATTAGCGGTGTTGGGAAGGTTACTTTTAAAATGTATTCCATTACAGAATACATGCCCCAAAATGTATTCTGTAACGTATTCTGAATACTTTGTATTACTTATTATATTATCATGCTGTTTACAACTACGTGAATGTACTATTGCTGTGATTTATTACTGTTACTGAAGGTCCGCGGTAGGGCTGCTCGATTATGGCAAAAATGATAATCACGATTATTTTCACTGAAATGGAGATCTCGATTATTTGATTATATTTATTTAACAATAACAATTTATTGAATAATGACTTTAAAGATTGTCAAAAAATAATATAAAATAGTGTGGAAATACTGATAACAGTGCAACTGTTTTGCTAATACGTCGGTTCTGTGTCGGGCTCGTAGCCGAAAACTAGCTTTACTTTGTTGTCTGGGTCAACTTTGCTAGCGAGAGACGGAGAGAGGCGTTGAAAGGCTGCTCCAACAGAACTTATTGTTTTTGGAGGAAAACACGAACACGGTGTACAGTCGAGTCTTAATAGCTTACTTACAACTGGGCTCGTCAGGCTCTCTTCTTGGCTGCAGTGGTTATTATTATATTTACATGCTTCCAGCTCCCATTTTTGCTCGATGACAGCTCGTACTTTTCCTTTTTCTCCCTCCCTCGCTCACAGACACATAACGTGTATGGCAGTCCATTCTCCCTGCAGCACGGACTACACTGCCTATGATGCTACATTCTTTAGAGCTATACCTGTAGCATTCTGCCTATTAGCTTAGCACAACAACAACAGAAAGGTGCTCTTTCACCCAGGAAACACGCAGAGAGAGAGCGTCACCCTGTAACCATGGCAACCGTAACGCTGCCGCCTGGAACAACAGAACGTAGCTGTCAAACAAAACACAAACAGTCCTGACCCGCGACAATATGAAACAGGAAAGTACCGCCATGTAATCCATTTATTTCAACAAAGTAACTGTATTCTAAATACCACCTTTTTAAACGGTAACTGTAACGGAATGCAGTTACTCATATTTTGTATTTTAAATACGTAACGGCGGTACATGTATTCCGTTACTCCCCAACACTGTATATTAGCAACTGTCAGTGACATTTATATTAATCAGGCTGAACTTTAATCATACTTTAGATCAGCCTGTTTTACTTGTTTTATTTGTGCTTTGGTTTGGGGAAGTTGTTTCTGTACTGATCTTTTCCTGCCTTCTGTTATTAGACTTGAGATATGGCTATGCTGTCGCTGTTGACTCCAGTTAATTCTACAAGACATGCTGTGTAAGTAAACAAACAACAACAGTTTGTCTGCATTTCTTGAAAGATCACATCCCCCAAACTTAGTTTAGAGGGTCTACACTGTATATAGTGAAGTCTGCAAGTTTTCTAACAGCAAAATTTGTTTTGTGCCCAAATCATTTTGCACATCATTAGAATGAAAGTTATTGGCCATGTTTGCATAGCCCTTTTTGAAATGATGCTTTCATGACATTATTGTGTGTTGGGTGGTGGTCACGGCGATCCAGACTGGCAATTGGGACATTAAATGTAACCTCTCCGGTGGGGAGGGGGCCTGAGATTGTCCAAATTGGAGTCTGTTTTATACCAAATGCAGAAAAAAGTTTTAAGAAAGCAATTAAGTTCATGTTCCAAAAAACGATTGTTTGCTTGCAGGACAACAGGAGAGATGAGTCCTCCGTCACAGATGGTGTGGTCAGTGAAGATGGTCGCCTGCAGGTTCAAGCTCATTGCATCTCCAACCGACATCCACTGCCACTGTACTTAAGGGAAGTTAAAGACTTTGTCTGCACCTACATTTGGATCACCTCGATCCATGACAGTCATTCAGGCAGTAATGCCTGGACTGGACAAGCCATCCTTAAAATATTACAACATTCCAGCTCATGTGTTGGAATGAAAAACAAATGTGGTGTTTAAATCAGAGATTGCACTTGTGACAGAACAACAAATATTTTATTTTGATTATATAAGCAATGTAAGTACAAAACAAACTTGTGGTAGGCCTAAACTTATTTTCAGAATAATTACATCTGAGACTTTGTTTTATTGTAAGATTATAACCGTGATGGCAATATAATTGTTTGTTGTTCAGCAGAACAGTGTCCAGTGTGTTGGCGGTTATACTTAGTTGTGTTTGGAAATAAAAGTTGGGCTGATTTTAACATCATTACAAAAAGTGTTAATTATTTTTAATCATATTCAGATTACCACAAATTGTTTTTTCATTTAGTTGAACTTGAAATTTTTTTTGTCAGTAGGTAAATGTTGTGGAAGTTTTTCCACTTAAATAAAGTCTGCAGACGAGCGGTGAGCGGTAGCTAACATTCTTTTATTCCCATGCACACAACATATAAACAAGCTTGTGAAGCCCCTGCATGACCACGGGGCAGGGTCAGCAGAGTCTCTCTGAGCCAAAGTCAACCTCTCAGTTAAATACCTTCTCCAGGAACAAAAGGCAGTACACAGCTGTTTCACACCTTAAGGTTCACACTCCCTTGCCTACTTCCCAGAGTCCTCAAGAGACAAAAGACTGGTCCTCTGGAGTTCCTGTTTTCCCAACATCTTTGCTACACCCCCTACCATTTGTCTTAAGTATGAGTGTCAGACATGTTAAAACAATGAAATAATGTGATTAATACCTTAGTGAAAGAAATTCCTCTACAATCCCACCCTTTGATTCTAAAATCAAGAATCACATTAAAACCAGAATTTCTTTCCTGACATTCTGTATATCACATCAACATTATTGTACACTTAAAGGAGTTTCACACTGTGTATCCTCACTTCACAGTTCTCCCACCACCCTTTGTTCATCTTTAATCTTCCCCACAATCTAAGCTCTCACATGCAAATGGAAACAACAATGATACAGAGGAAAGGTCTTCTCCAGAGTGTCAAAGTACTTTGCATGGCAAAGTGAAACAGCATTAGGTGGTCAGTCTCTGTCACAGTTATGGCTCCTGGTGTCTGTGCCATTTACAGAGTCATAATTCCAACGCTGATCTTCCTTGCGCTGTCACTTTTGGAGCTTGGCACGCTCTCTCCGTCCATCGATTTTTGTTCCAACGCAGCTGTAGATTTAAGGCAGAGCACGTCGTACACCTTAGTTGTCTTCCTCAGCGTCAACGTCGAAACTCTTTCATTTTATTTTAAGATTTTGCTGTTCAAAATCTCCTCATGACAATCCTTTGGAAGCCCACTGTCGTTTGTCTGTTGTCCTGCAGATGGTCCCTGCTTCTCAGTGGTCCTCTTGAAGCGTTCTCTCCTAGTCATAGTTTGCATCTGCGCCTCAGTCAATCCTTCCATATCCTTCATGTCATGGTTCCTGCAATTTAAAAATGAAAACTTCCCCAGAAAAACCCTCTTTTGCCCTATGTTAGCTTAGCACAATTAGACATGCACAATAAAGTTGTGCATTGTCTCTTAAAAATTCTCAGGGCTTCTCCCCTAGAGTAGCTTCACTCCAGGCCCTGTTGTAAGAAAAAAAAACATTAGCCAGTGGTGTGTCCTGCTGTAAATCATGTGATTAGATCATATGATTAACCCTCTGCTGTGGAAAAAGTGATATAGATGTTAGCGCAGCGCGTCTGTATGCACACTTTCTCACAGTGACCTCTGCACTGTAAACAATACAAGGTCATGAATAACACACCCCTGGTAAATTCACAAAGACACAGAAAGTGGCAATTAAAAGGTTAAGTCAGCACGGCTCAAAAGCCCATGCAACCCGTTGCTGTCACCTTTCTGCTCCTGTAAAAAGAAACATACATATATACATCCACCCTTTTGTCTCTCTGGGTGGAGGTGCAATCTTGCATATTGGTGTCAAGTCAGTCAAGTTTTTGTCAGTCCAGTCAATCCCCGTGTTTATTGCTGATAGCAGAACCTCTTGTGTCGCAATAAGTTTCTACTGCCAGCAATATGACGACATTTCAAAAAGGAAAAAAAGAATTTAGACTGGATTACCTCGCTGAATCCTTTTTGCCAGGGACTTGTTTTCTGATTGTCCCAAATAAGTGGCTTTCTCCTGAGCCCATTTTAATTTTGGAGAAGCTCACTTGCGATTGATCAACATGTTGTGTAGCGCTTTCGATTCCGATCTTGCAGGCCTGCTTGAAAAAGAGAAAATTGCCAAACAAAAATCTCAGTGCACTGTTAAAAGTCAAAAAATATGAAGGCCTCTTTTTAGAAGTTGTCTAAGCATACTCTCTTAGAATGATAGATCAAAACAACTAATTGCCAGGTTCAAAGTGATACCAAAGGAAAATGCATCAGTAAATCCAAAACTTTCATCCACCAGTCACACACACCTCACACAACAGCAATATTCTATTAGAAAATGAGTTTTGTTTTCCCCATGTACCCAGATGTGTGTCATGATAAGACCTCCCTCACACATCAGAAACCAGAAACTCAATAATCTATTAGTCCCCACTCATCTGACCCTCCCGCAGCATTCTGTTCACCGCTGATTCAATCATCCTTCCCCAAAAATAATACTAGTTCACTAGTCTATGTATCACTGCTTAACCCACTAAGTGAACCGGACAAGATGACGGTAACAGAAATGCATGCTTAAGATGCTATTTGGTCTTCATGAGATTCATTGCATGTGTGTTTGTGTTAGTAGGATTAATGCATTTTTCTGTTTGTGTAATTTTTGTGTACCTCTCCTTTTTGCGGTGCTCCAGACACTTTTCAATTCTCCACGCAAGGCAGTCATTTTTCTTCCCAGTTTCCTAAACCCAAATTTCATTCCCACACTACAACAGCATTCCTCCATGTTGTCCCCTGCTCCTTTCACTGTGGTCTCATCTCATCTCTGCCCCTTGCAGCAGTTCAGTGAGAGTCAGTTGTCTTTCAGCTTTGTCCTGTGTCTTTAACACTCTCATTTTGCCATTTTTGCGCCGAAAGTGGCAAATGTCCAACTCAGGCAGTCTTTTCAAAAGTCCATTCACACACAGTGAAGGTGCAGCTCGTTGGAAATGCACATCCATCCATCCAGTCATGATGATGCCATTTTTCTCCTTGCTGTCGCTGTCTTGCACAGCTGTTGCTGCTGGACCTTTTCTTCACTGCTCAGGATGCTGCTGTGAGCTCTTGAGATCCATCTCGTTGTTCTGGAACTGCATTTCTTGTCTTCAGGGAGAGATTCTTGGAGCTTGTGTTCTCAGGGTGACAAACACGTGGAAGTTAAGCTGTAAAACAATTTAGCCAAAGCTTGGCTTGAGTGTTTCTAATCATGTTAACCTATAATTTTCTTCCGACTGCTGCACGTGGAAAATTGATCCAGGTCTGTTCTTCACCTGCAAGTGACACACTGAGACATTTTGATCATTCTTCTCATTGCTTAAAACAACACCTCTCCCCTCTCTGGTTCTGAATTCCCTTTTCTTAAAAACCCAGAGAGATTGTAGTTGTTCTACGTTGAAAAACACCAAACCCTCTTCCTATTTGCTTATTTTTATCAACAATTTTGCTAATTTTGTGTGTGTCCACCCTAGGGGAGCTGGTGGCCTGCAGTACCACCTTCTCCCTCTAGTTGGAAACAACTGTTACACACATTTCTACACTCCTCTCTCTTTTTTTTTTTTTTCTTTGTTCCCCATTTTCAACATTTTGTAACCCCGTTTCTCACTGTTTTTACACACACATCAACGTTTCCCACACAACCATTCTCTGCAATCTTACACACTACACATTTACTCAATTCTTACCATACAGTCACGTATTGAGTTTTGTCTCTGGCCGCCTGGTGGAAGGTCTGCCGATCTACTGGATCTAGATCCCATTTTACTACACGAGGCGTCCCCCGTGAGGCCCTTGCCTTCTACGGACCAAGGAACGAACACCGCCACTCCGTGAACTATAGTACACAGAGATGGATTCCGACAGTGTACCCGGACCGCCGTTCCTGTGACGTACTTGGACCGAACACAGGTCTGGGCCGGCTTCTCCCCAACAACGTGCGCGAGCCACTGTCCTTGTGATGAGCCGTACCCAACACAAGCCTGGGGCCTCAAACCACCAGGTTTTCCTCCCGGAGACTCGAACTCCGGGGTCGGCCAGCGTTCCCCCCCTCGGCCAGACAAAAAACTCCTCATAACTGTATACAAAGTTAGCTACAACTCACCCATCTGCAGAAGTCCCCTCAAAATCGATGATCTCGGTGGTGACTGAAACACACGGCTCCGTGACTCCTCCATTTCCTTCGCTTCAACAGCTGGTAGGACAAAGGTACCTTTTCCCTCAGGGGTGATCAGCCCGTCCACGGAACCGTTGTTCAGCGACCACACGGACCGCCCTGCTCGCAGCGCCATTTTGTTGTGGAAGTTTTTCCACTTAAATAAAGTCTGCAGACGAGCGGTGAGCGGTAGCTAACATTCTTTTATTCCCATGCACACAACATATAAACAAGCTTGTGAAGCCCCTGCATGACCACGGGGCAGGGTCAGCAGAGTCTCTCTGAGCCAAAGTCAACCTCTCAGTTAAATACCTTCTCCAGGAACAAAAGGCAGTACACAGCTGTTTCACACCTTAAGGTTCACACTCCCTTGCCTACTTCCCAGAGTCCTCAAGAGACAAAAGACTGGTCCTCTGGAGTTCCTGTTTTCCCAACATCTTTGCTACACCCCCTACCATTTGTCTCAAGTATGAGTGTCAGACATGTTAAAACAATGAAATAATGTGATTAATACCTTAGTGAAAGAAATTCCTCTACATAAACAATTCGTATTGTACAGTCAGAAAGATCAAGTTATTCTTAATACTGCAGACTTGCAATGTATAAGTTGTCCTAACAGTCATCTTAAGTAAGCTTTACTTAGTTTTTTGAGGCAACGAGTTTCCTTAATTTTTTTTTGAGTTCTGGGAACTAGCAAGGCTGTACAGTGTACTCAAAATGAGTAAGTTGCCCTAACTTGGTCATCTTACGTAAACTTGATCCAATTTTTTTTTTCCTTTTTTTTGAGTTCTGGGAACAAATGAGCTTGTACAGAGTACTCAAAATAAATAAGTTATCCTTTTTTAGTCATTTTATTATTAGATTTTACAGTGAAGTTGCTCTGTTGGATTGAAATCTGTGGTGGCCCATAGAGACAAAGCACGTAAAAAATTCAAAACACATGCAAAATCAAAAACGCATGTTTTGGATTTTGCATGTGTTTTGGAATTTGTGCGTGCTTTGTCTCTAGGGGCCACCATAGAAATCTGGTGATTGTGTAACGTGAGTGTTCACTAGATGGTTTGGAATCTCTCTGAATAATTAGGAACAGCAAGATGGAGACGGATAACTTTTTAGCAGCCTCTATACTCTCTCTCTTCTTTTTTTTTTTTTAAACTTTATTTGACAAACAATGAGTATACAACATACGAACAGATGAAGTATACAAAACAACAGAACATGAACACAAAAAGCCTGGGGTAAAAGAAAAAAGTAACAATTATAAGAATACACGCAAAAATTCACATTGTTTTGAGAGCCTTTTTGTTGGTGGAGTCTGATATTGATTGTATGTACATTTCCACATCCTTAAAAAAAAAATGGCAGAAATATGGTGTTTTGTTGGTAAACTTGCATTTATTGATTAAAAAGTTTAGCTAAAAGTATTAACAAATTTATCATACTTCTTGGGGAACTTAAAGAAACAGAATAAAACATTTTCCCATCGTAAAGAAAACTCCCTTTCAAATATGGACAATAACAAACCTGCTAAATTCCTTCCAGAATCTGTGTAAAAGAACAGTACCAAAAAGATGTGTCACAGTTTCTGGATGATCCCCACAGAAAGTACAATTAGTATTTATGTCCCTTTTAAATTTTACCATGTAGTGACTGGCTGGATAACATTTATGTAGAATTTTAAATGAGACTTCTTTCACCTTATTTACAATCAAATATTTATGGGGGCTCATCCAGACTGTCTTCCACTTGATATGTGGAACATATTGGTTCCAATAAAATATTATATAAGAGAGACGATATCTTCTTGGAATAAACTACGTATTCTCTTATTGCTGTTCAGCCTCTTTACTCTCAGCACACAGCAACAACAACTCACACTTACTGTGTACCGCCCTCATGAATACTTCACTGGCCTCTCAGAAGCCTGGAAATCTTAAACTCAGATCAGAACAGGGAAAACTAGGTAGATATAACACATACTTATTACTGGTTTGAACATGCATGTCTAAACATTCAAACATGTAAATATCAAAACACGTAACCACCAAATAGCTACATAACTAGCTTTATAACCTTTGTAAACACCTCTTTGTATATCAAATTAGATTTAAATTTACTTCTACACTTTACAATTGTGTAGGAGTCCTGAATCTATACATTGATATGGTTTTCCTTCTTTCTTACAGCTTTATAAATTTTTATAACATAATGATTCTGTGTCTTCTAGCATCCCACGACTGACTCTGCTTTGATCCTGAAGCTCTCCCTGTCTGAGCTGACACAGCAGCTAAAGGACGGCTCACTGAACCCTGACAATGTGCTTTACTCTTACATGGAAAAGGTTCATTATCCAGCATGACACAAGAGTTCACTGCCTAACATAACACAGATCTTTCAATATAAGGTCAACTGAAAGACAATATATACACCAGTTTATTTTAGCTCTAGCATAAACACCAAGTAATCTATTTTATTTTCCAGTGAGAGTTTAATATTTTACAGAGCGCTTATACAGGTCAATATCCCTCTAAAGTAAATAAGGTCATCTGAATCTCTCTGTGCTTGTTTCCTTTCAACAGACTCTGGCTGTAAACCAAAAGCTGAACTGCTGCACTGAAGTTTTGCTGGAGAGTTTGGACCAGCTGACAACTGTTGGCTCCAACAAGGATGGTCTCTTGTACGGAGTTCCAGTTAGCATCAAAGAAAATATTGCATTTAAGGTAAGAATAATTTAAAAAATTAATGTATTTGTAGTGCAAACAAATGGCAGTTACGCTATAGGCAGTATAATAATGGACGAATGCAGCTAGGACACCAACCATTGCTTTCTGGAGTCCAACCTCAAGATGAACTTTTCCACCATTGCCAAGTTGGTTGCAAAAAGCTAAACCTGACATGGAGGAGTGGGTCTAAATGTGAAACTGGGCTGGGATCGAACCACTTAGCCAGTTAGCAAGCAGTTTCACAATATCATTGGGCAAGATACTAACCCATATTTGCCTACTGGTGGTGGTCAGAGGGCCCGGTGGCACCAGTGTCCGGCAGCCTCGCCTCTGTCAGTGCAGGGTGGCTGTGGCTACAATGTAGCTGCCATCACCAGTGTGTGGATGACTGAATGTAGTGTAAAGCACTCTGGGGTTCTTAGGGACTAAGTAAAGCATCATTTACCATTTTACCAAGTATTAGAATTAAAGCAGTTCATTTTATAAATCATGACCAACACATAAATACTGACTCTACTTATTTCCACAGAACTTGGAAAAGCTGGTTTTAAATGGTTTGCGGCCTATGAATTAAATGAACTACACAAAAACTATGATGTTACAATCTTTGGTTTCATTTGATAATTTAAAAAGGTTTTAGGCACATGTCTTTGTTAATTTGTGATCACGTTTACTGTGTTGTTTTATCTTTCTCAATTTCTTGGCATTTTTTGTAAGCAGGTCCCTCTTTAGAAAGATCTCAATCTCAGTGAGAATACTGTATAAATTAAGGTCTTAATAATAATGTTATTTATGATCTCTGAATTTCACAGGTTTTCAAAATATTAAGGTTCGGCATTTGTGTAGTTTTTGATGCACTCCTGTGTTCTTTAATTTACATCACAAGGATCATGACTGTTCTTGTGGTGTGGTCATTAACCTGGACCAGCCCGCTGAAAAGGACAGTGTGCTTGTTCAAGTCCTGAAGAAACAAGGAGCTATTCCCTTTGTGAAAACCAACTTGGCCCAAGCCCTTATGAGGTACATTTTTTAATCAAGAATTCAAATTTAAAACAAATTATAACAGTTAAAAACTCTGTGTACTCATGGGTGAATGAGGAGAGTGCTTTAAGTCCACTGATAGAGTAGAAACGCACTATATAAGAACCAATCCATGTACCATTTGCATCTTCCATGTGTGTATTTTATGTAAAGACTCATAACCTGTTTGTCTGCGTCCACCTTTAGCTATGACTGCAGAAATCCTATCTACGGGCAGACTGTGAACCCTCATAACCCCCAGAAGACTCCTGGTGGTTCAACTGGTGGGGAGGCGGCTCTCATTGGGGGAGGGGGCTCCCTGCTTGGTATAGGCACTGATCTAGGTGGCAGTATCCGTCTTCCGTCTTCATTCTGTGGAATCTGTGGTTTCAAGCCAACTGCTCACCGACTGAGGTAGATACTTTTTAGTCATAGAAAATGATTGTAAATGGATGAGTTAAGGTTTCTTTATTTGTTAACACCTTTGGATAATGAACAGTTTACAGGGTTTTCGTTCAATTTGTCGAGGACAAAAGTCAGGTAAGGAACTACCACATGAAGTAAATGCAGATTATATATAACCAGTGTCTAATAATATTACACAAATTTTCTGGAACATTTTGTTCAAAACATTTGCTTTATGCTTGTTACTAAACTAGTGTCGGCATCTCCTGGACCCATGGCAAGAGATGTGGACAGCCTGGCTCTGTGCATGCAGGCGCTTCTTTGTGACCACATGTTTTCTTTGGACCCCACTGTTCCACCATTACCTTTTAACATGGAGGTGTGTCCTGTACTGTGGGATTAATGTCCTCTGTTGATGATCATCTTTTCTATATATTTTCAGATCATTCATAGATGTTAGAAACTAGAAATTAATCAAGTTTTCTTAACAAATCTCTCTATGCTAAAAGACGAAGTTCTAAAGGACAAAGTTAATAGTCTTCCTATAACATTTCTAAGTGCTTTTTTTTTTATGAGAGCAAAGGATTTTCAACATTTTCACCATTTCTAAATATACCGGTTTTCTTTTGAACACATACACTATTTCTGTTTACACACATCTTTGAACTGTAGCAGAAATACAAAAAAAATAACCTGGGCCAATAATATAATAACCCCCGGAAAAGCTGACCCTTTTAAAAGTCATTGCATTTATAATGTTCAAAGCTCTTCAAGTCAAGTTAAAACTCAGGGCTATTTTCCAATTTACAGTACAAAAACCTCAGGAAGGGTTTGAGCTGTTGAGAAAGCATCATGTAAAAAAAGCAAATACATAAAGTTTTAGACTTGAGAAAACGAATTGTTAATCCTTGCAAAGGATGAGATGGTTATACAAAGTTATGGCAGCATTTTCAAGTGTCACAGTGACACAAAGTGTCAGAAGTATCAAGAACTTCAAAGAGAGCCACAGAGTACAGAACAAGCCTGGCAGAGGTGAAAACTGAAAGATTTCATTGATTCTGGGAAGAAAACTAGTGAGAAATGTCTAAAGACCTTAGCCAAGACACTAGTGAATGTCTTAACCAAGCCTGGAATTGTAATCTCAAAGAAAACATTCGCTATAACCCTGCATACAGTCAGGTCCATAAATATTGGGACATCGACACAATTCTAACATTTTGGCTCTATACACCACCACAATGGATTTCAAATGAAACGAACAAGATGTGCTTTAACTGCAGACTGTCAGCTTTTATTTGAGGGTATTTACATCCAAATCAGGTGAACGGTGTAGGAATTACAGCAGTTTGCATATGTGCCTCCCACTTGTTAAGTGAATGTTATTGACTGGCCTGCACAAAGTCATGGCTTTAATCCCATTGAAAATCTGAGTTTGACCAAAGTAAAATAATGTAACCATCCAAAATAAAATTAAGATGCTTGGAAAAAAACGTGTTAACAATCCCTTGCTCTTCTTAACAGCACTTGGGAATACTTTTAAAAAGCTGAAATTTTCTTTGGTGGGCTAATAATTCTGTCCTCATCTACAGATATACAGAAGCTCCAGACCTCTTAGGATTGGTTATTTGGAAAATGATGGCTACTTGCAACCGACTCCAAGCATGGTCCGAGGTGTCAGAGAGGTCAAAGCTCTTTTAGAGCAAGCGGGACACACAGTAAGACGTCACCACACACATGTAATCGTTACTGTCGTGAATTGTTATGAACCCCCTGTTATGTTACAGGTCAATCAATCAAGGCTTTATTCCCCCCCCCCCCCCCCCCCCCCCCCCCGACCTTACACACACAACACAGACATCACATGGGGATACAGGTCGGAGATCGGTATCCCCATGTATCCCGAGGTATCCCCCAGGTATCCCCATACAGAAAAACACTGAAATATACACTACAATGGGAAAGTACAAGAGGAAAAAAGAGACCTCTACTCATACTGGGCTCCCGGGAGGACAGCATGAGAACAGGAAACAAAAAAAACTCCTCTGCACAAAAAGCACATAAATGTCCACAGCACAACATCATGGAACACGTGACAAGCCACAGGGTTGGGTGGGAGGTGAAGAGTAATCCGAAGCAAACGCAGCAGCCATCCTGCTCTGCGCTATTATTCCAGCGCGGGCTCAGACCCGCCGTGTTCCCAGGAGGGAACAAGCATCGAAGGCGTTTGGAAAGGGAGGGGGGATGAGTGTGTATCAGTGTATGTGTGTGCGTGTCCAGAGTTCAGCTGAGACAGTGTCCAAACTGACCCTTTTTAAAAGTTAAGCAATCTAAAAAATTGTTAAAAGTATTTTTTGTTTTATATATAAAACTTCTTCTGCTTGGCTTAAAAAGTGTAATGAACTAATAAAATCTCTGCATGTTTATGTTACATAGATATTGTTGGGTCAGTGAATGAGTTACTGACGGGTCAAATTGACCTGAAAAATACCCACAAACTCGTGGGGACGGGGATTTTGTCCCCATAAGTGACCGTTGGTCCCCACAAGTATAGTCACGTGCCAATTTTCTGTCCTCACAAAGATGTCTAAATATGCGCGTGCACACACACTAATAATCACTGCCTAGTATTTGATATGAGTCATACATCTTTAATGTTCTCTTTTATGCCTTTAGTTGGTTCCTTACACTCCACTGAAAATCAGCCAAATTGTTCCTGAGCTATTAATAAAGGGTCTATATGCAGATGGTGCTACCACCTTTCTACAAAAACTGTGAGTTGTACCTTTTAATAATTCATCTAATCACTTCTCATGAACTTAAAACATCTAATAAATAATTTTTTTCAGTGCTAAGTTGCAGGTGCTAGCATGATAAACTAAAATACTGTAGAATACTAAAATCATTACATGTCATTAAGTGTCAACAGTTATTTTGTGTGTAAATAATTCATTTCATTTTAGGAAAGGGGGACTTCTGGACCCTTCTCTGAAGCAGCAGGTTTTTATACACTCGCTCCCTAAGTGGTTTAAGAAAATCCTTTCCTTCCTACTAAAACCTGTGGTGAGTTTTCTCATTTGGTGACAAACATGTGTAAATTCAAGCACAGGACTGAACATAATCTTGGAACTTTTATCTGATAGAGCCTATGTTGTAAAGTGCCAGATTTTCAATGGGATTAAAGCCATGGCTTTGTGCAGGCCAGTCAATAACGTTCACTTGTTTTTTGCAGTCACCTCGTGTGTCTTCCAACATTAGTGCTATTTGTGGAGTTCGGTGAGAAAGTATTGTTGAAATTCATCATCTGTACATGATTCTTTTTTCATATAATACATGTGATGGGCAAAGTCATAAAATAATGCTTTATTTTTTTTTAGATCTGTTTCCGATCTGTGGAAGCAACATGTTGCTGATGAGGTAACTTTAACTTTCAACTAATGATGCATGGTTGAGTATCACAGTACAATTTCAAAAGAGGTGGGACACTGTGTATAATGTAAATTAAAACAGAATGCAACGATTGGCAAATCTTACCGACCTATATTTATCCACAATAGCACATAGAAAACAAATCTAATATTCAAACTGAAAAATTAATGTATACCATGTTCAGAAAAAAGATTCTTCTACTACAAAGCCATGCTGTTGTAATGGCTGCAATATACACTTTAGCATTGACTTGCTCAAATATCTTCAGCAAGAAAATATCATTCTAATGGAAGTTTTATGTTCCTCTAAACCTAAACCTGTACACAACTTTCAGTATTAAAAAGTGTCTTTCCAGATATTCAAGCTGCCAATGCCATGGCACTGAAACGTGCAGGCTTTTGAAATGAGCACTAATAACAAGCCAGATGGTTCCTTTTTCTTTAGTCCGAAGTCAAAGGAACTTGCAAAGAAAAGCGTCTGGACTTCTTTAAGTTGCTTGAAGACGTTTCACCTCTCATCAGAGAAGCTTCTTCAGTTCTAAGGTCAAATGGTGGGGAGTCCCAGATTTAGACCTAGTGGAAGTATCCCCCTGCAGAGGGACAAAAGGACCCCCTATGTTTTGCCATGCGCTTGTGAAGTGGCTTCAGCCACTTCACAAGCGCATGGCAAAACATAGAGCCACCTCCACAGGACAAGACTCAGCAGTCCATCTGCATCTTAAGGATGAAGGACACTCTTTCAAGGATGCCAATGTTCACATTTTGGACAGAGAGGACAGATGGCTTGAAAGAGGAGTGAAAGAAGCCATCTATGTCCACTGTGAGCGACCATCTTTGAACAGAGGCGGTGGTTTACGACACAAACTGTCTGCCATCTATAATCCAGTTTTGAGTTCCCTTCCCAGACGCCTTAACGCCCACTCACATCCTGGGCCATCTGACCTCAGGAATTCGCATGATAAGGTGGGGCCAGGTTTCACAATGAGCTCACCCGAAACCCTGGCTGATTGGGACCCACACCCAGTTAGAGGATCATCAGGGGGTCCTTTTGTCCCTCTGTGGGGGGAAACTCCCACTAGGTTTAAATCTGGGACTCCCCACCATTTGACTTTAGAACTGAAGAAGCTTCTCGGATGAGAGGTGAAACGTCTTCAAGCAACTTAAAGGAGCTTGGAAAGAAAAGCGTCTGGACTTCTTTGACTACGATGACCTGGATGACTGAACCTTCACAGACATATTTAGTCCGAAGGATGCCGCATCCATGTTTTTCAAAACTAATTTCAAATTTTGATATTTCTGGCCACAAAACAGTCTTTTACTTTGTGTCAGTCCATTCTAAAGAGGTTTGGCCTAAAGAAGGTGGTGGTGGTCTTTATGGATTATGTTCACATATGAATTCCCGTTTGCATGAGCTTTAGAGCTTTGAGCTGTATTTCAATAGCGACAGCTCATTTGGAAGAATTGAACATGATTTACTGAGATACAGAGTTCAGCTACTGGTTTGGCGATTGACCCATCATAGCAGAATCTTAGAGGTGATAGGAATTAGAAGTAGAGTATGGTAGTGGTGAAGATGAAGCTGGAGGCTTGCATGGAGCTCTGAGTGGACAGGCTAGAAGATGAGTGAACTAGAACAACGCTGTCGACACGGAGTTTGGCAGTGTGGAAAGAAAAAGTTATATAACAAAGATTAGCAGCCAAACATCCAGGACAGCAGGCAGATGAGTGATCTTATAGAGACAACACATAAGATTCATTTGTGGATAGCATGGCGAACTGTGTTCGCAGACAGTGATATCTGGAAATGTTGCTGAGCCAAAGCAATGATTTCCATGACAAAATCATCCCTGTTTTTAATGCACTGCTGCCCAAAGTTTACAAACACAAACTTTTGGCCTTGTCCATGCACAGAGATTTCACCAGTCTCTGAATCATTTAATGATAATGTACTGTAGATAATGAGATAGTTA
Source organism: Neolamprologus multifasciatus (assembly GCF_963576455.1). Taxonomy (NCBI): domain Eukaryota; kingdom Metazoa; phylum Chordata; class Actinopteri; order Cichliformes; family Cichlidae; genus Neolamprologus; species Neolamprologus multifasciatus. Next base: position 2,517,277 of record NC_140460.1, on the reverse strand, counting down.
AGTCTTTTTGTTTGTCAATTTTACATTGACAAACATTACTTTGAAATTGTTTTCTGTAATATGTAGATGCACTTTTCTTTACTTCTGAGAAACTCTGCCTCTCTGAAATACTTTATTTTTCCATCAGAGTCATGATACTGACCTAATTAGCTGCATCAGTTTCATCCAGCTCTTTATTTCTCTTTTTTCATATATCTTTTGGCTTTTGTTGACCCCTTACACATTTTTTAGGTCTGTTTTTGCTGTCATCAAAAACAAAATAAGGTAATGTTTTTCATGAAAAAATGAAAAACATTCAAAAAGGTGCAGGAGGCATTGTAGCAGTCAGGTGCAAGTGAAACTTAATATGCTGAATGAGAAATGTACAGTGGGGCAAAAAAGTATTTAGTCAGCCACCGATTGTGCAAGTTCCCCCACTTAAAATGATGACAGAGGTCAGTAATTTGCACCAGAGGTACACTTCAACTGTGAGAGACAGAATGTGAAAAAAAAATCCATGAATTCACATGGTAGGATTTGTAAAGAATTTATTCGTAAATCAGGGTGGAAAATAAGTATTTGGTCACCTCAAACAAGGAAAATCCCTGGCTCTCACAGACCTGTAACGTCTTCTGTAAGAAGCTTTTCTGTCCCCCACTCGTTACCTGTATGAATGGCACCTGTTTGACCTCATCATCTGTATAAAAGACACCTGTCCACAGCCTCAACCAGTCAGACTCCAAACTCCGCCATGGCCAAGACCAAAGAGCTTTCGAAGGACACCAGGAAAAGAATTGTAGACCTGCACCAGACTGGGAAGAGTGAATCTACAATAGGCAAGCAGCTTGGTGTGAAAAAATCAACTGTGGGAGCAATCATCAGAAAATGGAAGACATACAAGACCACTGATAATCTCCCTCGATCTGGGGCTCCACGCAAGATCTCATCCCGTGGGGTCAAAATGATCATGAGAACGGTGAGCAAAGATCCCAGAACCACACGGGGGGACCTGGTGAATGACCTGCAGAGAGCTGGGACCAAAGTAACAAAGGTCACCATCAGTAACACACTACAACGGCAGGGAATCAAATCCTGCAGTGCCAGACGTGTTCCGCTGCTGAAGCCAGTGCATGTCCAGGCCCGTCTGAAGTTTGCCAGAGAGCACATGGATGATACAGCAGAGGATTGGGAGAATGTCATGTGGTCAGATGAAACCAAAGTAGAACTTTTTGGTATAAACTCAACTCGTCGTGTTTGGAGGAAGAAGAATACTGAGTTGCATCCCAAGAACACCATACCTACTGTGAAGCATGGGGGTGGAAACATCATGCTATGGGGCTGTTTTTCTGCCAAGGGGACAGGACGACTGATCCGTGTTAAGGACAGAATGAATGGGGCCAAGTATGGTGAGATTTTGAGCCAAAACCTCCTTCCATCAGTGAGAACTTTGAAGATGAAACGAGGCTGGGTCTTCCAACATGACAATGATCCAAAACACACCGCCCGGGCAACAAAGGAGTGGCTCCGTAAGAAGCATTTGAAAGTCCTGGAGTGGCCTAGCCAGTCTCCAGACCTCAACCCCATAGAAAATCTGTGGCGGGAGTTGAAAGTCCGTGTTGCTCGGCGACAGCCCCAAAACATCACTGCTCTTGAGAAGATCTGCATGGAGGAATGGGCCAAAATACCAGCTACTGTGTGTGCAAACCTGGTAAAGACCTATAGTAAACGTTTGACCTCTGTTATTGCCAACAAAGGTTATGTTACAAAGTATTGAGTTGTATTTTTGTTATTGACCAAATACTTATTTTCCACCCTGATTTACGAATAAATTCTTTACAAATCCTACCATGTGAATTCATGGATTTTTTTTTCACATTCTGTCTCTCACAGTTGAAGTGTACCTCTGGTGCAAATTACTGACCTCTGTCATCATTTCAAGTGGGGGAACTTGCACAATCGGTGGCTGACTAAATACTTTTTTGCCCCACTGTAGTTGAGTAATGAAGTGGTTCTAATACGCCACCTCCCGACCCTTTGGCGTGTGTGTATGTGCTTCTGCGCTGAGATTATTTGGGGAATGCAAACACAGCACGCAGCCCAGATCTTGTCTGAGGTCATAATGTTTGGTCTGAATAACAAAGCAAGCATTCAGATAACGTTAAATTGTAACATGTGGAAGATACAGTGAGAAAAGTATCCCTGTTTGATGAAGTTGACGAAAGTCATGTTGAAATTAATATTCATGTGACTGAGCTAATGTTAAATCCTGGTCAAGTAAAATGGCATAAACTGAGTTAAACATGAAGGGAAGTATTTCCATGTGTGATTTAATATCCATATAGAAAAGAAGAAAATGTAATAAAGTGATTTTTAATGAAGTAACCTTTACCTCATAGATACCTCAGAGATAAAAGTGGGTGAAAAGTCAGAGAGAAAGGTTCAAGGTCAACAACACTGAGTGAATGTACGCAGAGGAAGAGGGGACAAGAGAGTGGGGGATGCAAATGGGAAAATTAGTATAGAAGTTATCGTTTTTATTGTTTACTCGGTTTTCCTGGGTCTTTTCACGTGCGTTATGAACAGTGTTGGGGAGTAACTGAATACATGTACCGCCTTTACGTATTTAAAATACAAAATATGAGTAACTGTATTCCGTTACAGTTACCGTTTAAAAAGGTGGTATTTAGAATACAGTTACTTTGTTGAAATAAATGGATTACACGGCGGTACTTCCCTGTTTCATATTGTGGCGGGTCAGGACTGTTTGGGTTTTGTTTGACAGCTACGTTCTGTTGTTCCAGGCGGCAGCGTTACGGTTGCCAGGGTTACAGGGTGACGCTCTCTCTCTGCGTGTTTCCTGGGTGAGAGAGGCCTTTTTAGTCTGGGAGATGATTGAATGTTGGGGTGGGTACAGTTTCCTCTGCGGTGGGGTGGGGTGGGCTGCCCCGGGTCCTGTGGGGCTTGGCGGTGCTGCTGCCGTAGGCCCCGGTCTGGATGGGCCTGGGCTCCCTTGCCTTGGTGGATACCAGAGGACGGAGGTGCATATTGGGGTCAGCGGGGGAGCTGGCCCTAGGGAGGGACACCCTCCCCTCCCTTCTTTTCCTCCCCATCCCCGGCTGCCTCCCTCTTCCCGCTCCACCACACCCACCCACACAGGTAGGGCTTTGGGGTGCGGGTGTGTCACCAGGGTGCAGGGGAGACATTCCCCCCCCCTCTGTCCTCTTCTGGCCACCTGTGCCTCAATTTTATCTCACAACTTAGACATCCACATTACTTACACTCTCATAACATATATATGTTATGAGATAACATAACATAACATAACATAACATATCTCATGTTATGAGATATATATATATATATATATATATATATATATATATATATATATATATATATATATATATATAGGGCCTTGAGGGTGGGCACGTTAACGGCGTCCAGTAGACGGTCTGTGTATTCAAACCTACCTCCGGCGCCGGTGCCCACCTCTCAATTTTAAATCCATGTAGACATTGAGGGTTCTCGGGAGGGGCCGTGCTAACACCTGCTGCTCTCTGGCAGCAGCACCATGCTCTCCCTTGTTTAAAATACACTTTAGAACAACACGCAGCAACACTACACTTGAGCAGGAGGAGGGAGGTATGGGGTCTTAACACACCCCCGTTCTCTGCTAGCCATCGGGGCGGGGGGGCTGGGAAGAGATGCTGGCTGTCCGATTGGCCTCCCTGCTGCTGCGGAGCCTGGGGCGGTCTGCTTGCCTCCACCCCGGAGGGAAGGGTAACATCTCTTGGGTCTGGGTGCCGTTTCCATCTCTGGGGGTGAGGATACCTGGACCCGGGGTATAGAGTATGTTTGGGGAGTGTGATTGTGTGTACATGTCCATTTACGTTTATTCCTACGTTGGGTGAGTGCTGAGTGTTTGTATATGTGTGCATGAGGGTGGGAATGCATGTCTGTGTCTGTGTGTGCCTGTTTGTCTGTATCTATATGTCAGGTCGGGTCTTAGACTCCACCTCTCTGGGAACTCCAAGGCCCACCAAAGTGTGGAGGCCTATCTCCCCTCACCACACTCCCTGCCGGTGACTGATGCCCTCAGGGGTCGGTGCATTGTTGGTTCTTGGTGTCCGGGGCTGGGCGCTCAGGTCATGTGCCAGCTCACTCCCGGTGGCTACTTGGCGGGGCCTGGCGCCTGCTGCTCGGTCAGGCCTCTTCCGGGGCGCGGGGGGCCCTCGGGCCTCCGGCCTCTGTGCCTGCGGCTCGGTTCACTCTGGCACAGCTGGCTGCCGGCGGAGCCGGCGGGCACGCCAGTGCAGCCCCCTCTAGCTTCTGCCCGGTGGCTACTGGGTGACCCCTCATCTGGGGATCCTCAGCCCTTCCCATGAAGGTGGCACGGATGCCCCTCCGGTGCTCCTCCTTGGGCTCTTGCACTCTGGGGCCTCTGGATGTCTGGGGCCTGGATCTCCTCCATGCCTGCTTCATGCCCTGGGGGACAGGGCTATGGCTCTCTACATCCTCTAGCAGACCATTACATGGGGAAACCATTTGAATACAAGCGCGCCGATCCACACAGGTGTGCACATGGGTGTTCACTGTTCGTAGACTTAAATCACACCTTTCTTGGCTGCTACTTCAAAGCACATTGTGCGCTGTCTGTCCTGCGTGCTGCACAACAACATTCAATATTTAGTATTTACTGCTGTTTACACTTAGCTAGATTAATGCGATGGTGTTGTGTATAGTATGTTGCACTGTTTTGTTTTTTTTGCTTGTTTTCTATTCTTTTTCTCTCAACAGGTGATCCCGGAGATATTTTTTCTTCCCCCCTTTCTCACTGTCCCTCTCCCCTTCTGTTTTTCTTTTCCTTCCTCTTTCTTTCTCCCTTTCCTATCCCTCACTCATGTCTGTCCCGTCTGTAACAACTGAAAATAAAATAAATAATAAAAACAAAGGTCGATCAAATGGACCAATACGGCAATGCCATGATGATCCATTTGGCAAAATAAATCCATTGGGTATCCTTGTTGGTCTTCAGACAACAATTCTGACGGCTAAAGAACCAAATGGGACAGGCGGGGGAAAAAAAAAAAAAAAAAAAAAGAGAGAGGCCTTTTTGTTGTTGTTGTTGTGCTAAGCTAACAGGCAGAATGCTACAGGTATAGCTCTAAAGAATGTAGCATCATGGGCAGTGTAGTCCGTGCTGCAGGGAGAATGGACTGCCATACACGTTATGTGTCTGTGAGCGAGGGAGGGAGAAAAAGGAAAAGTACGAGCTGTCATCGAGCAAAAACGGGAGCTGGAAGCATGTAAATATAATAATAACCACTGCAGCCAAGAAGAGAGCCTGACGAGCCCAGTTGTAAGTAAGCTATTAAGACTCGACTGTACACCGTGTTCGTGTTTTCCTCCAAAAACAATAAGTTCTGTTGGAGCAGCCTTTACACGCCTCTCTCTGTCTCTGGCTAACAAAGTTGACCCAGACAACAAAGTAAAGCTAGTTTTCAGCTACAAGCCCGACACGGAACCATGTAGTTGTAAACAGCATGATAATATATTAAGTAATCCAAAGTATTCAGAATATGTTACTCTCATCGAGTAACGGAATACGTTACAGAATACATTTTGGGGCATGTAATCTGTAGTGGAATACATTTTAAAAGTAACCTTCTCAACACTGCCTCCGTCTGAGGGCCCAAGAGAGAGTGACTCAGGAGGCATGGGTCACCCTGTGTAATGTCTGCAGGTGGGAGAAGATATCTGCACATCAGTGGAGAAAATCCCTCATTAGATGGCCAAAAGAGCAGAAGAGTTCATGTGGAAATTGTGGCAGGTCTATGACACACCGGGCCATGTAGCCAGTGAGTCGAGACAGAGAGCCACTGGCAGACAGCAGCAGATCTGCATTCCTACCTGCCAAATTAGGCAAGACTGGAAGGTCACAAACTCTGTAGTTTATGGAGCCCAGTGAAAATGATAAGAACAATAAAAATAAAAAAAGACTAGAAGCTGCGTCACAAAAACCAATCCAAGCTGGCAGAGAAGTAGGGACCAATGGCCAAGAATAACAGACCCACCACCCAGAGGGAAGCGTGATTATTCTGCAGCCTGAGGGTCACAGAAAAGTAAATATTTGGGAACGTGTGTGTGTGTGTGTGTGTGTGTGTGTGTGTGTTATTTGTACCGAGGGGGTATGCAAACATGGCACACAGCCCAGAGCTTGTCTTGGTCAACTTGACAGAGAATGTCAGATTTTAACGTGTGATTTAAAAAAAACAAAAACACTTATATTGTGTATATTGTGATTGGCATAGTTATAAATAAAAAGTAAGAAAAGCAGTCCTATGTGAATAAGTTGATGAAAATCGCGTTGAAATTAATATTCATATGTCATTGAGCTATTAATAAATCCTAGTGAAGAAAAATAGCATAAACTGAACGTGTACAGAAGTATATTCATATTGTGATTTAATATTCATATGTGATAGAATTTTTGATAAATCATGTTAAAGTGCAACATAGAAAAGTAGAGAATGCAATGAAGTGATGTTAATGAAGTAACCTCTGCTCTAGTTAAAAGTGGGTGAAAAGTAAAGACAGAATCATAAGGTATGCAGTAGGTATGGATATGAGATACCTATTGTGAACAGAAAATTTACAAGGTGGTAGAAAAAATGACTGTTGGTGGACAACATATATAGAAAACCATCTAAGGTTTTAAGGTAAACCAGCATTTAAGGAGTGGGTGGATACAAAATCAAACCAAAAAGTTATTTTTATTTATGGGGATTTCAACACAGATGTGATAATGTCAAATGTTCCAGAAAAACATTAATAGACTTCATCTTAACTAATGAATCAGAAAACAAAATTGCCTTCTAATTAGTGACATCAGTGATCATTGTGCGTTTTTTCCAGTATATGACAACAATCATAGTAACGACAAACAGGAAAAATTAAAATAAAACCGGTGAGAACAGAGGAATCCATGAATGCATTTAAAAGTGACCTACTTGAGGGGAAATTTGGAGGTAGTGTATAAGGAAAGTGATATTGATAAAGCTTATGAGACCTCTATCTAGATCTCTATATCTATCTCTATCTAGATCTCTATATCTATCTCTATCTAGATCTCTATATCTATCTCTATCTATAAATATAGAGATCTAGATATAGAGAGCTCTATCTCTCTATGTATATGTGTATGCGTATATATTTGTTTGTTTTGTATGTCTGAATTATAAAAGGTTATCCCATTCCCATTGCCTCCAACCTCAAGAAGGACTGGGCAGTTCCCCTCAGCCATCGGTTCCATCCAAGCCCTACAATTTCTCAGTTTAAATATTTCAAAATTTCTAAATCACTGCATTTTGTTTTTGTTTACATTTTACAGTCTCCCAAATGTTTTGGAATCGCAGTTGTATAAAGAAAATTTCCTGTTTTTTCTTAGGACTATATTCAAGAGACAATAGCACATTGGAGGAGCTGCAATATCGATGTGCTGTTGTCCCCCATGATAGGGCCAGCCAGCAGGTTACTGCACGGAGACAAAGTTCCAAGTATGGTATACTGAGTATTTAAAAAAAAAAAAAAAAAAAAAAAAAAGCATTATTGTCAATCTAGCTCTCTCTTCTTCTTCTTCTTCTTCTTTTTTTTTTTCTTTCATTATTGTAAGTTTGTGGATGTATGAAATGCTCCTAGGTGGCAGCATAGTTCCTGGGATTTGAGATCACATAAAAATTATCTCATAAAAAATTAGGATTGCTGCCCTTCTCTAGTGCTAACACGCATGATTAAAAAAGGCAGAGAGTGAAGAAAAAACAATATCTCCAGACATTAGTCAATTAGGAAAGTCACCTGTAGATTAGAACATTTGGACAAATAATAATATAAAGGCACTGTTACACTAAATAAATCACATGTTAATTAAAGAGCAACAGAATTTTGAAGGGCTAAAGAAAAGTGAATCTGTCTTAAAATATTTCATCATAACTAATCTACTTGTATTTTCTGTTATTTCAGCTGCTGTCAGTTGCACGATGCTCTACAATCTCTTAAAATTTCCTGCGGGTGTAGTCCCTGTTTCCACAGTGACTGCGAAGGATGAGGAGGAACTAAAGCACTATAAGGGCTGTTATCAGGACAGTTATGACAAGTCCCTGAAAGAGGTAACACATACCAGTGAGGGGAGACAGATTGAACACATTTACTGTGAGACCAGTTTTTTGTGCAGTTTTAAAATTTCTAAACAAATGAATACAACTTTAAACTACACGCAGGAAGATTTCAGGTGTGGTGGTGCGTAGGCCCATCTATCCTACTTGGAACCAAAAGCTAAACCAGATCAGACGATTGAGACATTTTTTCTTGTGGTTCTGTAATTTATTGACTCTCAGTTATAAGTGAACTTTATTAAATGTTCCACAATTTGTTAGTCAGCTCGAGGCAGAAGACTGCGGACCAGCTGCCAAGCGTTAAGTGACAGGAGTGTGTTTTTGTGTTCAGGCAGTGACCGGTGGCGAGGGTCTACCTGTGGCGATTCAGTGTGTTGCTCTGCCGTGGCAGGATGAGCTCTGCCTGCGCTTCATGAAGGAAGTGGAACAACTGGTCAAAGAAAGCAAGAAGTAAAGCTGCTTTCTTTGTCAGTCTCACAGGAGAGGCTGCAGACTTCAGAGGCAACGTGTTAGCTTGAGTAGATCCTATAAAAGAGAGCTGAATCTTTCATAAATAGCAGAGCATTCTCTTTTTTACAAATATAATCTGGCAATTTTTGTGCCTTGACTATTTGGTAAAGTTTGAATAAATTTTAACAGTTAAAATTCAGGTTAAAGTCAAGGCAGTTTTATTTCTTTATGCCAAAATCACATGTAAAGGTTCTTCACAGGGAATGAACAAATAAATACATACAGCCATTAATAAATGGAACAGTACATTTTAAAAAAATTGAAATCACTAAGATATTAAAACCGACATAATTTATATGTATAGGAGTGTTTGTGTGCCTTCTTATTCAGTCACAATGACAGAGATATTCATGATACAATATCTGGGTTACAGAAAGCTGGAGGACGCAATGAAGTAGGTTAAAAATCAGCATCTGCTGTCAGTCAGGATAAACGTATTGATACTATTTTTATGAGAAAACTTTAGGGGACCATTCGTCCTCGTCATACTCGAGAGGTCAAAGTAGATTCTGCTGCCCGATATTTACCCTGTAATATATGCTTCAGCACAGTAAGGTGTATTAAACCCGCTAAATAATGCTCTTTTGTTTTCTTTAGACTTCTAAGTCCACTAATTGTCTGTTGACAGCTCCCTTCTGACATGTAACCGTCTCCTGGCAGCTCTCACTCAATTACTTTGAAACTAAAAACTGCTATTCTTAGGTGAGCTCTACTGATTATCAACTCCTTCCCTATGAAAAGTTACTGCGTGTGCCGTTAATGCGCAGTGATTTACAATAGACATACATTTTGTTTAACATGCCATTCACCAGATGATTTCTATTTTGGAGTTTTTCTTTTAATCATAACAAGTAAGTGCTAAAATGTTTAAGTTTGGTCATGACTAGTTCAATTTTCCTTGCAAATTTCATGAATGGAAGTAGTAGACCAACATGGTTGGTCAAAGCTTTAAAATTAACATTTTGTAAATAATGTGTAATTGGCACATGGAGCCATCTGGTAAATGGTAAACGGACTGGTTCTTATATAGCACTCTTCTACTGTAAGCACCCAAAGTGCTTTATTTAACATGTGTGGAGATTAGAGAAATATTTTGCTATGGTTCATAATCATCATCATTACCATTGCATTAATAATAGTTTATAGTATTGATATTGTATTCAGATGTTTAAACATATTGGTACCCAATTAGCCTTTATTACAGGTGCAGTTATAACCACGTTAAACTATTGAGTTAAATCTATAATCTTAAATGCTTTTGAATGCTTTTCATAATCTTAAATGTTTATATGGAGATTATATTGCATTATAAAAGAAGGGCCTAACTCCGAGTACACTCTGTGCCAAAGTAGACAGGAAGCGAAAGTTACTTTGAGGAGCTGTTTGAATGATGCTATTTGAATAACCAGGTTATTCATTATTGTCTTTTATACTTTTATATTTTTTGATTAAGCTTTTAGCAGAGGTTCTTGATTAAAACATTTATTCAACATATTACAGATAGTTTCAGTTAGGTTATTATGCACAGGAGAATAGTACACACACACTTATGTTCTAGGTGAGAGTTCAGATATATTTGCTTGCAACTGCATTTTTGTGCGTGCAGAATTGCTAGTTTGTTGCCGAGCATGGGACCATGCTTCAGGTTTTGGAGAAACAAGAGTCAGAAGATGGACAGGAAGCACCTGCCGTGGAGACGGAGACAATGTTCTTTTCAGACTATGTTAAAAGTCATTGTGGTTTTGATTTGACGTATGCATGTATTGTATCTGATGACGCATGAGGGGTCGTTAACCCTGATGAATCAAAAGCAATCTGAAGTGTCTTTTTGGGCGGAGATCTACAGCTGATGTTTTGCAGTGTACATCTCCCCACGCTGCGTGTGGTCATTAAAATCATAGTTTGACTTCACCCGGCCGGATCAGTGTTGTTATTGGATTACCTCCTGTATCCCTCCTTAATATTGAACCCTTAACACATGCTTCATTCATCCA
>NC_140460.1:2373300-2506423 GCF_963576455.1 Neolamprologus multifasciatus | reverse complement strand
TAACGTTCACTTTTTTTGCAGTCACCTCGTGTGTCTCCAACATTAGTGCTATTTGTGGAGTCGGTGAGAAAGTATTGTTGAAATTCATCATCTGTACATGATTCTTTTTCATATAATACATGTGATGGGCAAAGTCATAAAATAATGCTTTATTTTTTTTTAGATCTGTTTCCGATCTGTGGAAGCAACATGTTGCTGATGAGGTAACTTTAACTTTCAACTAATGATGCATGGTTGAGTATCACAGTACAATTTCAAAAGAGGTGGGACACTGTGTATAATGTAAATTAAAACAGAATGCAACGATTGGCAAATCTTACCGACCTATATTTATCCACAATAGCACATAGAAAACAAATCTAATATTCAAACTGAAAAATTAATGTATACCATGTTCAGAAAAAAGATTCTTCTACTACAAAGCCATGCTGTTGTAATGGCTGCAATATACACTTTAGCATTGACTTGCTCAAATATCTTCAGCAAGAAAATATCATTCTAATGGAAGTTTTATGTTCCTCTAAACCTAAACCTGTACACAACTTTCAGTATTAAAAAGTGTCTTTCCAGATATTCAAGCTGCCAATGCCATGGCACTGAAACGTGCAGGCTTTTGAAATGAGCACTAATAACAAGCCAGATGGTTCCTTTTTCTTAGTCCGAAGTCAAAGGAACTTGCAAAGAAAAGCGTCTGGACTTCTTTAAGTTGCTTGAAGACGTTTCACCTCTCATCAGAGAAGCTTCTTCAGTTCTAAGGTCAAATGGTGGGGAGTCCCAGATTTAGACCTAGTGGAAGTATCCCCCTGCAGAGGGACAAAAGGACCCCTATGTTTTGCCATGCGCTTGTGAAGTGGCTTCAGCCACTTCACAAGCGCATGGCCAAAACATAGAGCCACCTCCACAGGACAAGACTCAGCAGTCCATCTGCATCTTAAGGATAAGGACACTCTTTCAAGGATGCCAATGTTCACATTTTGGACAGAGAGGACAGATGGTTGAAAGAGGAGTGAAAGAAGCCATCTATGTCCACTGTGAGCGACCATCTTTGAACAGAGGCGGTGGTTTACGACACAACTGTCTGCCATCTATAATCCAGTTTTGAGTTCACTCCCAGACGCCTTAATGCCCACTCACACCTGGGCCATCTGACCTCAGGAATTCGCATGATAAGGTGGGGCCAGGTTTCACAATGAGCTCACCCGAAACCCTGGCTGATTGGGACCCACACCCAGTTAGAGGATCATCAGGGGGTCCTTTTGTCCCTCTGTGGGGGGAAACTCCCACTAGGTTTAAATCTGGGACTCCCCACCATTTGACTTTAGAACTGAAGAAGCTTCTCGGATGAGAGGTGAAACGTCTTCAAGCAACTTAAAGGAGCTTGGAAAGAAAAGCGTCTGGACTTTTTGACTACGATGACCTGGATGACTGAACCTTCACAGACATATTTAGTCCGAAGGATGCCGCATCCATGTTTTTCAAAACTAATTTCAAATTTTGATATTTCTGGCCACAAAACAGTCTTTTACTTTGTGTCAGTCCATTCTAAAGAGGTTTGGCCTAAAGAAGGTGGTGGTGGTCTTTATGGATTATGTTCACATATGAATTCCCGTTTGCATGAGCTTTAGAGCTTTGAGCTGTATTTCAATAGCGACAGCTCATTTGGAAGAATTGAACATGATTTACTGAGATACAGAGTTCAGCTACTGGTTTGGCGATTGACCCATCATAGCAGAATCTTAGAGGTGATAGGAATTAGAAGTAGAGTATGGTAGTGGTGAAGATGAAGCTGGAGGCTTGCATGGAGCTCTGAGTGGACAGGCTAGAAGATGAGTGAACTAGAACAACGCTGTCGACACGGAGTTTGGCAGTGTGGAAAGAAAAAGTTATATAACAAAGATTAGCAGCCAAACATCCAGGACAGCAGGCAGATGAGTGATCTTATAGAGACAACACATAAGATTCATTTGTGGATAGCATGGCGAACTGTGTTCGCAGACAGTGATATCTGGAAATGTTGCTGAGCCAAAGCAATGATTTCCATGACAAAATCATCCCTGTTTTTAATGCACTGCTGCCCAAAGTTTACAAACACAAACTTTTGGCCTTGTCCATGCACAGAGATTTCACCAGTCTCTGAATCATTTAATGATAATGTACTGTAGATAATGAGATAGTTAAGTCTTTTTGTTTGTCAATTTTACATTGACAAACATTACTTTGAAATTGTTTTCTGTAATATGTAGATGCACTTTTCTTTACTTCTGAGAAACTCTGCCTCTCTGAAATACTTTATTTTTCCATCAGAGTCATGATACTGACCTAATTAGCTGCATCAGTTTCATCCAGCTCTTTATTTCTCTTTTTTCATATATCTTTTGGCTTTTGTTGACCCCTTACACATTTTTTAGGTCTGTTTTTGCTGTCATCAAAAACAAAATAAGGTAATGTTTTTCATGAAAAAATGAAAAACATTCAAAAAGGTGCAGGAGGCATTGTAGCAGTCAGGTGCAAGTGAAACTTAATATGCTGAATGAGAAATGTACAGTGGGGCAAAAAAGTATTTAGTCAGCCACCGATTGTGCAAGTTCCCCCACTTAAAATGATGACAGAGGTCAGTAATTTGCACCAGAGGTACACTTCAACTGTGAGAGACAGAATGTGAAAAAAAAATCCATGAATTCACATGGTAGGATTTGTAAAGAATTTATTCGTAAATCAGGGTGGAAAATAAGTATTTGGTCACCTCAAACAAGGAAAATCCCTGGCTCTCACAGACCTGTAACGTCTTCTGTAAGAAGCTTTTCTGTCCCCCACTCGTTACCTGTATGAATGGCACCTGTTTGACCTCATCATCTGTATAAAAGACACCTGTCCACAGCCTCAACCAGTCAGACTCCAAACTCCGCCATGGCCAAGACCAAAGAGCTTTCGAAGGACACCAGGAAAAGAATTGTAGACCTGCACCAGACTGGGAAGAGTGAATCTACAATAGGCAAGCAGCTTGGTGTGAAAAAATCAACTGTGGGAGCAATCATCAGAAAATGGAAGACATACAAGACCACTGATAATCTCCCTCGATCTGGGGCTCCACGCAAGATCTCATCCCGTGGGGTCAAAATGATCATGAGAACGGTGAGCAAAGATCCCAGAACCACACGGGGGGACCTGGTGAATGACCTGCAGAGAGCTGGGACCAAAGTAACAAAGGTCACCATCAGTAACACACTACAACGGCAGGGAATCAAATCCTGCAGTGCCAGACGTGTTCCGCTGCTGAAGCCAGTGCATGTCCAGGCCCGTCTGAAGTTTGCCAGAGAGCACATGGATGATACAGCAGAGGATTGGGAGAATGTCATGTGGTCAGATGAAACCAAAGTAGAACTTTTTGGTATAAACTCAACTCGTCGTGTTTGGAGGAAGAAGAATACTGAGTTGCATCCCAAGAACACCATACCTACTGTGAAGCATGGGGGTGGAAACATCATGCTATGGGGCTGTTTTTCTGCCAAGGGGACAGGACGACTGATCCGTGTTAAGGACAGAATGAATGGGGCCAAGTATGTGAGATTTTGAGCCAAAACCTCCTTCCATCAGTGAGAACTTTGAAGATGAAACGAGGCTGGGTCTTCCAACATGACAATGATCCAAAACACACCGCCCGGGCAACAAAGGAGTGGCTCCGTAAGAAGCATTTGAAAGTCCTGGAGTGGCCTAGCCAGTCTCCAGACCTCAACCCCATAGAAAATCTGTGGCGGGAGTTGAAAGTCCGTGTTGCTCGGCGACAGCCCCAAAACATCACTGCTCTTGAGAAGATCTGCATGGAGGAATGGGCCAAAATACCAGCTACTGTGTGTGCAAACCTGGTAAAGACCTATAGTAAACGTTTGACCTCTGTTATTGCCAACAAAGGTTATGTTACAAAGTATTGAGTTGTATTTTTGTTATTGACCAAATACTTATTTTCCACCCTGATTTACGAATAAATTCTTTACAAATCCTACCATGTGAATTCATGGATTTTTTTTTTTCACATTCTGTCTCTCACAGTTGAAGTGTACCTCTGGTGCAAATTACTGACCTCTGTCATCATTTCAAGTGGGGGAACTTGCACAATCGGTGGCTGACTAAATACTTTTTTGCCCCACTGTAGTTGAGTAATGAAGTGGTTCTAATACGCCACCTCCCGACCCTTTGGCGTGTGTGATTGCTTTGGGAGATTATTTGGGGAATGCAAACACAGCACGCAGCCCAGATCTTGTCTGAGGTCATAATGTTTGGTCTGAATAACAAAGCAAGCATTCAGATAACGTTAAATTGTAACATGTGGAAGATACAGTGAGAAAAGTATCCCTGTTTGATGAAGTTGACGAAAGTCATGTTGAAATTAATATTCATGTGACTGAGCTAATGTTAAATCCTGGTCAAGTAAAATGGCATAAACTGAGTTAAACATGAAGGGAAGTATTTCCATGTGTGATTTAATATCCATATAGAAAAGAAGAAAATGTAATAAAGTGATTTTTAATGAAGTAACCTTTACCTCATAGATACCTCAGAGATAAAAGTGGGTGAAAAGTCAGAGAGAAAGGTTCAAGGTCAACAACACTGAGTGAATGTACGCAGAGGAAGAGGGGACAAGAGAGTGGGGGATGCAAATGGGAAAATTAGTATAGAAGTTATCGTTTTTATTGTTTACTCGGTTTTCCTGGGTCTTTTCACGTGCGTTATGAACAGTGTTGGGGAGTAACTGAATACATGTACCGCCTTTACGTATTTAAAATACAAAATATGAGTAACTGTATTCCGTTACAGTTACCGTTTAAAAAGGTGGTATTTAGAATACAGTTACTTTGTTGAAATAAATGGATTACACGGCGGTACTTCCCTGTTTCATATTGTGGCGGGTCAGGACTGTTTGGGTTTTGTTTGACAGCTACGTTCTGTTGTTCCAGGCGGCAGCGTTACGGTTGCCAGGGTTACAGGGTGACGCTCTCTCTCTGCGTGTTTCCTGGGTGAGAGAGGCCTTTTTAGTCTGGGAGATGATTGAATGTTGGGGTGGGTACAGTTTCCTCTGCGGTGGGGTGGGGTGGGCTGCCCCGGGTCCTGTGGGGCTTGGCGGTGCTGCTGCCGTAGGCCCCGGTCTGGATGGGCCTGGGCTCCCTTGCCTTGGTGGATACCAGAGGACGGAGGTGCATATTGGGGTCAGCGGGGGAGCTGGCCCTAGGGAGGGACACCCTCCCCTCCCTTCTTTTCCTCCCCATCCCCGGCTGCCTCCCTCTTCCCGCTCCACCACACCCACCCACACAGGTAGGGCTTTGGGGTGCGGGTGTGTCACCAGGGTGCAGGGGAGACATTCCCCCCCCTCTGTCCTCTTCTGGCCACCTGTGCCTCAATTTTATCTCACAACTTAGACATCCACATTACTTACACTCTCATAACACATATATGTTATAGATAATATAACATATATATATGTATAGATATATATATATATATATATATATATATATATATATATATATATATATATATATATATATATAGGGCCTTGAGGGTGGGCACGTTAACGGCGTCCAGTAGACGGTCTGTGTATTCAAACCTACCTCTGGCGCCGGTGCCCACCTCTCAATTTTAAATCCATGTAGACATTGAGGGTTCTCGGGAGGGGCCGTGCTAACACCTGCTGCTCTCTGGCAGCAGCACCATGCTCTCCCTTGTTTTAAATACACTTTAGAGCAACACGCAGCAACACTACACTTGAGCGGGAGGAGGGAGGTATGGGGTCTTAACACACCCCCGTTCTCTGCTAGCCATCGGGGCGGGGGGGCTGGGAAGAGATGCTGGCTGTCCGATTGGCCTCCCTGCTGCTGCGGAGCCTGGGGCGGTCTGCTTGCCTCCACCCCGGAGGGAAGGGTAACATCTCTTGGGTCTGGGTGCCGTTTCCATCTCTGGGGGTGAGGATACCTGGACCCGGGGTATAGAGTATGTTTGGGGAGTGTGATTGTGTGTACATGTCCATTTACGTTTATTCCTACGTTGGGTGAGTGCTGAGTGTTTGTATATGTGTGCATGAGGGTGGGAATGCATGTCTGTGTCTGTGTGTGCCTGTTTGTCTGTGTCTATATGTCAGGTCGGGTCTTAGACTCCACCTCTCTGGGAACTCCAAGGCCCCCAAAGTGTGGAGGCCTATCTCCCCTCACCACACTCCCTGCCGGTGACTGATGCCCTCAGGGGTCGGTGCATTGTTGGTTCTTGGTGTCCGGGGCTGGGCGCTCAGGTCATGTGCCAGCTCACTCCCGGTGGCTACTTGGCGGGGCCTGGCGCCTGCTGCTCGGTCAGGCCTCTTCCGGGGCGCGGGGGGCCCTCGGGCCTCCGGCCTCTGTGCCTGCGGCTCGGTTCACTCTGGCACAGCTGGCTGCCGGCGGAGCCGGCGGGCACGCCAGTGCAGCCCCCTCTAGCTTCTGCCCGGTGGCTACTGGGTGACCCCTCGTCTGGGGATCCTCAGCCCTTCCCATGAAGGTGGCACGGATGCCCCTCCGGTGGTCCTCCTTGGGCTCTTGCACTCTGGGGCCTCTGGATGTCTGGGGCCTGGATCTCCTCCATGCCTGCTTCATGCCCTGGGGGACAGGGCTATGGCTCTCTACATCCTCTAGCAGACCATTACATGGGGAAACCATTTGAATACAAGCGCGCCGATCCACACAGGTGTGCACATGGGTGTTCACTGTTCGTAGACTTAAATCACACCTTTCTTGGCTGCTACTTCAAAGCACATTGTGCGCTGTCTGTCCTGCGTGCTGCACAACAACATTCAATATTTAGTATTTACTGCTGTTTACACTTAGCTAGATTAATGCGATGGTGTTGTGTATAGTATGTTGCACTGTTTTGTTTTTTTTGCTTGTTTTCTATTCTTTTTCTCTCAACAGGTGATCCCGGAGATATTTTTTCTTCCCCCCTTTCTCACTGTCCCTCTCCCCTTCTGTTTTTCTTTTCCTTCCTCTTTCTTTCTCCCTTTCCTATCCCTCACTCATGTCTGTCCCGTCTGTAACAACTGAAAATAAAATAAATAATAAAAACAAGGTCGATCAAATGGACCAATACGGCAATGCCATGATGATCCATTTGGCAAAATAAATCCATTGGGTATCCTTGTTGGTCTTCAGACAACAATTCTGACGGCTAAAGAACCAAATGGGACAGGCGGGGGAAAAAAAAAAAAAAAAAAAAGAGAGAGGCCTTTTTGTTGTTGTTGTTGTGCTAAGCTAACAGGCAGAATGCTACAGGTATAGCTCTAAAGAATGTAGCATCATGGGCAGTGTAGTCCGTGCTGCAGGGAATGGACTGCCATACACGTTATGTGTCTGTGAGCGAGGGAGGGAGAAAAAGGAAAAGTACGAGCTGTCATCGAGCAAAAACGGGAGCTGGAAGCATGTAAATATAATAATAACCACTGCAGCCAAGAAGAGAGCCTGACGAGCCCAGTTGTAAGTAAGCTATTAAGACTCGACTGTACACCGTGTTCGTGTTTTCCTCCAAAAACAATAAGTTCTGTTGGAGCAGCCTTTACACGCCTCTCTCTGTCTCTGGCTAACAAAGTTGACCCAGACAACAAAGTAAAGCTAGTTTTCAGCTACAAGCCCGACACGGAACCATGTAGTTGTAAACAGCATGATAATATATTAAGTAATCCAAAGTATTCAGAATATGTTACTCTCATCGAGTAACGGAATACGTTACAGAATACATTTTGGGGCATGTAATCTGTAGTGGAATACATTTTAAAAGTAACCTTCTCAACACTGCCTCCGTCTGAGGGCCCAAGAGAGAGTGACTCAGGAGGCATGGGTCACCCTGTGTAATGTCTGCAGGTGGGAGAAGATATCTGCACATCAGTGGAGAAAATCCCTCATTAGATGGCCAAAAGAGCAGAAGAGTTCATGTGGAAATTGTGGCAGGTCTATGACACACCGGGCCATGTAGCCAGTGAGTCGAGACAGAGAGCCACTGGCAGACAGCAGCAGATCTGCATTCCTACCTGCCAAATTAGGCAAGACTGGAAGGTCACAAACTCTGTAGTTTATGGAGCCCAGTGAAAATGATAAGAACAATAAAAATAAAAAAAGACTAGAAGCTGCGTCACAAAAACCAATCCAAGCTGGCAGAGAAGTAGGGACCAATGGCCAAGAATAACAGACCCACCACCCAGAGGGAAGCGTGATTATTCTGCAGCCTGAGGGTCACAGAAAAGTAAATATTTGGGAACGTGTGTGTGTGTGTGTGTGTGTGTGTGTGTGTGTTATTTGTACCGAGGGGGTATGCAAACATGGCACACAGCCCAGAGCTTGTCTTGGTCAACTTGACAGAGAATGTCAGATTTTAACGTGTGATTTAAAAAAAAACAAAAACACTTATATTGTGTATATTGTGATTGGCATAGTTATAAATAAAAAGTAAGAAAAGCAGTCCTATGTGAATAAGTTGATGAAAATCGCGTTGAAATTAATATTCATATGTCATTGAGCTATTAATAAATCCTAGTGAAGAAAAATAGCATAAACTGAACGTGTACAGAAGTATATTCATATTGTGATTTAATATTCATATGTGATAGAATTTTTGATAAATCATGTTAAAGTGCAACATAGAAAAGTAGAGAATGCAATGAAGTGATGTTAATGAAGTAACCTCTGCTCTAGTTAAAAGTGGGTGAAAAGTAAAGACAGAATCATAAGGTATGCAGTAGGTATGGATATGAGATACCTATTGTGAACAGAAAATTTACAAGGTGGTAGAAAAAATGACTGTTGGTGGACAACATATATAGAAAACCATCTAAGGTTTTAAGGTAAACCAGCATTTAAGGAGTGGGTGGATACAAAATCAAACCAAAAAGTTATTTTTATTTATGGGGATTTCAACACAGATGTGATAATGTCAAATGTTCCAGAAAAACATTAATAGACTTCATCTTAACTAATGAATCAGAAAACAAAATTGCCTTCTAATTAGTGACATCAGTGATCATTGTGCGTTTTTTCCAGTATATGACAACAATCATAGTAACGACAAACAGGAAAAATTAAAATAAAACCGGTGAGAACAGAGGAATCCATGAATGCATTTAAAAGTGACCTACTTGAGGGGAAATTTGGAGGTAGTGTATAAGGAAAGTGATATTGATAAAGCTTATGAGACCTCTATCTAGATCTCTATATCTATCTCTATCTAGATCTCTATATCTATCTCTATCTAGATCTCTATATCTATCTCTATCTATAAATATAGAGATCTAGATATAGAGAGCTCTATCTCTCTATGTATATGTGTATGCGTATATATTTGTTTGTTTTGTATGTCTGAATTATAAAAGGTTATCCCATTCCCATTGCCTCCAACCTCAAGAAGGACTGGGCAGTTCCCCTCAGCCATCGGTTCCATCCAAGCCCTACAATTTCTCAGTTTAAATATTTCAAAATTTCTAAATCACTGCATTTTGTTTTTGTTTACATTTTACAGTCTCCCAAATGTTTTGGAATCGCAGTTGTATAAAGAAAATTTCCTGTTTTTTCTTTAGGACTATATTCAAGAGACAATAGCACATTGGAGGAGCTGCAATATCGATGTGCTGTTGTCCCCCATGATAGGGCCAGCCAGCAGGTTACTGCACGGAGACAAAGTTCCAAGTATGGTATACTGAGTATTTAAAAAAAAAAAAAAAAAAAAAAAAAGCATTATTGTCAATCTAGCTCTCTCTTCTTCTTCTTTTTCTTCTTTTTTTTTTCTTTCATATTGTAAGTTTGTGGATGTATGAAATGCTCCTAGGTGGCAGCATAGTTCCTGGGATTTGAGATCACATAAAAATTATCTCATAAAAAATTAGGATTGCTGCCCTTCTCTAGTGCTAACACGCATGATTAAAAAAGGCAGAGAGTGAAGAAAAACAATATCTCCAGACATTAGTCAATTAGGAAAGTCACCTGTAGATTAGAACATTTGGACAAATAATAATATAAAGGCACTGTTACACTAAATAAATCACATGTTAATTAAAGAGCAACAGAATTTTGAAGGGCTAAAGAAAAGTGAATCTGTCTTAAAATATTTCATCATAACTAATCTACTTGTATTTTCTGTTATTTCAGCTGCTGTCAGTTGCACGATGCTCTACAATCTCTTAAAATTTCCTGCGGGTGTAGTCCCTGTTTCCACAGTGACTGCGAAGGATGAGGAGGAACTAAAGCACTATAAGGGCTGTTATCAGGACAGTTATGACAAGTCCCTGAAAGAGGTAACACATACCAGTGAGGGGAGACAGATTGAACACATTTACTGTGAGACCAGTTTTTTGTGCAGTTTTAAAATTTCTAAACAAATGAATACAACTTTAAACTACACGCAGGAAGATTTCAGGTGTGGTGGTGCGTAGGCCCATCTATCCTACTTGGAACCAAAAGCTAAACCAGATCAGACGATTGAGACATTTTTTCTTGTGGTTCTGTAATTTATTGACTCTCAGTTATAAGTGAACTTTATTAAATGTTCCACAATTTGTTAGTCAGCTCGAGCAGAAGACTGCGGACCAGCTGCCAAGCGTTAAGTGACAGGAGTGTGTTTTTGTGTTCAGGCAGTGACGGTGGAGGGTCTACCTGTGGCGATTCAGTGTGTTGCTCTGCCGTGGCAGGATGAGCTCTGCCTGCGCTTCATGAAGGAAGTGGAACAACTGGTCAAAGAAAGCAAGAAGTAAAGCTGCTTTCTTTGTCAGTCTCACAGGAGAGGCTGCAGACTTCAGAGGCAACGTGTTAGCTTGAGTAGATCCTATAAAAGAGAGCTGAATCTTTCATAAATAGCAGAGCATTCTCTTTTTTACAAATATAATCTGGCAATTTTTGTGCCTTGACTATTTGGTAAAGTTTGAATAAATTTTAACAGTTAAAATTCAGGTTAAAGTCAAGGCAGTTTTATTTCTTTATGCCAAAATCACATGTAAAGGTTCTTCACAGGGAATGAACAAATAAATACATACAGCCATTAATAAATGGAACAGTACATTTTAAAAAAATTGAAATCACTAAGATATTAAAACCGACATAATTTATATGTATAGGAGTGTTTGTGTGCCTTCTTATTCAGTCACAATGACAGAGATATTCATGATACAATATCTGGGTTACAGAAAGCTGGAGGACGCAATGAAGTAGGTTAAAAATCAGCATCTGCTGTCAGTCAGGATAAACGTATTGATACTATTTTTATGAGAAAACTTTAGGGGACCATTCGTCCTCGTCATACTCGAGAGGTCAAAGTAGATTCTGCTGCCCGATATTTACCCTGTAATATATGCTTCAGCACAGTAAGGTGTATTAAACCCGCTAAATAATGCTCTTTTGTTTTCTTTAGACTTCTAAGTCCACTAATTGTCTGTTGACAGCTCCCTTCTGACATGTAACCGTCTCCTGGCAGCTCTCACTCAATTACTTTGAAACTAAAAACTGCTATTCTTAGGTGAGCTCTACTGATTATCAACTCCTTCCCTATGAAAAGTTACTGCGTGTGCCGTTAATGCGCAGTGATTTACAATAGACATACATTTTGTTTAACATGCCATTCACCAGATGATTTCTATTTTGGAGTTTTTCTTTTAATCATAACAAGTAAGTGCTAAAATGTTTAAGTTTGGTCATGACTAGTTCAATTTTCCTTGCAAATTTCATGAATGGAAGTAGTAGACCAACATGGTTGGTCAAAGCTTTAAAATTAACATTTTGTAAATAATGTGTAATTGGCACATGGAGCCATCTGGTAAATGGTAAACGGACTGGTTCTTATATAGCACTCTTCTACTGTAAGCACCCAAAGTGCTTTATTTAACATGTGTGGAGATTAGAGAAATATTTTGCTATGGTTCATAATCATCATCATTACCATTGCATTAATAATAGTTTATAGTATTGATATTGTATTCAGATGTTTAAACATATTGGTACCCAATTAGCCTTTATTACAGGTGCAGTTATAACCACGTTAAACTATTGAGTTAAATCTATAATCTTAAATGCTTTTGAATGCTTTTCATAATCTTAAATGTTTATATGGAGATTATATTGCATTATAAAAGAAGGGCCTAACTCCGAGTACACTCTGTGCCAAAGTAGACAGGAAGCGAAAGTTACTTTGAGGAGCTGTTTGAATGATGCTATTTGAATAACCAGGTTATTCATTATTGTCTTTTATACTTTTATATTTTTTGATTAAGCTTTTAGCAGAGGTTCTTGATTAAAACATTTATTCAACATATTACAGATAGTTTCAGTTAGGTTATTATGCACAGGAGAATAGTACACACACACTTATGTTCTAGGTGAGAGTTCAGATATATTTGCTTGCAACTGCATTTTTGTGCGTGCAGAATTGCTAGTTTGTTGCCGAGCATGGGACCATGCTTCAGGTTTTGGAGAAACAAGAGTCAGAAGATGGACAGGAAGCACCTGCCGTGGAGACGGAGACAATGTTCTTTTCAGACTATGTTAAAAGTCATTGTGGTTTTGATTTGACGTATGCATGTATTGTATCTGATGACGCATGAGGGGTCGTTAACCCTGATGAATCAAAAGCAATCTGAAGTGTCTTTTTGGGCGGAGATCTACAGCTGATGTTTTGCAGTGTACATCTCCCCACGCTGCGTGTGGTCATTAAAATCATAGTTTGACTTCACCCGGCCGGATCAGTGTTGTTATTGGATTACCTCCTGTATCCCTCCTTAATATTGAACCCTTAACACATGCTTCATTCATCCATTGAAACGCAGTCACACAAGCACTTTTTCTACACCTAAGGGCATTCTAGCTGACATTTACACATATTCATACTCTGATGAATGCATTGGACAGCAACTTGGGATTCAGTCTCTTGCCCAAGGATACTTAGGCAGACTGGAGACTGGAGCATCCAGGGCTCAAACCAGCAACCTTCCAATTAGTAGATGAGCTGCTCTACCTCCTACACTACAACCACCTGATGAGCCATTGTCAGGATGTCAGGGGAACATGACAGCTTCCACAAATGTTGCACACTCTGTGGTGACCCTATTTTTATAGGATTAAGCTTAAGTTTATGAAAATTTATCAGTTTGTTGGAAGATGTAATTACACACTAATTAATGTATATTTATGTATTCAAGTTTTTGTATTAAATAACCTTAAAATGACTGCCTGCACATTTAACAAACTAACCCTTCTGGAGGAATGCTACTGTCCACCCGTTTCTTGTGAATAGCTGTTTCAGGAAGACCCCCACCCCCTCAAACTTCTACCAGAAGAGTTCACCCTTTTATCACAGTATATTGAGATTCATTCATGCACACCTGTGAGCATGATTCATTAGTATAATATGAAATAAATTCTACATGTGTCAAGTTGTGTGCCAATATTTGCTGTGTAGTAGAACTAAGACATTAGTCATTGCAAAAATGTATTTGAAATAATATTTAAAAGCAGCTGGTGTCCTACAGCTCCTGGTGGTTTGCTACGGCGTTGATTAGCCTTTCCTCCATATTGAATGAAGAATAAAGGGCTTTGGCTGGATCTGCCCTTTGACCTAGGTCAGAGCATCACGTCACCAGGCTCCTAAATGGTTGTCGCAGCGTGACTTGACGCTGGAGTTCCAATTTTTCCAACTTGAGCGGTAAATGCAATACGGTCGAATGCACAAAATGCACCACACAAACAGCCGCGCGTATTTTTATTCGCGCGACCAAGTAGTGCGACTGACACGTTTTTGCATTGCAAATCTGCTTCTGAATTTTCGCGGGATGTTCCAGAGGGTGAATCGGGAGCCCAGGAGGTAATAGCAAAGAGTGACAACCACCCACTGAATGGCCAGGCACTCAACAATGCTATTACCAAGATTCACGCTCTGACAGTTTCCTGCTGATATAGACCACAGGGCAGTGAGTCCCTTTACCTGCGGGACAAAATGCCCTCCAGCCCTCTGTTCAAGGCATCAGTAGGCAGAATAAAAGGGAGGGAGAAATGGGATTGTGAAGCAGGTGTTCCCCACAGAGAGCCTTCTTCACCTGCACGAATGCCGCCTGGCACTGCTACCTCGACCGGACCAGACCTGGGGCACCCTTCCAGGTGAGATCAGTCAAGGGGCTGATCAGATGCTCTCTCTTTCTAGTCCCTGTCAGGACTATTGCTGCAGCATTTTGGATTAGCTGAAGGCTTTTCAGGGCGTTTTTAGGACATCTTGATAATAATGAATTACAGTCGTCCAGTCTGGAAGTAATAAAGGCATGAACTAGTTTTTCAGCGTCACTCTGAGACAAGATATTTCTAACTTTAGAGATGTTGCACAAATGGAAGATGGAAGCAGTCTTACATATTTGTTTAATATGTGCATTGAAGGACATGTCCTGGTCCATGAGCACTGGAAAGTGGCTGGGGCTCCAAACAAACCGAAAGGAAGTGTGACAAATGTCAGCAGAGAAGCGGTTTCAGCCTCTCTCCATGCTCTAAGGAGGTTGAGGTGTTATACCTGTGTGACCATACCATTTCATGGTCTACGTCACCCGCTCGCCATGAGACCACGAAGGGTCTTTGCCACTTGGTGAGTAAGTTTGACCTGGAATAAAGGAGTAATACAAGCACTTTATCTTTACCTTCCTCCCAGTTTTCTTTAATTAGGTCAAACAACCCCCATGGCTTC
Source organism: Neolamprologus multifasciatus (assembly GCF_963576455.1). NCBI lineage: Eukaryota > Metazoa > Chordata > Actinopteri > Cichliformes > Cichlidae > Neolamprologus > Neolamprologus multifasciatus. Next base: position 2,491,717 of record NC_140460.1, on the reverse strand, counting down.
CGGATGAACAGTTATTCAAAGGAAGAAAATCCCATTGAGGCCTGGGGCAGATCCCGCACTGCAGACAACAGAGGGTCTAACCAGCCATCCCAATTGCATTCATCCTCATGAATTAACTTACGGATCATGGACTTTAAAGTCATTCAGCCCATTAGACTGAGGGATAGTGTTGGGATGTGGATATATATTTTTAATGCTTATTTTCTGATTATATTGTTTTATGTATTTTAGTAAGAGAGGCCTTTAGAAACCAAGCCCAGACAAGACAAAAACTAGGTCAGAGGGTGACAGGTCGCCCTGGCAACAGACTTTAGAAAGGGGAAGTTTAGTGCAGAGCTGCACAGGAAATCAGACACAAAAAGAAAGAGGAACTAACTGAGGCTGTGTCCCAATTCAGGGCCTGCACGCTTGAAGTACGCGCACTACGCGTACTACATACGGTGCGTACTATAAGTGCGGAAGTGAGAGGCTTGTGAAATGGGACGGTCTAGCTTGTCGCGCTGTTCAGGTTGCCTAGCAACCATGATACTAACCGTGAGAAACGTTACATACAGCTGTGTTTGACAGAAATGAAGGAGAAAAATGTTTTGTTGGTCATTCATTTTTGTCATGACATCACTTTGATTAGTTGAGTATCTGAGGCTGAGACCACGGGACTGTAAAACATGATTGTTGGGCTTCATTTCTGTACTGAACAGTCATTTCAAGAGTAGTTAGTAAATAACAATTAGCTAATGTTGTTCATGAGACTAAAATCATCTCACTGTGGTAATGTAAATATAATATGGCCAATATTATAGTTATTGTCAGATTATTATGATATATATATATATATATATATATATATATATGAGGCTTTACAACTAAGTTAACGCTGAAAGTACAAACATTATTAATGTCACACAACTTTGCCACATGTGGCCAACAGCAATGTTTTAATGTTCTTCGTTATTAAACATTCGCACATAAATAAGTGACGTCATATTCAGTACTTACTTTTGACAGTTCACTCTTCGGTCGCTCCCTTCTTCTGTATTTTGCGGCAAAATTATCCACACCCACCGCCGCGCTATGAATTGTGGGATATATGGGACAACGAAGCGTGCACCGGACCACGCTTGATATTTGGGGAAATCGACGGCGCATTTGGAGTATGCATTTGAAGTACACTTCGAATTGGGACAGCCGTCGTCGCGTGGCGGTGACGTAATCACACTTAAAATGCGTACTTCAAGCGTGCAGACCCTGAATTGGGACACAGCTTGAGTGTGTATGTGCATGTGTGTGTGTGTGTGTGTGTGTGTGTGTGACGTGCTGCAGAACTATATAACCATGCTGGCTGCTACTGCATTCAGACCTGAGCATGTGTGTTTGGTCTCCATTTCCGGAAATGTAAAATAAAGATTTTTTTTTGAGCTATAAAAAAATATATATATATATATTTTTTTTTTTAGGTAGGATTTCTTGTTAGGATGTGCACATCCCGCCCAATGCCGGGCCAATAAAACTGGGCCACTATTCGCTCCACAGTTTTAACAGAACCCATATGACACGCAATATGGCTGAAATGAGCGGCTTTTAGACACCAACAAGCAGCAACTACAAAATACTTGTCATTTTGTATTATGATTTATGTCCACTTTGTTTGTCTTGAGTTTATTCTATAGTGCCATCGTTGTTCTGTTTAGCTTTTGATTATTCGATTCCCTCTTGTGTTTGCCCTCTGTGTCTCTTTCTGTATGTCTGTGTTTATATTTGTGAGTTCTTGTGTCTTGCTTCCCTCTTCGTGCTGACTGTCATGTTTATCCATGTTTCCCCAGTCATGTCTCTGTGTGTCCGTCTGTGTCTCTGTACCTGTTCCTGTTGCTTCCTGTTTTATTTTGGTAGGCTCCTGTCTGTGTGCACCATGTTTGTTTTTCTTCTCTTACTTTGAAGGTACCTCGTCTCATGTGTTATGTTTAGCCTCGCGTCCTCAGTCTCATTCTGTGTAATTTGATATGCTGTGTGTTTCCTCTGTGTTCCTTGAAGAGTCCTAGTCCTGGTTCTAGTTTCCCCCAATTTGGTGCCATGTCTCTAGTTTCCAGAGTTTTAGTTCGCGCTCTTTATTGCTACAGCAATAAAGCTGCCTCTTTGAGTTAACTTTTTGAGTTTGAGTCCTGCATTTGGGTCCACATCCTGCGACACAGTGACATTTACTTGTCTTATTTCTTACTTAGTTTTTCTCATATTATGTTTCCTTTCTTAAATTCTGTCATCTTGTACTATGTTTTTATGTTATTTGATTATTTTCAATATACAGGTCAACAGCTGTTATTTTAGATGTGCTATAGAAATAAATCACACACACACACTTTGACTTAATGTGTGTGTATACTCAGACTTTTTACTTTTTAAAACATGTCAGTAAATTGTGTATAAGCCTTCTATTTGTATTTCTTTCTTTTTTTTCTTCTTTTTTTTGCCTGTCCCATTTGGTTCTTTAGCCGTCAGAATTGTTGTCTGAAGACCAACAAGGATACCCAATGGATTTATTTTGCCAAATGGATCATCATGGCATTGCCGTATTGGTCCATTTGATCGACCTTTGTTGTTATTATTTATTTTATTTTCAGTTGTTACAGACGGGACAAACATGAGTGAGGGATAGGAAAGGGAGAAAGAAAGAGGAAGAAAAAGAAAAACAGAAGGGGAGAGGGACAGTGAGAAAGGGGGGGAAAAAAATCTCCTAGATCACCTGTTGAGAGAAAAAGAAGAGAAAACAAGCAAAAAAAACCAAAGCAACATACTAAACAACACCATCACATTAATCTAGCTAAGTGTAAACAGCAGTAAATACTAAATATTGAATGTTGTTGTGCAGCACGCAGGACAGACAGCGCACAATGTGCTTTGAAGTAGCAGCCAAGAAAGGTGTGATTTAAGTCTACGAACAGTGAACACCTGTGTGCACACCTGTGTGGATCGGCGCACTTGTATTCAAATGGTTTCCCCATGTAATGGTCTGCAAGAGGATGTAGAGATCCATAGCCCCGCCCCCAGGGCATGAAGCAGGCATGGAGGAGATCCAGGCCCCAGACATCCAGAGGCCCCAGAGTGCGAGAGCCCAAGGAGGACCACCGGAGGGGCCACCTTCATGGGAAGGGCTGAGGATCCCCAGACGAGGGGTCACCCAGTAGCCACCGGGCAGAAGCTAGAGGGGGCTGCACTGGCATGCCCGCCGGCTATTTGTATTTCTAATATGTCAGTATATTTATGCTATCTAAATCTCATTTGCCCCACATGTTGCAGTATTTGTCCCACATGTTGCAGTATTGCGTATGTAATAACAATAAAGAATCTTGGCTTTTGGATATTGAAGCTGAAATGAACGTTTTTTCTGTTAAATAAATAAATAAGTAAAAATGATGTATAAGTCTTCAACAATCATATCACCTCTGTTTTTTTAACATGACTTCACATCAGAATAAATGCACTCATGCACAGGCAGATTTTCAGCGTGATAATGAAATAAACAGGCCCTTGAACACAGGCATGTAAAAAGGCCGGTCCATCCTGCACAGAACTGAGAACTGAACCATGAGGTGACTCCAATAAATTTAGAAGTTTTATATCTTTTTTTCTGCTGATTCTGTTACAGTTTTGTCACTTGTTAGTCTCCTTGAGGTCACACAGATATATACAGTAGTTCCATAGTTGTCAGTAGATGGAGGCAGAAGACTGTAGTGAGTCCAGCTGCTGTGTTATTTTGTTCAGGCAGTGACTGGAGGTGAGTCTGTCTGTGGTGGTTCAGTGTGTTGCGCTGCTATGGCAGGATGAACTCAGAAAAGCGGAACACAAACAAGCAAGAAATAAAGCCTGTTTTCTTCCTTAGTCTCGCAGGAGTGGCTGCAGACTTCAGGAGGCAACATGTTAACTTGAGTATATCCTGTAAATAGAGCTCAATGAGTCGTAAATAGTGGAGCATTCTCGGTTTTTAAAAAAGATGATATGTGCAGTTGAGTCAATCCTGTGAGATTCTAGTTGCCCTTCATATTTTATGAACGATAGCATGAAAAGGTGCTGGCAGATGCTTCAGAGAAAAATTAGATCATGTAATCACGAGGGACAAAAACGTTAAACACTGTAGCAAAAGTAATGCTTGTTCTTCTGACATCAGGGTACAAAAAACAACAGCTTTTCTTTCAACTGATTTGCACGGGAAAAAATTTGATTATTATCCACAGCAAAAATCTGTTAAACTACGACTCGTCTTTCTCTCTTTCCTGCACATCTAACATCAGCTGTTAACATAGATTATGTTTAGCTTGTGGGAGATTTATGTGTCCTTTGAATTACCCCTGTTCTGTTGAACTGTGCCAATATTTAATAAACTACCTTCACACCTACACAACGGGCATCCGCGAGGCACAAAACATCTTCCTTTACCTTCTCCCCCCCCCCCCCCCCCCCCCCCACCTCAGCCTTTCCATCACTGTCCCACAGATGAGCGCAGATCATTTTCATTCATATTGTGAGTGATTGTTACACTGATGATAACAGGAAAAAGAAAAGAGATAAAGGAGACTAATGACACATGGCGCCTCCATCTCCAAGGCCAGCGCACCATGTCGTCATATTGTGATTACCCCCGTGCTATTGTAAATATGTGTTTCTCTTAGGCTTACATAAATTTACATATGTTTTAAAACTCTCCTGGGATGGGAAACCATTAGGACAATGTTAGCGTTTTCCATTATAGGCACCACGTTTTCAGTGCTGTTTCACAGAATGGAAATGGCCATGCGCATGCAATAGAGGAAGGAGGGCACATTAGGCGAGAAGGAGAGCTGGAATTGAGAGGTTGTTCTTAGCATTATCTGAGGCACATAGAGAGAGAGTGTGTGGCTCTTGCTGTGCTACTCAGTCAGGGAGCATTAAGCTTTAAGAGGCAGTGAAGAGTCTCAGGTCTTCTGAGGGAACTTGACATTGTTCATAATCCCTCAGGATCTTAGACAGAAGTAATGGTACACTCACACACACACACACACACACACACACACACACACACACACACATACAAGTGCCTGATTTCAAATTGGCCTATTAAATACAATTTTGCAGACATTACGATACATTTAAATATTATTTTTGTCCAGCATTGTGAAAAAAATAAAACATACAATATTTGTTAGTCTGACAAAAATGTGTAGTCGTCATGCCATATCTTCGTTTTATTTTTTAAAACACTATCGAAACCTTTTCCCTTTGATTTTTTAATTTTAGCACTAATATTTTGCAAAAATGGATAAAATTAGTAGTAGTAACATTAGTAGTAACTTAAATTTTGCTGTTATTGGCAGCTTTCTGGAAATCATAGCAGATGAAAAATTGTTGTTTTCCAGCTGATAGCAATGAAATTAATATTTTAATTTGGCCCAATTAATATAAGCTGGGCAGCACGGTGGCACGGTGGTTAGCACTGTTGCCGCACAGCAAGAAGGTCCTGAGTTCAATTCCACCATCAGGCCTTTCAGTCTTTCTGTGTGGAGTTTGCATGTTCTCCCCGTGTTTGCGTGGGTTCTCTCTGGGTACTCCGGCTTCCTCCCACCGTCCAAAGACATGCAGCTTGTGGGGATAGGTTCATTGGATAATCCAAATTGCCACTAGCTGTGAATGTGAGTGCGAATGGTTGTCTGTCCCTGTGTGTTGGCCCTGTGACAGACTGGCGACCTGTCCAGGGTGTACCCCGCCTCTCGCCCTATGACAGCTGGGATAGGCTCCAGCGCCCCCCGCAACCCTGAAAAGGATAAGCGGAAGCGAATGGATGGATGGATAATATAAGCTCTCCTGGATAAATGTTGAATATCAATATCTTTGGAGAAAATAAAAAGCATTTATTTTCTTTGGAGAATGCAAAGACTTATGAGTTTATAAGTAATACAATGGCTATTTCAGTTATTGTATGATAACTGCTTATTATACAATACAATACAATGCTTTTATTATTTTGGATGTGTCATGTGGTTTGAAATGTTCACTGTGCTGAGAACCAGGCAGGTTTTAGCAAGAACCCCCTTCCCCTGATAAAACAGGAGAAAGAAATTAATAGCAAATAAGATGAAATATGTTGTGCAAAGAGATGGAGCATGGTGTTTCTGACTTCACAGGTTTGTGGCTGCAGGTGTGGCTATCACATCAGTGTTTTTGATACCGAGTAGTGCACAGATGTGGAAACTCCAATAAAGCTCATATCTTGTTGTATCTTGTTGTAGCATACATAGGCTTGTAATACACATATGCTGTAAAATTACATTTTAATCCTGGTAAATTTTGTCATTTCCTGTAACTTAGTTCTTACTGTGAATTCTGCACAGCTCCTTTCTAAATTTGAACAGGTGTGTGATTGCAACTGTTCAAAAAACATATATACAGCTGCATCGCCAACACAGCAACTAGTTTTTTTTTTACACTTTTTAAAGTAATTAACAAAACCCTGTGCATTTGCTAATCAGAGTCTTAAGGATTAATACCATAATGTTTTCATAAAAGCTACTGAATATAGCACCAAAACTTGAAAAAGAAAATAAGTGAAAGAGAAGAAACCTGTTGTAATCACCTAGTGAAAGCATCCAGTGGTCTTCACAGTCAAGACAGTGCCAGGTGTTATTCTCATGTAACGTCTCATTGATAAGAGCAGCAAACACCTCATTTACAGGAACCTTAGGCTATAAGATCAGGTACTTTAAAAGCCATCCAAACACATTCAGACCCTGCCTGTGAGCCAGCAAATAAAACACCTTGATATCACCACAACTAAACTAGGATGATTCTGTCTTAATGTCCCATTTCAGGGACCAAGGAGCCCATAGTCTTTATGGCTCCACAGAATTGCAGGAAGTAATGTTTGACACAGCAGGGGTCCTGCCTTTCAGATGATCAAAGTGACAAGTTCATCCTGCAACCAGAGCCACTTACAGGCGACATCAAGAAGCAGCAAGATTGGCAGCTTTTAGGTCCTTGGTCCATTTCATCAGCCATTACTACCAGCAGTGGCGGCACGCTGTGGAGGACTAGTGGGAGGAGGGGAAGGCAGATTAACAGACAGCTGATACAGGTGTATAGGCGGTATCAAACAGCAGCTCAGTCAATACTGCAGGCTTCAAAATTCTTCAGATGGGGCTGGGATCCCTAAAGTATGCCCACTGATTTCACTATGACAGGATTAACTGGGAGCTTCATATGATTTTCTCAGATTCTGTGACTCAACAATTCAGTGATCCACGTTCTATCGGCTTTAAAGGCCCCTATCCCAAGTTTCAAAAGCTTACCCCTCGGACAACGAATGCTCTTTTTCTCCCATGGTTCCGCTTTTCCCTTTTTGCTGCTTTCACGTGTTCATCAACCCCCGCATCTTTGCCAACTCTCCCATCCTCCTTTCTCTGCACATCTGCTAGGTTTGGGTTTTCCTTTCTTCCCTCCAGCGCCTTGCTTGGCCCAAGGCCCTTATAGCCAAATTGGTTTACATTGGAGAGATAAATGCTCTGCAAATGCGCTTAAATGCGTACAGTAAAAAATGCAGACAGTGCGTGTCAGGATTATCACCCAAGTCAGGGGGAGAAAGGAGAGCGTCTCTGTAGCACAAAGCTTGGGAGCCAGAGTGAAGCCTGCAGATACAGTCCGTCTCATCCACTTCTCAGGAGAAAGAGAGGAGGATTTAGCATTTGCATGCTAGTCTGTAATTCCTAGCATTATATAACTTGTCGCCAACAATCAAACTCCTGTGGTATTGTGAAAGTATTGTTTCACATGGGTGAGCAAAGTGTGGAGTTTCACTTTGGGGGAAGGTGTTTTTTCGTGGTGCTGTACAGTGGCAGTTGGTCCAAGATGCATCCCGGAGACCACCCTGTAATCCCAGTTGGAGTAGCTATTCTTCAACACAGCCTGAGGCCCAACTAGAGAACATGCACTTAAAAATCCTGAAAATATACAGCTTAGCGCATAAATGACTTACTTGAGCGTGTGATATGTTCAAAGGGCAATTTAAAGATTTTTCACCAGAGATGAGGGATCAAGGATTTAGCACATTATAGCTACTTATGCTGTTCCCCCCGTGTGAGTGTGCCATGTCCACACTGTCCATGTCCATCTGTAAATAAATCATATTGTGATGTGGGTGCTGTAACAATAAAAGTTGCCTTTATAGGCTACTGACAAAGAAACCGTGACGCTCAGTGTGTGTTCTTTCTTTGAACTTACACAGTTTATATTTTTTGGGATGGTGAAACACTATGAAAATGAACCCTTCACGTGGTTAAATATCTTTAACACTTTGCTAAGCTTATTCAGTATTTGTATTCAGAGATGGGCAGTAACGCGTTACTGTAATCCGATTTCTTTGTTCAAGTAACAGGTGATGTAAGGGATTACTATTGCAAAAAATAATTAGATTACTGTTACTTTCCCGTAAGCACACTGCGTTAATGCGTTACTAAACCGTTGTGATTTTATTTGTGAGAGTGTCTCATGACAATAACGTGAGCACGTGTGACAGACGTGCAGATCAACAATGGATAATATGGAGCGCGGGAGAGAGTATGACCATGCAGCGTTTACAGTGTGGACGTACTTAGATTACTTTAAGTTTTAGTCTGTAAAAAGTGACAAAAACATTAGCGTCCGCTGTACGCGCGTGGGAAGAAAACTTCTTTCTGCAGTGAAAAATTAAACTTCAAATCTGAGCGAGCACCTAGCACGCTGCCACGGGAATGTGACATTCATAGACAAACCACCGGATCCCCCCCACTGACATGACCGCTGTATTCAGGTGGTGTATCATGTTTTTAAAAAGTAACTAAGTATCTAATTACTTTTGAAAATATGTAATCAGTAAAGTAATGGGATTACTTTTTTGGAGAAGTAATCAGTAATTAGTTACTAATTACTTTTTTCAAGTAACTTGACCAACACTGTTTGTATTGTATCAGCGGTCCCCAACCCGCGGGCCTCGGACCGGTATCGGTCCGTAAGTTGTTTGGTACCGGGCCGCAAGAGTTGAGGCTCAGATGTGAAATGTATAGTTTTCATGGTTTTTATCAGTTTTCAGCGTTATTTTGTTATCGTTTGTATCGTTTACTCGGTTTTCCTGGGTCTTTTCACGTGTGTTATGAACAGTGTTGGGGAGGTTACTTTTAAAATGTATTCCATTACAGATTACAGAATACATGCCCCAAAATGTATTCTGTAATCTATTCGGTTACGTTACTCAATGAGAGTAACGTATTCTGAATACTTTGGATTACTTAATATATTATCATGCTGTTTACAACTACATGAATGTACTATTGCTGTGATTTATTACTGTTACTGAAGGTCCGCGGCTCCGAACCGTAGTAAAGGGACCTCTGGCTAATACGGTGGGTTCTGTGTCGGACTCGTAGCCGAAAACTAGCTTTACTTTGTTGTCTGGGTCAACTTTGCTAGCAGAGACAGAGAGAGGCGTTGAAAGGCTGCTCCAAAGGAACTTATTGTTTTTGGAGGAAAACACGAACACGGTGTACAGTCGAGTCTTAATAGCTTACTTACAGCTGGGCTCGTCAGGCTCTCTTCTTGGCTGCAGTGGTTATTATTATATTTACATGCTTCCAGCTCCCGTTTTTGCTCGATGACAGCTCGTACTTTTCCTTTTTCTCCCTCCCTCGCTCACAGACACATAACGTGTATGGCAGTCCATTCTCCCTGCAGCACGGACTACACTGCCTATGATGCTACATTCTTTAGAGCTTGTACTCGGCGCTGAAAAGCTTAGAAATATGGTATCTAACCAGATTCTTACTCTGGATGGCATTACCTTGGCCTCCAGTAACACTGTGAGGAACCTTGGAGTCATTTTTGACCAGGATATGTCCTTCAACGCACATATTAAACAAATATGTAAGACTGCGTTCTTCCATTTGCGCAACATCTCTAAAATTAGAAATATCCTGTCTCAGAGTGACGCTGAAAAACTAGTTCATGCATTTATTACTTCCAGGCTAGACTACTGCAATTCATTATTATCAGGATGTCCAAAAAACTCACTGAAAAGCCTTCAGTTAATCCAAAATGCTGCAGCAAGAGTACTGACAGGGACTAGAAAGAGAGAGCATATTTCTCCTGTTTTGGCTTCCCTTCATTGGCTTCCTGTTAAATCCAGAATTGAATTCAAATCCTGCTCCTCACATACAAGGTCTTAAATAATCAGGCCCCATCTTATCTTAATGACCTTGTAGTACCATATCACCCTATTAGAGCACTTCGCTCTCGCTCTGCAGGCCTACTTGTTGTTCCTAGAGTATTTAAAAGTAGAATGGGAGGGAGAGCCTTCAGTTTTCAGGCCCCTCTTCTGTGGAACCAGCTTCCAGTTTGGATTCAGGAGACAGACACTATCTCTACTTTTAAGATTAGGCTTAAAACTTTCCTTTTTGCTAAAGCATATAGTTAGGGCTGGACCAGGTGACCCTGAATCCTCCCTTAGTTATGCTGCAATAGATGTAGGCTGCCGGGGGATTCCCATGATGCATTGAGTTTTTCCTTTCCAGTCACCTTTCTCACTCACTATGTGTTAACAGACCTCTCTGTATTGAATCGTATCTGTTATTAATCTCTGTCTCTCTTCCACAGCATGTCTTTATCCTGTCTTCCTTCTCTCACCCCAACCGGTCGCAGCAGATGGCCCCGCCCCTCCCTGAGTCTGGTTCTGCTGGAGGTTTCTTCCTGTTAAAAGGGAGTTTTTCCTTCCCACTGTCGCCAAAGTGCTTGCTCATAGGGGGTCATATGATTGTTGGGCTTTTCTCTGTATCTATGAAGCGCCTTGAGGTGAGACATTTGTTGTGATTTGGCGCTATATAAATAAAACTGAATTGAATTGAATTGAATATACCTGTAGCATTCTGCCTGTTAGCTTAGCACAACAACAACAACAACAGGCGCTCTCTCACCCAGGAAACACGCAGAGAGAGAGCGTCACCCTGTAACCATGGCAACCGTAACGCTGCCACCTGGAACAACAGAACGTAGCTGTCAAACAAAACCCAAACAGTCCTGACCCGCCACAATATGAAACAGGGAAGTACCGCCGTGTAATCCATTTATTTCAACAAAGTAACTGTATTCTAAATACCACCTTTTTAAACGGTAACTGTAACGGAATACAGTTACTCATATTTTGTATTTTAAATACGTAACGGCGGTACATGTATTCCGTTACTCCCCAACACTGGTTATGAATAAATTTTCTTTTTTCGGTACCGGTACTAGTTTTATTTTGTTGTATTTATCCTCAACACCTTAAAGGCCGGTCCGTGAAAATATTGTCGGGCATAAACCGGTCCATGGCGCAAAAAAGGTTGGGGACCGCTGTGTTATATGACACACACAAAATCCTGTTTTTAATTTCTGTGTCCACTTTTTATGTACAGTCTATAGGACTGACATCATCATTTCCATGTTTACAGCATTTTCACTGCTAACAAAGAAGCATTATGCTCTAAGGTAATGTTAAAGCATATTCAGTTTGATATTGTTTCATTTCTGGCACTGTTCAGAAATGATAAATACAAGATTTGATGCACAGGGAAAAGATGCAACAACTCAAGTGAAGCCAGTTCCAATGACAATGTTCAGACTCATATGAAGAGTGCAAAACTGTAATGGTTTGGGCTTAACATATGGTTTCCCATTGTATTATGTACTGCAAAGTTTACTTTAAATGCAATTGCATGTTTTAATAACATTTTTTAAAGTTTTCAGTGTAACTTAAGGAGCCCATTACAGGCTATACGCTGTAAAACAAAAATAAGCTTATCTACACAGAGGCATTATCTCAACCTCAGAAAGCCTACAAGTGTAAAAGAGACATGATTATAAGAAGCTGTGCCATCACAAGGTGAAAGAGCCTTCACGTTGCAAAGGCAGGCAGGGCTTATACAAAGTGAAGAAACAGCTTTTTTCCTTCCCACCTGCTGCTGCTGTCGTCCCCCGGGGGACACGAAACTGCTGTCCCTGTCTGCTAGCATCAGTGTAAAAACCCTCCACATGCTCTTCTATTTGGATTTGGATGTAAAACTCCCAAGAAAGACCAAAAGCAGCTCCCCCTTCTCCAGCCTCTCCCCCCCAAAAAACCTTTTTCTCATCCCCCTGACCTACCCCTCCCTCCAAATCAATGCAGTCCTCCCAGACCTCCCAACACAAAGCCCTTAGAGCAAACCCAGCACAGAAATCATAGCACACCATTCAATCATTGTTTTTTCCCCTCTCTCACCCCTTTTATGGTCCCACTAAAGGTTTTAACCGGGCAGAGAAGGAGGGCTGTCACTGAGGAAACCTTAGCCCATTGATGAAGTGACAGGAGCTGCCAGAATATGATCCTAATCCTGTTTCCAGCATTCTTTTAGCCTGCTGGCATCGCAATTCCTCCACACATTCTCTGAGCTGTCAACTAGGAAAATCCCTCTAATAGCGCATTGCCCAGATACACATCAAAGAGCTCCTGGAAACCTTCAGCGGCTTAGCTGCCATAGACACACTAGCACACACAAACACACCATTCCCAATAACTTACATCCACATGATCTTTAGGAACACACAAAACCCAGATGTCCGTGGAAAATTGACCACATATTTAAAGTAATAAACCAAGGATATTGGAATGAGTAATCTTTGCGCCCCCAAAATTATTTTTACACGCTGTAACCATGCCCTATTTTAAAACAGCCACCTACCTTTTGCTAGTCAGAAAGTGATATAATCTTTATGGTCGTGGATTTACGGGGCAGGACAGAGCAGGGGGAAAACAGGTGTCTGAACTTTGCTGACTCTAGAAACCCTTTTAGCCCTATTTTATCTCATTCTATTCTTACTTAATCCATCGATATTCCAACCAAAGGTAATCTTCTTATGGCGAAGCATTCTGTTTCGGTGCAGCCAAACGTCTGCTGACAGGGTGGGGGAAGAGGGGAAGCAGCGAAAGAGAGCGTATGAGGAGTGGGTGGGTGGATTGGGAGACTCTTTAGGGCCTGACACTGTGCTTCAGTCATTTCATTTGGGATTAAATCTTCTGCAGTGAGTGAACAAGTGGCAGGTTCGCCCCTATCTGGTGTGTAAACCTCAGCATGAACACTGGCGGGCCCCCTGTGGATAAATTATTTATGGATCATCAAGGTGTCTTCAATAAAACAGGAACTAAAATTAAATTTTTACTATAAAAAAGTGAAGGTAAGTTTTCTGAAATTTCAAAACATTTATTATGAGCTAGACTTTCTCTGGTCTGCACAATCTAAGCCAAGCCCACCCTTGTTTTGTTGCCAACTTACTCTCATTGGAAAATAATGTCTGTGAGAGGGCATGGTAACTGGTTCAATATCCTGGTCTTCTTCAGACTCACTCAACTTCTGTCAACTCATCCCACAAGAGTTTTATCATGTATTTTATGAAGAAATTGATTTTTTTCCTCAATGTCACATTTTCTTAATAAATACTTAACTACCTAATAAATAGCTGGTTTGAAAGTGTTAATGAAAAAATACAGACAGACATTTTCATGCTGTGAACATAAGTCATTCTTATGTTTTGATTTATTCCCTTGCATTGAACAGATAAATTACTCACATTTAAAACAAATGAGAAATACATGTTTTCAATGTACAGTCATATAATACATAGAGAACTGGCCTGTGCATTTTTCAGCTAAAGCCACCGGCTCAGGAAAAGCGGTGAGTTCAGTCTGACAAAAATAAATGTTGGCGATGCGAAATTATTTTTAACTGTCCCTCATCTGCAGATTCTCCTCTTTGCTTCATTTTCTCTGTTAGGTCCTTTGCTTAAAGCCAAAACGGGAAAATACATGGGCTACTTCCTGTTAAATCCTTTAAAAAGAAGAGACATGGAGGTATTCCTTACTCAGGAAGGTGGACAAATACTGAAGGATATTTACAATGCTCAATGGATTCTTGAAAGCTCTGACTGTGAAAGTCGTCTATCAAGAAAAATGTATTTGGTTGTGAAATTATAGTAACCAATTTGAGCTTTACTTCTGATATCAGAACTTTACCCTGCTGCCAATGCCATGTCAACTATGTCATGTGGCTATAAGCCATGCTTCAGTGGGGTACAAGCATGCATAGTTCGAGTTCTTGTAGGATTATAAGATTTTTTTATATATATATCTTTCATATCTGTCCTGGAATGAGACTGACAGCTCTGGAGTTCAAGCCTTCCTGCAGTGACTTTATAGAAGAAGCTTAAATCATAGTGAACAGCTGGCATTAGAACTTCCTGATTCTATTGACCAGGTGGTGTCAAATGCAAGCAAGTGCTAAACAGTGCTGTTCAGTCACAGCTTCAGTCCAGGTGGGATTTTCATTAAGTCCGTTGAGTTCTTGTCATAATCTTATTTTCTCTTCGGTGTATCCAGCAGAGATGTTCTTTGTGTTCCCGTGTGCTCCCAGCAGTGAGCCGCATCAAATGATGGCGTTGAGGATAAGGGCAATACATGAACTGACAACCCTGGCACTCAGTTAAAGGAGAGCCCCTAAAACATGCTTTATGCTCTTTTGGTGTGTACTTACAAATACTTTGAAATTGGGTTTATTTAAAATCGACAAAAGAGCAAACAAAAAATCTCAGCTGTGCAATTAATTTGTATGAGCACAAATTTGAAATGTGGGCAGACTCATTACAACATCAGAAGAGCAATCTTGACATTAAACTGGAGAGGGTTCTACTGCGGTTTTGGAGGTAATTCTGAATTCTGGGTGGACACACAAAGTTCTTTTGCTGGTTCATGAGAGGTCAGGAGGAGGTGTTGTTAGGTCACCTCCTGTTGGCAGGCCTCCGATTTTGTAGCGTAGTCCCTGACCCAGAGGCCAAGCACGTACAACGAGCAGCCAAGCTTCAGTTGGGGAGTGTATCCAATCCCAGCGAGGCCGCATGCTGCTTGGCCCTCAGACGGAGGTTTTCGATGCTGGTGGTCTTGCTGTTGAGGCTTCCTGGGAGGTTGCCCGGCGCTGCCTGCAACAGTGGGTTGTTCCATACCTGCTGAGCCTGCGACAGGGTCTGGTAGTAGGACTGGCAGGGCAGCGACCCCAGTGGGGAAGGCATGTTAACGTTCATGCCCAGGTAGGGCAGACTGGACGGCGTGCTCATGTCAAACGATGGGTAGTGCACCAGGTTGTTGGTGGCCGCCATGTGTTGCCGAAACTGCTCCTGCAGGCGAAAGAGACTGAGAGGAGACGAAGCGTAGGAGTTGCTCTGCGCTAGACCACTGCTTACACTGCTGGAGGAGGGCAAGGCGGGGGAGCTCAAAGGAGAATCTGGAAGACAGGAAGCGAGAAGGAGGACTTCAGTATGTTTTGACGCACCTTTGACGTGGATAACTTCTGTATATACCGTCCATTTGAATGAATTCTATAAAACTATCTCGCACATGGACGGATTTCTAAAATAAAGTAATTGATTAGAGACTACAAAAGAAAGACAAACTGAATGTGGTATTTTTTTTTACCTGAGCTTGGACTCAGCCGTTTACAGGATGGGGAGCTGCTCCCTGTCGGCAGTCCCCCCTCCCCCTGAATCTCCTCCCTGAGTTTCACCCTCGTCTCTCCTCTTATTTCATCCTCCTCTCTGTCAACATTATCTTCTGCTGCTGACTCGCTGTCTGATGGTTCAGGGGAGGTGACGTTTACTTCCACGCTCATCTCGCCAGGCTGGGGCCGTGCTGCTGCCTGCCTCTCTGTCTCTGAGTGAGAGGATGAAGAGGAGGAGGGAGGAGGAGGAGTGCGAGTCTCAGGAGCCAGGGTAGTGGCAGTAGTGAGATCATTCTTGGAGTCCTCTGTCGCACCTTCGGCAGCTCCTTGAGTTTCTTTCTGTTTCTGGAGCTGCTCCTTTTGCAAGCTGCGCTGCTTCTTACGAAACTTGGCCCGACGGTTCTTGAACCAAACCTGGCAGATAGAAAAATAGATAAGTGCCTGAGTAAAAGTTAATATTCTAATATTCTTCTTCTTGAGTGTTGTAAAAATTTAGTATGGCTACTATGGCTCTTTGGACAAAAATCCCTGATGTGGTGCACATGTGAAAAACTAAACTGAGCCTCAGGAAATTCATCGTCTACCAAGGCAAATGTCCTGTTGTACAATTTTAATGAAAAGGATCCAGTCAGTCTTTCAAGCAGGCGTGTAAATAATAAAAACAGCAGGCCATTTAACCAATTTAATTTTTATTTTTAGATTTTTCAGGGTCTAGAACGTCACGCCAATGAAAAACTGTAGTCTTACAAGAATCTTATTAGAACACCTTGATATTTTTTCTGATATTTAATGAACTGCTTTTGCATTGATCTGTGATAGTTTTGCCTTAAAAGTGAGTCCTACTGACTGACTGTGCATTTCTTAAAACATTTACTTCTGCAGAGGCTTCTGGTCTAGGTCTAATTATGGTTAAAGCATGATCTTAAAAGCTGTGTTAGCCAAGATCTTTTACGGGGCTTTTTACCAAGAGAAAAACTACGAAGCGAACACCTTTTTGCTCATCCACCTGACTAATCAGGGAGCTTCTTGGCAGGTGGGCTTTAAAAGATACAAAAGGCTAAATTTGAGTATGCCAGAGTTTCAAACAGAGGTGAAAAGCAGTGCACTGTATAAGAAAACAAACGTAAGATTATCCTTATAGGATAGTGAGTCTGAAAGAGCACAGTATCGGCTCTTAAACAGCGAAAAACGACCATTCATATCACGTGACTGCCTTATTTCACATTTTTAATAGCGAAACGAGACTGCTAGACAAATGCATTTTGGGTTTGTTTTTTACCTGCACACGTGCCTCGGGCAGGTTGGTGCACATGGCCAGGCGTTCACGCATCACCACGTCAGGGTAGTGCGTCTTCTGGAAGGTTTTCTCCAGAGCTTCCAGCTGCTGGGCGGTGAACGCTGTCCGACTGCGCCGCTGCTTTCGGTGCTGGGAGCCATAGCGGGCCTCAAGGATAATGTCTTGAAATGTACAACCGTTGAGAAACAAGAAACACGACCAGTTTAATTTAGGGACAAGTTAAACGTTCACGCGCGCACCTTCACGTGCCAGGGTCACATAAATATAATAACTTAACAGAGAACGGGAGGAAGTGACGATTTGGGATAGAAAATGAGCAACTGAGTCTTACCAGCCAGTCTCTCCGCGAGAGTGAGCGCGTGCACCGAAGGCCTGTAGTCAGGCGCGTGCTGTGCTTGCTGCGCCGCCTGCTGGTGAAGGTTGTACATGGCGCTCAGGGAATTCATGGCGTGCAGAGAGTAGCCGTTCACTCCGTAGTGCTGCATGACCGGCGAGCTGACTGAAGAGTCACAAGCTGCTGTGAGTTTCAGGCCTCGGAACAAACAAACTTACTTCTAAAGAAAAGTTTAAGCTCCAGGAGGCCATTTCTTATTTTTTATTTTTGTGTGCGTCTTTGTTCCGAGAGGAGGAAATTAAATGGCAACAGGTGAAAGACAAGCTTGACTCCCGCCAAAGGGAAGATGGTTCATTTTTATAAAAGAATAACAAAGCGAATAACTGATAATGATTTATGAGTTAATATACAGTTAGAATTTTCAAAGAACTTTCATGTGTGTTAGATCCGCACAAATGTAGCAAAGTAAAACGAAAAACTGAAAGAAACGAAATCAATTTAGTCAAAAAATCATCAAAAACATGGAAACTAGCAAATCGATAACTTTTATATTACATTTGATTAAGATTTTTCAATTTTTATTAAAGACCCCAGCACCAAACACTTTTTGTTCAATTTAGTGTTGAGAAAAGTCGTAAAATAGATTCTCCATTGATCTCATTGCTAATAATCTGCTTTGTATTTTGCTGATATAAAGTGTTGTTTCAGATCAAATGTGTTTTTTTTTAAAGTAGTGTATAAAGTAGAATTTTCAATATCGGCTTTTTTGGATTGTTTCATTATTCTGTGGCTTTTTGTGGTGATTTTACCTTATTATTATTATTATTATTATTATTATTATTGTAATACAGTTCTGTAAAATCATTATTACTGAATTATAATGCAGACATGTATTATTATTATTATTATTGTTATTATTAATATTATTGTTGTTATTATTTTACAAGTCTGTATAATAATAATAATAATAATTATTATTATTATTATTATTATAATTATTATTATTATTATTATTATCATTATTATTATTATTATTATAAATTGAAGTGGTTTAATTTATATCCAAAAATATTCCAGTGAAAATTATCTTCAGTATTTTTTATCCACGGTCTGGGTTTAAAACGAGCTTTTACACTGAATATATTTTAATCATGATTATTATTGTTATTAATATTTTAAAGGTTTATTTTTGCGCGCTCGCAGTTCACGGTAATCGCTGCCAAACCTCTGCAGTCTGCACCGGCAGAATTGCGGGAAAATATTTACTTTGCTCCCTGTGAGTTCGCCTTGAGTGGGGGCCGTTTATTTCAATCTGTGGCGGGTCCCAGGCCGGTTCCAAGCGCCTAGAGGCTGACGGCGACGTGTGACAGGTCTGCGGTGAAATATGCACAAGATCCCCGGTTGGACTCCTGTTTAATGTGGGTGCAAATAGGTTTCAACTATACAGGACTATTAATTTATCATCAGGCCTGACACGTGAAACGTGGGCCCCGGTGGGCGTGTGTGTGTGTGTGTGTGTATAAATCACTGTTTGAGAGGAAACCCTGTAACTAATACAATATTTTCTTTCGCTTTTCATTTTCTTTTTCTTTTTGGCTGTTTCGTTGCATTATTTTGCTAAATGAGCCTCTAGCTGGAAGCATGTAATCTGTTAGTTTTCCCACATCTACAGCTTAAAAATTCAACATAATGCTTTTCTTTCAGGACAATGTCACGATGCCTCGGGCTCTGATTTAAGTCTAATTATGCTAATTGCCGTGGATTTATGAGTTATACTGCATTTACTAAAGAGTGCCTTGGGGCCGTAGTTCTGTATGCGTGGCGTCAATCCATCACCATTTACAAACTGAAAAGGCAGAGAGAGCGAATGGGAATCATTAACCTACGGAAAATTAACAGCATGGAGTAACACACCGAGAGGAACCGAGGGATCTTCTGACAAGTCCTATAACTGCGCGTTATTTTACAGTCAGAAATAAAGGGAAACCGAGCAAACACGTGCTGTTATTGACCGCTGCCACTGTTTATTTCGAGATCGCTGAACTTTGGGAATCATTTCTATCAGGAAGTTTGGAAAGCGATGTAAGCGAAGACAAAAACAAAAGAGACAAGGCTAAAAACAGTTTTAGTTTAAATGTTTGTGTAGTTTAAAATCTAAATCCTGTAGGAAAACAATCTGTAATGCCCAACTTGCGTTCAGCAAACTTCTTACCTCTCTGTCTTATAGAAATTTCTCAGCCGAATATTCGCCTTTCAAATCTTCGGCTCTAAAATCCCCAGCTGGTTGATCATCTTATTCAGTTCATTACAGTTTTTCATTCAGCCAGATATCCTGAGAATATTCCGGTCTGTCCGCTCCGTGCACCGGCTCGCTTCTCTGCTTGAGGGAGGATGCCGAGCTGCCATCTATCGGCCTTTAAAGCGCTCCGGGTGGGGTCACCGGGACGCCCAGACGCTTTCCTCTCTGTGCCAATCACGTCGCTTTCCTCATCCACCCGCCCCACCTCTCTTCTGTACACCTCACTTTGTGGGTGAGTGCTGCACCGAGGTGCCGCTGTACTTGTTTTAACACGTTCTGTCACATTAGACAATTATTATTATTATTATTATTATGATCATTATTATTATAAGTCCTCCTTGTTTTACGCATATCGCTCGCAGGTGACCGTGATGATCAAATGCGTGTTGCTATTGCAGGCTGACGAAGTTTCATCTTGATAACTTAAAGTTGTTTTGCACAAATATAAAGAGAAAATTTGAAGAGTTTGATTTCATAATTTCAACATCACAGGGTTATTCTGAGAATTTGTTGCTGAGTAAGCGCTTAAACCCACTTCAAAGGGGAACCTGTACTTGTTTCCATTTCGTATTCTCAGTTGCCATTCTCTACTTTTAATTTTAGTATGTTTCATGCTGCTTTATTTTTTAAATTTTTTTTTTTTTTTTTAGAAAATTACTTAATCCACTACAGAGAAATTACAAAAATAAAAAAGTCCATTAAAGCTTCCGTTTGTTTGCCTGTCAGTGATGCTTTCTGGATTGATTTTTAGCTCCAAACAACCTTTTAAAAAACAAAATAATGAAAACAAATCCGAGATAATCTAGAAAGTAAACATTTGCTTCAGATGATCTTTAATGTTTGTAAGAAATATGAGCTGATTTAGATGAAACTCATAAAAAGGGAGGGGGGAACGTTAATCACACGGGTCTTAATGAAATGATATGCAAATGACGAGAAGCTACTGGCCTCTGCTACCCTCTTGCAGTGACTACAGCGACTTTCAGGTTAATTCCGTGCATTAATTTTATTTTCCTGCTGCCTGGCAATGACTACATTTTTTGGTCGGAATGCAGCTGAGATGGAGAGATGCGGGCTGGGCTGCACTGCCTCCAGCAGCTCCCCGGCCCCGAGGGATTTAGGTTAGGATTGGGTAGACAAGACGCCATTTCACCCTCCAAAAAATGTCTTAAAATGACTGCTGGTAAGAGGATTAAAACAATAATGCCCCTCTCTTCTTCTTCAAGGTTTTTAGAAAAGATTTCTTCTTCCGAGGAAAAACCGTTTAGGCTGGAATTAAGGGCAGCGAAAGTAGCCTTTTAATGTAAAGCTTGCATATTTTGTTGAATTTTCTCCGAGAGTGAGGGAGAAAGACGAAGGTGGGCTGGGAGGGGGTTAAAATCCTAAATTTGATCTTTGCTCACGTTCACTCATAGAACTTTAGACGTCTGAAAACAGGCTGCATGCGCCTTATAGCTCACGTCAGCGCGTTTGAGCAAAGATCAAGTTCCCTCTTTAGATTTTTCATGTTGTTGAGCTCAGGTCGGTGTCTTATAGAGCTTAATCGAGAAAGTGCAGAATATGAAAAAGCAACAATAAAAATCAACGATTTATAGCAACAAGTGGGTCTTAAAAACCTGTTAGCTAAACATGAGTTCCGATTTTTATATATATATATATATATATATATATATATATATATATATATATATATATATATATATATATATATATATATATATATATTCCGAGGCTATGTTTTGTCCTGTGCCTTTTTTGCTGGAGAGCATTTGGGCAGAGAGGAGAAGAAAAATCGGATTAACTTGTGAACCGATGAAAATAAGAACTTAAACTGGAGGTAAATCTGTCCAGTGTCTCTTTGTGGGAACCGTTTCTAAAGCAATTAAAGCGAGAAGGAATTCCTCTCAGCTGCTCTTCCTCAAATCAGCTTTTTTACGGAACGTATAATGCGGGCTAATGTCCAGCATGGCTGAGGGTTTTAATGCAAGTGTCAAGAGGGCCTGCTATTAGAGTGATATTAGGCCAGTGGAGCAGCAGCCCCTCCCACGCAGGGATTGAATGGACAATAAACTCACTGTGATTTACAGAATTGTTTAAAACTTGTAAAATAACATTTAGACAAAACATAGATGTAAAAGTGAAGATGCTTTCAAAATATTGTTATTAATAGTCGTTATGTAGCTATTATAAATTATAAGCTTATTTATCAATTAAGAAAAAGGAGTGAAAAACTGTTTTAAAGTAGTATTCGGTGAGATCAGCCCTTTCCCTTAGAAGAGGTAAGTCTGGGTTCTTATTAGCATGTAGCAGAACTTCCTGTCTTCTGTTTATTCTTTAATGTTGGACAGAATCATGATGTTGAGCTCAGGGCTCACACTCGCTGAGGCTCTTCATGACTCTGGACTCTGGGACGTCACATTTTCAGGTGATGTTTTTTTTAATTTAATGTAAGTCAAAATAATAGGCATAACCTCAGTTTTTAAAAGTATTCGACTTCTGGTGCCTAAAAGACGATTTGCACAGGCATGTCTGGATGAAATCCCAACAGTGTGTCTATTGTTTGTGGTGTAACAGAGCAATTTAAGAACAAATTAAATGCATATGAATTTGTTTACCTTTCTTACTGGTCTATCATTAAGAGCTTGTGATGAGGGGAGAGAATGTTTTACATTTATAATGAGAAAATGTTTCATTCAAACGGTTTAATAACATCTGATCTAAACTTTGGATGTGGATAAAACAGGTCATTTGAAACATGACTAATGGGATTATTAATAAAGCATTATTATCATTATTATGTATACTGATTTACCTTTAGTGAATATAATGTCTGCTTTTCTGAGCAAAACATCACCAGTGGTGTTTAAAATGTTCACTCAAGTTTATCCGGTTCTCAACCATCTAAAACTGTAAAATATAAAAACTATCAAAATATTACGATTTATCAGTCAATTGATTTGCAAATCATTGACATTTAGAGAAAATGTTTGTTATCCCTTGCAGAACCTCACTGCTGTTTTTGAGGCCTAATGATAAAGATTATTTGTAGTTCACCCCTCGTCATTTACCATTTTCAAACCACACTTCTCATCCTGCTCACCTTCAGGATCTGAGCGCTGTTCGCCCCCAGGCTAACTTTCTAAACCCCAAATTCATCTCAGATTTCTGTGGATTTTATCAGCACACTCATTGTTCTCTGCACTCTGGCTGCATTCAGGCTTGATCATGTTAAAGCCTCTCCTCAGATCTGAGTTATCGCCTTTGCTCTCAATCATCCTCGCGCCTCAAAACTTTATCCCTGCATCAGGACTTTGGCAGCCTGAATCAACGCTCAGCCGAGGAAGCAGCAGCGATTTATAAATCATCTTCAGTTTTTAATCAGGTTTATAACGCATGAGCGTTTGTAATTTTTTCTCCTCAAATGCCTCCCTATATTTCCAAGTGGCATTTTACATCAACTCCAGGAGAAAGTTGATGCCTTCAGCCTTCAGAGCCCATTAACTTTTGTCATTAGGTTTTCTTTAACTTCATGAATATATTAGGTTTCAAACCAGCTGCTCTGGCCGGCACATGCTCTTAGTCAAGGTTAGCTTGTGCTCATTTGGGTAAAATTAATCATTTTGATGTATCGTTTAGAATTGACTGCTTCCATGGGACTTGTGTGACTGGAGTAACAAAGCAACTTGCCATTAGCAATTCTCCAGCTGTGTATTAGCAAGGCGTTCACCTTTAAGACCGTCCTCATATGTGTTGAATACCTGATTTAAATGGACAAATCTCCAGCTCCATAGACTTTGTTTCCAGGCTTCATGTATTAAAACACTGATTTTAAAAGTAAACAGCATTCTGTGTGACAAAAGGAAAACAAAGCATCACTTTTAAAATTTAAAATCTAAATCTGAAAACTGCACTAACTGCCTTTTATTTCTTCATGTCAACACATAACATTTATTAACTTGCAATGTTACAAATGCTAAATTGTCAGTGCTCATCACTAATTTGTCTGACAGCTGCCTGTTGCTTATCACATAGCCTACATAGTGTGAGTTTAATAGATCTGCTGTAAACACTGGTGACTTACTCGCCCTTTTTATCGCCAACTCTTTTCATAATAAACACAGTTGTCCAATCAGCTGTTTATGTAAAATGATTATTAGTGTACCGTTTTATAGTGTACTCTGCACTCACACTGACACAATATTAATATGGGATAGTAAAAGAAAGAAAAAATAGACATACATTCAATGCAACTGTCATTTTTCTATGTTATCTAATGCAACTCAAACACCTAAAGCTCAGTCAGAGACTCGGGTGTGTTACCCCAGCAGCTCATGATGTAGCCTCAAGCCTGCAGATTCGACCAGTTAGCGACGTGCTTGTGTTAACCTCACTTCTTCTAACTCCACAACCTTCAGATTTCACTTTCAAAATAGCCTTCAGGCCCACCTGATGCTGACATAAGTGCCATCACTTAAGAGCTATTTTTAAAATACTCCACAATATCTATAAAAACCTCCCCAGAGTGGAGCATGCATCTGAAACTTTCTACATTAAGCACTTTGGTAGAAACCAAAGTGAGGTGAACAGAGAGCACTGAGATAGAGACACAGTTATTCTCCACATGTGAGGCTGACCACAAGTTGTTCACTCTATTGTTTATCCTTGTATGATCCTGTAGATGCGGCGCACCATGCAGCAGCCAGGGCCGCTCCTCTGAACGGTTTCTGTGGCAGACTTGACATATCGAGGTTGGCAGGTTTGTTTCCTCCCTCTTTCTCAGAACTGGTCTTTGGTTGTGCCCCTCAGGCTGCGGCCCAGCACAAGGGTTCCTATTGTCAAGACCTAATCCAGGGGCTACACAGCTTTAGCAACATGGTGGGATAAAAGCCCATCAAACCACTGCTTTATGGGGGCAAATCTTTCCTAATCCCTCGCTTTATCTAAACAAAAGGAGAGAAACAAGAGGATAGAAAGAAATTGTGCAGACACAGGGCAAGACCGGGAGCTAAGATGCAAAGAAGTAGTTTCACTGGAGAAGCTAACCATTTTTGACAGGCTTTCACTAAAAGACTGACAAAAAACAGACACCAGGATTCCAAAAAGGGCTGTACAGGGTTTTTTTCTTTTCGAAAGTTAAGCTTCAAGATCCTTAGAGGGATATGTTGAAATTAGCGAGATTAAATGCAAAGACCTTAACTATTAAGAGTACTTGGCAGGGGACACCTGTCAGATGGGGACGCTATAAAAATGTGTTCTCGGTTTGCTCGGTTGATGTAAACAAGCGACAACTGTGTGATCTTGAACCTATTCTTTTGCGCTTTTCTCAGACTGCAAAAAGGGAGTATGGGAATTTCTCTTTCCCGCCTCACACACTGCTTAAACCCCCCAGCTCCATCACACCGACTGGGTGTTTCAAACCATGAAGTCTTTACTGTTAAGAACCGAAGTCAGAGAGAATGTATTTCATTTAATGTGTATGGATTCTTCAGCAGACACTAAAATACAGCAACAAATTAATATTTTTATTTAAAGCCCGTTTTTTAGTTTATCTGCAACATCATTGAACTGGCTACTCATGAATTCCTGAAACTTACATCTTCATATATATATATATATATATATATATATATATATATATATATATATATATATAGGGATGCACTGATACCGATACTGGTATCGGTATCGGGGCCGATACTGTAAAATGTGTGTGTACTCATACTCATAAAAGTTAACCGATACCATGAACCGATACTAACTTATTTCATTAATCAGAGGGTGGCTTGTCATTTTTGTTGTAGTTTTTTAGATTGACCACTAGGGGGACATCCCACGCTAAACAGGCACAGGGTTAGGCGAGTGAGACTGGCAGCTCCAGATAAAAAAGAGAAACTGGAGGCTGCTGTAGCTAGGCTAAACAAAATGTCAGCAGTGTGGAACAGCCAACTTTAACTCAGGTTTTGGAAAAGCGATGAAAAATGTCAAGAGAAAATCCACGGGCAGTTAAAATAACAGAGGCTCGACTCATTTTATCGCTCTGGATGACCAGCCAATGCCGGCCGTGGAAAGCATAGGATTCTTCTCAGCATACTCGAGCTGTGATATGAAATATAATAAATAAACAGAAGTGTTCGGGACAGTGCCAATAGTTCAGTGATATTTTGTTAAATTACAATGTGGAGACTCTGCAATAATTTAACAGAAGTGCTTATTTTTCACTTGAAATTTTTTTGTGGTCATTTTTATTAAGATTTTATTTTTTATCGGCAGAGAATAAAATAAAACCTGTCTTCCAATTCATTGCATTTGTGTGTGTGTGTGTGTGTGTGTGTGTGTGTGTGTGTGTGTGTGTGTGTGTGTGTGTGTGTGTGTGTGTGGTAGAAGTATCGGTTTTTGTACTCTGTATCGGCAAGTACTCAGATCCAAGTATCGGTATTGTATCGGTTTGAAAAAATTGGTATTGTTGCATCCCTATATATATATATATATATATATATATATATATATATATATATATATATATATATATATATATATATATATATATACGGACATATGTGTGTGTGTGCGTGTGTGTGAGAGTGTCGGGGGCAAATCCCCTGACCCCATTTCATGTCTGCTGCCAGTTCCAATTTCTATCTTTGCTCTGTGGCAACTCGCTTCGAATCCCAAGTGTCGCATCTGCAAATGACTGTGAGTTAGAGGCTCCATTTTCTGCCACAGCCAAGATGCTCCACAAGAGGACCATTTGGAGCCCGGCGGTCACAGAGCCGAGCAAAGATTGAGAGCAAGCCAGTTCTGGCTCTATGTACATAAACCACGACAGCCGGGGGGCTTTCAATGTCCCGCTCGCTCTCTCAGGTACATGAACAGAAACACGGTGACATACATAATTCACCACCTGACAGTAAATACACTGCCCTCATCCACACACACAACGATGTTCAGGCGCATTATATTCCTTATTTTTATTTGACTGCCCGCCCCCTGCTGGCCTGTGTTGTTGCCTCTCGAATGGGGTAATTAAGAGATAATAGGCTGGGGATGTTCATCAGGGACTGAGTGATTAGTGATTCATTACATGAGCTTAGAATGAGGAATAAGAGAGGAGGGAAGTGGCTGGTCTTGGGTGGGTGGGTTGGGTGGGAATACTGAAACAGCCTGACAAATTGCCGATGGATTTATCCAGTGTAATTAACTATCACCGAGGGAAAGGGCTGGGACTTGGGATATCAGTAACCTACATGGAGCCATCATAGGGAGGGAAAAACTCACCTGCCAGCACCTCCACAGCTCACATATTTATACAGTGTCTCACTACTTTTTTAGTGATTCACAGAATTGGATTCTTTTCCTTTAACGTGCTGCAAGACTTATTATTTCCCCAAATATGTGCTGCTTAGGTATCTGTATAGCCTGTAGCAACTGGGTATTTTCCACCTGAGAAAACTGAGTAAAAACTACAATGGGGATCATGCTACTCATGATGCCAGTGAGTGGTCATATTGTACCCATCTTTCAATATATTATTTGTTCAGATACTAGATAAAGATACTTAATATGGAGATAAAGCAATGCATTACACAGCTGAAACCATGACACTGATATTCCTTAAAGGGGAACTTCTTTGTGAGTAGGGAGTCGTTTATCTCATGCTTTTAAGTCAGTAAAACCCGTTCACGTAAGGATGCATTCAAAAGTGTTCTGACACGCCATTTTGATTGAACTGTAAGTTTTCATGACTGAAGGTTTGAAAGATCTTCCCACTGGTAAACAGGTGGATGGACATTTTGGGTTTTTCCTGCTGCAGCAGGCGTCTCTCAGATAAAGTTTTTCCAAGGTGTGGATGTCAAAGGTGAAAACAACATTGTTACATTGTTACATTGTTACATTCTGCTCTGTGATTCTCTGACTTTGACTGAGAACCTTCAGACTGTGAACTATGACAGGCCATTAGAGAACTGGTTAACCAACACAAGAGTCTGAACAATACTCATTTTCTATAGTCAAAGAGTATTTTGTTTATAATATGCTATGGAAATATGCTTTGGGGCAACCGTGGTTCAGGGGGTTGGGGAGCGTATCTGTAACCGGAAGGTTGCCGGTTCGATCCCCGGCCTCTCTGTCCTGGTCGTTGTGACCTTGGGCAAGACACTTTACCCTACCGCCTACTGGTGTTGGCCAGAGGGGCCGATGGTGCGATATGGCAGCCTCGCTTCTGTCAGTCTGCCCCAGGACAGCTGTGGCTACAACTGTAGCTGCCTCCACCAGTGTGTGAATGTGAGAGTGAATGAATAGTGGTATTGTAAAGCGCTTTGGGTGCCTTGGAAAGCGCTATATAAATCCAATCCATTATTATTATTATTAAATATGTTGACGAGTTACAATGCTGTCTCCTTAGATTTGTATTTATATACAGTACTAGAAATATACAAGAGCAAATGAGAACATAACCTTGATAGTGTCGTGGGTAGTGTTTCCCCCTCTTGAGTCGAATGAAATGCTTATGAACATCTGTTCTGCAGATAGTTCTGTAAATACATGCACAGACATCATGAGCATCACAGCCAAGCAAGAAGCTCTACAGTTGTGTAGCTGTGACCAAAACTCAACAATCTGAGGGTGTGGTCGAACCCTTGAGTGCTGAGTTTATATGTTATAATGTAGCCATGACTACGAGTCATATATCAACAATGCTGGCAGGTTTGCAAAAACCGGCACAGAAATTCAAACCAAACTGCTAAAACGTTTTTCTTTATTTGAGTGTGTTGATTTTAATGCATATATACATTTAGTGCCATGTTCAGTAGAAATAAAATAAGAAATAAAATTCTATTCTTTGTATGGCACACACACACACACACACACAAATGGCTTCCATCCACTTCTTGACTGTAATGATAGTATAAAGTAGGAAAGTCTATATTCCTGTCTTCATAGTCCTTCCAAAGCCTGCCTCCCATCCAGGAGTAATCCTCTCTGGTCCATATCAGCCTCACAAAGCAGCACTCACTTACATGGACAACTTGGTTTTCTCTGTCTGTTTTATCTGATTTGGAAGCACTTAGAAACAGCTCTAAGTCTTTCCTCGATTAAAGGGATGGGGAGAAAAAAACTCAGCCGGTGTGATGACCACTTCCCTTATACAAGCTACCGCTCAACATCCAACATCTGTCTATTGTTGTTAAATCTGCTTTAAAGCATCTGCGGGTCATCTGGATTCAAACATTTAGTGAATTGAGGCTCATCTGTTGAGCTTATATCACTCTCGAGTTGCTTTCCTCTCCTCTTTAGTGAGAGCCCCTCACGAGAATAACGGCTCTGTTTCAAACACCTCTTGAAAGTTTCTACCTGACGACTAATAACTGAGCAGTAATAGCGTATCTGTGTGTGTGCAGAATATACCGTTTTTATTAACGGCACTTATTTTTGCTTACTCACAGCTCCTCACTTATCAGCTTGCAGAGAGTGCAAAGAGTGCAGCACACTGGACTTGTTAAGTCGAGCTCTTTCCCCATAAGCTTTATTATATAGTGTTTTATGAAATGAGCATAAGGGATTGTTTTATTGTTATTTCATAATCTGGATTTATGCCTTGTTCGGCCAAAGCCTTCTTAGAAAGGCTTTGGATTGCCATCGGGACACAGCGACATCCAGCATTAACCCACTGAGTGTCCACGGGGATGCCAACTGAACATGACCACTTACACTGGAGTGAGACAGACTTTGGCGAGAAGAGAAGAGACAATGGTTTAAACTTTGTGGCTAATTATATTTTAATATTTCTCTGTTTGCTCTGAAGGTCACAGTTCCTGTGAATAATTTTTGAATATCCACAGGAATAGAGGTAACAATAAAAGAGCTAAGTAAAATTTAAAGTGTAGACTTTGTCACATTAAACTACCCTTAATTACTGTGTTTCAACAATGGGCAGTAAAGATGGCATAATATTTTATTGGGTTACCTGCAGATCAGCAGGCCTGCTCCCAGACATTTGCCTTCTAATTACATACAGTCTGGTGCAAAGACTGCCGCAGAGATGGCAAGCCAGTGTGGATATAAGTGCTTAAGAAATTACAGTGTGACATGGCCTGAGGCCATCAATCTCTCTGCAGGGAGGCTGCAGTGGACCACTTAACTTACCTGCACACACAGATCGCACCAATCAGGGACGTATGAAGAGCACTCATGGCAACACTAAAGTGGTTGAGCTGAGACAGAAAGAGTAAGAATGAAATGAAAGGACACAAAACATCAACAAATTTTCAAGCATCGGGACATATCGGGTACAAATGGGGAGAGAGGGGCTTTAAGAATAATAAGGTTTCTTGCTGGGCCCAACTGGCCATGTAAAGAGTCGGGCCATCCCGGCTGTCAGATGGCGAGTGAGCAGAAACCACAGGAGTGAGAGCCACAGTCTTCTTGTTAGATAATCCCTCGAGCACACATCGCTCACGGGGGGAGGCCTGAAATAAAGAGGCCATGGACATCTATACATGTTTATCTGTTTCTAATGAGCTGATTCCCAAACGTGAGCATGAGAAAACGAAAACATCGGCATGAAGAAGATGCCTTTTTTCAAAATACCTTAAAATAATTTCCCACATTTTTTATTCTCTTGTTTTAATAAACACTTCACAGTGGGACTGTGATGGTTTATGTATGTATTTATTACGACGTGTGTTTTGAGTGCTTTTTCTTGCCTCAGGGTCTTGCATATTACACACACACACACACACACACCCTTTGGCAGAGATCTGACTCACATGAATATGAATGAGGAGGTAACACACAGGGGAAAGCTGGAGAATCTGATGACAGTGCAGGAAAAGACCAGAGCATCTACGGGGATGTAGGACTTCTCAGCCGGGCCACTGATATGATGAAGTGGCTGAATTAGAATAAATGTGTGTGTGGGTGTGTGCGCCGTGCCTCTGAGCGGGTCCCATCAGATGGACATGAATAATGTATCGATAGCCAGCCCCTGTGATCGTCCACACAATCCCGCGTGTGTGCGTTGTGTTTAGCCTGCCCAGCTGGCAGGGTCACAGGGGATGCACACACATTATGTCACAGTCCCTGGAGAGGTGTGGGTGCATGTTCCCTTTTCATCATCAATCAGCAGAGCAAACTGTTTAACAACAACAAAGAGGCAGTTAAGAGGCCCCTCAGTTCATGCCAGAAGTGGTGATAATTACCCAAACATGAAGTTGTCAGTCTTCTCCCTCTTCAGCTTCTCTCTGCATCTGCCCCTTTGTGCGCCGAGTCAGGCGTGACTCACTCACAAGTGAGACAGACAGTAATTGGTGAGATTGATTTTTAAAAGCTTGTTCATTTGACCTGCCCCTTGTCCATATGGAGCATTTTCTATAAGCTTGATAAATGCCTCAATACTTTTCCACGTGCTCTTTGCTTCCCAGAGTGTTTTTTTTTTCCACTTTGCAAAACAAATTTAAATCTCTGAATAGATGTTTTCTGTGCAATCACCCATTTCTGCTAAAAGGAGCAGTTAAACACACCCCCTGTCAAAGGTCTGCCTAAAGACGCCAAATGCATTACACTCCCAGATCTGCCTCCACTTGTGTGTTTGCTCATCTTTCGACATGTTCCACAGAGCGACTGACCTGTTTTCACTCTCAGTCTTAGTCCCTTACAAAAAACAGAAGCGAACAGAAATCAAAGAAGAATCATTTGTTAAAAAACTATGAATGAAAATTCATGGTCTAATGTGTTTGGATGTAAAGTGGACTGTTTTTAAAAAAACAACTCAAAACTCACCTTTTTAAAACTGCTTTTGGTTAATTTTTGCCTGTTTTATTTTCTCTTTTTAAATCTTTTTATGACTTGTAATCTTATGTGCAGCACTTTGTGATTCTGTCTTGAAAGGTGCTATATAAATAAAAATGTATTTATTTATTTATTTAAAGCTGATAAAAACTTTTTTTTTTTTTTTGGTAAAAATTTTAATTTTTTATTTGGTAAAAAGCAGGTTTTTATAAGTGAAAGTAGGGAAATTGCCGCAGTAGTGATATCATTTTGTTAAAGGCAGCGGTTTGTACATATACTTGTGTTTTTTCTGATTAAAGAAGTGTTTAAACGATTCATATTTAGTCTATTTGTAGCCTGTCTCGGCTGCTCTTTTCAGCAATGTGTCTTTTGTCCTGTTCGTCGCCGCTCACACCCAGCTTGCTTGTGGCAGATGGCTGCTCCTCTTTGAGCCTGGTTCTGCTGGAGGTCTCTTCCTGTTAAAAAGGAGTTTTTCCTTCCCACTGTCGCCAAATGCTTGCTCATGAGAGATTGTCTGCTTGCTGGGGGTTTCTCTCTTTGATTGTAGCATCTTTTCCTTACAATACAAAGCTAACTAAATTATACTATATATATTATAATATATATAAATGTGTGGCTCAAGCTAAATGCTCCACTGTTTTCTGGTCGTCAGTCTTCTACAGAGCAGTGTGTATCTATTTACTACTACTTGAATTAAATGATTTAATCAGAACAAAATCTCAAAATCATCTTTCATGTAAAATAAAAGGCATAAAAGATTGAAGTGACCCCTTTAAAGTCATATATACTCAGGTTTGCTTGGTTTCCCTCCACAGTACTTCACCAAAACACTTGCACAACTTGAACACAGTGTTAGGAGCAATTTAAAGATCACGGAGAAACAAGCACCCTCGTGATCTCTGCCCTTTGGAGCGCTTGGCCCTCGATTGATTTCTGAATTTTTCTGCCTTCAACACATCATTATGTGTTAGCAACAGTAAAGAAACTCCCTGTTTTGACAGTGTACAGTAAAAGACAAAGCACAGGAGCTGAAGAAGAAATGAAAAAGGAAAGACAATGGATCTTTAACTGTATACACTAAAAATCGTTCATGTGACCACCTGACAAAAAAATAACACCTTATAATATTTATCTATTTTTTTCTTTTTTTACTGTACAGCTGTGATTTTTGATGTTGCGTAGAAGTGCAGCTTTACTTAAACTCTATCAGAGGACTTTATTTGCACTGAAAATTTTGCAAAGGCAGACTTGAGAAACGTGCTCTCACAGAGTTGGATAGCCTTGAAACACAGAAACTAATCCATGGTATTGATCAGTGTGTTTCATATTGGCCCCTGTAATCCATCAAGCTAACAAGGTGGGATAGGCCTAATTTATATCATCTGAAAGGTGTAATCAAAGATGAATGAACCCTAGCGTGATAGAAATGTGCGCTGGGTCATAATTTCTACCACTGTGAGTAATGGTAGGAAGGGATAAACACAACGGCCGCTGTGGAAAACAGGCAGAAATAAACCCAAGGTTTGTAAAGCCCTGCTGAGCGTGTGGCAGACTTTTTTCTATCACAACTTTTTTAAATGAGATGAGCATCCTAGTATACAAAGTAAAGCATGAACTGGCCATAACATAAAAAGTGAGTGTATATATATTTATGGATAAGCAAACTTTACTTCTCTGGAACAGCCTACTTCATCTGGGGCTTTCACCTCAGCCAGGCTTATTCAACCCGACCTGAAGTGTTGTCACCAACGCAGCCAACAAAGCGGTAATAATTTAAACACCTGATGAATTTTGAGCACTTTATGGCCTTTATGTACTCTTTACAGTAATTAAATGAATGTGCCAGTCAAACAGCTCCAGTTTCCCCTAATGGTTCCCTTTATAATAAAACCCAAAGGTGCAAAAATACTTGTACAACATGTAAAATAGTTATTTTTTTATTTTATGTGCACCAAATACATTTCTTTATGTATTTATCCGTGTCTGTATTAGGGATGCACCGATACAGATACCGATACTGGTATCGGGTATCGGGGCCGATACTGTAAAATGTGTGTGTACTCATACTCGTAAAAGTTAACCGATACCATGAACCGATACCAACTTATTTCATTAATCAGAGGGTGGCTTGTCATTTCTGTTGTAGTTTTTCAGATTGGCCACTAGGGGGACATCCCACGCTAAACAGGCACAGGGTTAGGCGAGTGAGACTGGAGACTCTAGATAAAAAAGAGAAACTGGAGGCTGCTGTAGCTAGGCTAAACAAAATGTCAGCAGTGTGGACCGGAACAGCCAACTTTAACTCAAGTTTTGGAAAAGCGATGAAAAATGTCAAGAGAAAATCCACGGGCAGTTAAAATAACAGAGGCTCTGACTCAATTTATCGCTCTGGATGACCAGCCAATGCCGGTCGTGGAAAACATAGGATTGCACCGTCTTCTCAGCATACTCGAGCTGCGATATGAAATTGGACACTCTGCAATAATTTAAAAGTTTATTTTATTCTCAAACCTAATTTGTATTTATTTTATTCCAAACAGAAGTGTTTATTTATTACTCTGAAAGCTCGAGACAGTGCCAATAGTTCAGTGATATTTTGTTAAATTACAATGTGGAGACTCTGCAATAATTTAACAGAAGTGCTTATTTTTCACTTGAAATTATATTTTGTGGTCATTTTTATTACGATTTTATTTTTTATCGGCAGAGAATAAAATAAAACCTGTCTTCCAATTCATTGTATTTGTGTGTGTGGTTGAAGTATCGGTTTTTGTACTCTGTATCGGCAAGTACTCAGATCCAAGTATCGGTATTGTATCGGTTTGAAAAAATTGGTATCGTTGCATCCCTAGTCTGTATCTTATTCTGTATGATCTAAAGTAGCACACAACATAAAACTTACATACATTCTTTTTAAAATGACACAATAACTCCTTTAGGGAGAAAATGTAAGGAGATGACACATATCTACAGTCATCTGCTGTGAATTATTTGAATGTACATGTTGCCAAAAGCTTCAATAATATCTTTATCCACTGTACAACAAGGATGCTCGTGTACATGGCTGACCCGTAGGGTAAAAGATGGCAGTGAGGGAGCCTCAAGCGGCTGCGGAGAGGTAGAGAGAGTAGCAGTAAATATATGTGTAAATATATATAAATGTTTCCTTTTAAAAAGCCACTTAAGAACTCCAACCCTTTAAATAAGGCCAGGAATAATCTGTTTCCTCCTTTGCGGTAGATCCAGCAGGGATTTGCAGAAACATTCGGCAGTGACACAGATCTACATAATCATTTTAAGTTTCTACCCGCTCCTTCCAATGATTCTCCTGCTGTCACTTTAGATACCGCTAAAACTGATTTGGGCTCCCTAATCTCCCAGTATTTCTTAGACTTTAAAAATCTCTAATATTATAAGGAGATTATTTCATTTATAATTGATTGAGTGCATTTGCTGTAGTGCCACTTCAAAGTTGCTGAATTAAAGATGCGTTTAAGAAGCCTGGTGCCGGGCGTTGTGAGTCGCAGGGTGGGGTGTGAGGTTATGATGGAGAAGAGGACGGCGGAGGGGGGTTTGGGAACAGTGGAGGTGGTGATTTGGGGGGGAGGAGGCTTGTGTCTTCTCGGTGGCTGATCCATGGAGATTTCTTCAAAATTGGCTCTTGCAAAGCACCGCGCTTGGAGAAGGCACGAGGGGACTGGCAGCCCACCAGCCGTGGCAGCAATCTGTCTGAGGTGCCTCTCGTTACATTTGCTCCCTCAGAGATACAGCATCAAGTCCTGTCCCTCCTCAGAGTTCTTCTAAGAACACATCAAGAGGATGATTCTCAGGTGAAGTCCGCTTTACCTGTAAGAGATTTTACCTAAATATCTTCCTTTTCTCTCAGGTGAAACCACTTGGGAAGGCCGAAAAAGTGTCCGTTTTTCAAAAGCCTTTTTGCTTAAGCTCCATCTTTGGATTCCCCAGCACACACGACCCTAAAATCTTCACAGGCCCAGGCTGAAATATGAAGCCCCCTGATTCCTCCATCTGCCCCTTTCCCAAACTGAGTAGTGCTCCCACCTCCTCATTGGCTTACCAATACCACTGGTCTTCATTAAGGCAGAGAAAGAGATAGAGAGTCTTTAAAGAAAATCCTCCCCAGCCCGAAAGAACAGGACGAAGATATGGCCTATTGGAGAGCTCAGGTCTATTGGAGTGCTTAGTTCTGACTAAATGAATCTTGACAGTGAGGAGGATGCTCTCCTCCTGCCCAGTATTGTACCAGCCAATATGTGCCCCCCCACATCAAGCTGCCTTAGATGCTCTGACTCCCCCTCCCCTACTTTCTCCAGCACCGCCACGGCCCGACCAGATCATAA
This sequence comes from Neolamprologus multifasciatus, assembly GCF_963576455.1. Classification (NCBI taxonomy): domain Eukaryota; kingdom Metazoa; phylum Chordata; class Actinopteri; order Cichliformes; family Cichlidae; genus Neolamprologus; species Neolamprologus multifasciatus. Next base: position 2,456,100 of record NC_140460.1, on the reverse strand, counting down.
TCCTCTTAACGCTTTGCCTTATTAACCACTCATCTAAATGACATGAAAGCAACCGGCTGGAGAGGGGAGAGGAAAAAAAGTAAATTATTTCCATTGGAATAAAGTCCTGGCCCTTTCACCATACAGTACTTTGTATTTCACATTTGATTATGTGACAAGTGTATCTAAGTCTGCTCGGGGCTCAAGAGAAATGTATTTTGGAGCCCATCAAGCAAAGCAAATTTAAAAGAGGGTCCGACGTGCCCCGTGATTGTACATGCTCACACACAAGCTGCTACACACACACTCATACACACACTCCTAAATTGAATTCCAATTAAGACCCAGATGACGAATAAATGGATGATCCATTTGGCTAACTCTTTCAATTGCAGAAACTGTGAAACACTGATCCCTCTTAACCCCCGAGGAATCCACTCATTAGGCTCCAATTCTAAATTAAGAATTTACCTCTATTTGCCCCCTCGCCCTTCATCATCAACCCGCCTATACAACCTGGTGAACCTTTATTTTACTCAATACCAGCACCTGTAAATTAATTCTTGGTTCAACCATCTGACCCACTTTTGGCTTCAGAGGTAATAGAGGTTTGTCCCTCTGTGTATTCTGACCAAAGCTTAAGGATAACTAACCGTGTGGAAATTACTTGCAGTCACAGAGCTGCACGCACACACACACACACACACAGTCAACTCTTGGCTGACATATTGCAATCAATATATGAAGTCCTTAGGTCAACTTCATATTTCAGTGCGTGTTCTTTACATCACTAAATACACTACAGATTACAAGTGTATGTAAAAATCACTGTTCTTCTTAAAAACAAATATATATATATATATATATATCTTCTAACTACATTTATCGACAGTTTTATAAAAGGCTTTAGGCTGTTTCAGCTGGTTCTTTAAGCACTTTTTCCAGCCATGACTGTAACGGTCAATTCAATTCAATTTAGTTTTATTTATATACAGTGTTGGGAAGGTTACTTTTAAAATGTATTCCATTACAGATTACAGATTACATGCCCCAAAATGTATTCTGTAACGTATTCCGTTAACTTACTCAATGAGAGTAACGTATTCTGAATACTTTGGATTACTTAATATATTATCATGCTGTTTACAACTACATGAATGTACTATTGCTGTGATTTATTACTGTTACTGAAGGTCCGCGGCTCCGAACCGTAGTAAAGGGACCTCTGGCTAATACGGTGGGTTCTGTGTCGGCTCGTAGCTGAAAACTAGCTTTACTTTGTTGTCTGGGTCAACTTTGCTAGCAGAGACAGAGAGAGGCGTTGAAAGGCTGCTCCAACAGAACTTATTGTTTTTGGAGGAAAACACGAACACGGTGTACAGTCGAGTCTTAATAGCTTACTTACAACTGGGCTCGTCAGGCTCTCTTCTTGGCTGCAGTGGTTATTATTATATTTACATGCTTCCAGCTCCCGTTTCTGCTCGATGACAGCTCGTACTTTTCCTTTTTCTCCCTCCCTCGCTCACAGACACATAACGGGTATGGCAGTCCATTCTCCCTGCAGCACGGACTACACTGCCCATGATGCTACATTCTTTAGAGCTATACCTGTAGCATTCTGCCTATTAGCTTAGCACAACAACAACAACAGGCGCTCTCTCACCCAGGAAACACGCAGAGTGAGAGCGTCACCCTGTAACCATGGCAACCGTAACGCTGCCGCCTGGAACAACAGAACGTAGCTGTCAAACAAAACCCAAACAGTCCTGACCCGCCACAATATGAAACAGGGAAGTACCTCCGTGTAATCCATTTATTTCAACAAAGTAACTGTATTCTAAATACCACCTTTTTAAACGGTAACTGTAACGGAATACAGTTACTCATATTTTGTATTTTAAATACGTAACGGCGGTACATGTATTCCGTTACTCCCCAACACTGTTTATATAACACCAAATCACAACAACAGTCACTTTAAGGCGCTTTATATTGTAAAGTAAAGAGCCTAAAATAACAGAGAGAAAGCCCAACAATCAAATGACCCCTTAGGAGCAAGCACTTTGTGACAGTGGGGACAAAAAACTCCCTGTTAATAGGAAGAAACCTGCAGCACAACCAGGCTCAGGGAGGTGCAAAGATCTGCAGAAACCGGTTGAGGGTGATGGGAGGAAGAAAGGATAAAAGACACACTGTGGAAGAGAGCCAGAGATTAATAATAACTAATGATTAAATACAGAGTTTTGTTTAAACAGGAGTCCTGGCTCTATGAACCAGAGGTTGTGTTTGGACTCTGGCTTGTTATTATTATTCTGTTTTGTTTATTATCCGAGTGTTGATAGTTTGAGTCCTTGTTTTAGCGCTCCCTGGTCTCTTTCCTTAGTTTGCCTTCAAGCTTAGGTTTAGTTCTTATGCTTTTGTTACTGATTCCTGGATTTTTAGGTTATCCCCATTTTCCCTGTGTTTCCCGTTAAGTTTCTGTCTGTGTAACATCCTTTGTTAACTACTTCCTGTGTATTCTGATGGTGTATTGAGTTTGACTTCCCTTGTCTTGCTATCAAACCCTTCACTCGATTTGTCCCCGCCGTATTTCCCACCTGGTTTACCCTAGTGTCATTACCTTGTGTAGTGGCAATTCCTTTTGTTTGACAAACCAAACATCCCACAATTAAAAGTCCACAAGCCACTGCTGCACTGAGATACTATTTCGTACGCAGGCAAAAGAAGTCCACTGTCCAAACTTGAAAGTTGCGTTTTTATGGTTTATTTAATCCAGTTTGGCAATAACAAGATCCAATTTTTGTTACTTCCTGCTGCTTCTCCTGCTCTGGTAAAAAACCATAGGCCTACCCCAGTGCATGCTGGTCCTATACCAGTCTCTTTATTTATACAAACAAAATGGCCCTACAGCTCTTACTGACTAATTTAACAAAGTAACATCAAATAAACAAAACATTGAAACAAAATATTAACCAACAAATAAACTTGTAAATAAACCCCAAAATATAAGTAAACTAACAACAAACTTTAACTAATTTCAAAATAATAAAAAATAAGAACAAATAGCTCCAACACCTTGTGTATCTGTATCTTCCCTTGTTCTTGTCCTAGCTCCTCCACTGCCATTATCTGTATTTGTATTTTTGTGTCCTGAATACTGGATCTGAATCTTACCATTGTGATTCGTGACAATAACAAGGAGCTGTTTCCAAATAATTTTCACGTTGTCTTCAAAGTGAATTGGTGGCTTTCAATATTTTGTTCACGGCGCGTTGCTGTGTAAAGTTGATACAGATTCAAGACCACCAGTAGTCACAGAATTAGGTTTGCCTCATCATCAGACAACGATGACTGCGTCTTTGTGTTATTCACTAATCTCATGTTGTAAATGTAACTACTTCAATGTGAAAAAACATGTTAATTAGATCAATCAGAAGGAAATCAATTAAAAAAATAATCTTAATTTGAATCACAAACAACAGGCGGAGTTTTAAATATCTGGGGAAAATAAAGCTTCTCATGTTAAATAAAAGAAACCTGCATATTCTCTAGCAGCTGTCCAGGTTTAAAATTCCTCATACACTTCCTGCCTGCTAAGCCAGTGTGTGGACTATATTATCGTGACTGTGACAGAATCTCACACCATGACCATACATGACACTGCAAGGCCCGAGTCCGTGTTTAGCCAGAATGAACATTCCCATCATGTCATCAATGGGCAATAAGTAATATATTATATTATTTGATTGCCTCGACTCCCACAGGACACTAAAAAAAGTGCTCAAATATCATAAAATGCAGAGAGAATATACACGTTGAAATAAATATTGTACACCGCTCAGAAAATTGATTTAACAGCTCCTCAGACTTTTCCTCCATTCTCTGTCGCTATCACTCGGGCACTTTTCGGCATGAAATGCAGAGCACTGGTCTGTGTTTGGACCTGCTAAGATAAAACGGAGTTCAAATTCGCCTTTTCATTTTCTCCCCTAAGTGAACACCATACTGCTGTTAAGTTGCCTAAAGACACCATGTCCAGGGGCTTTGTAAGGTCTGTTTGGTTTCCCCACATCTTGTTTTCTTATGGCTCCTCAGCACTCTAAGTCCTTTCAGGGAGTTTATGAGGGCCTGCCTTGTGGAGAGAAAGATCTGGCTATGTTTGCTTTGGGAATAGTCTCCTGACAGGGTGCTAAAGGAGCATGTCAGAGCACGGGTCCCAAAGTGTTTGGGTAAAGAGAGCCGCTACCTCTTGCCACTGAGGAATCCGCCCTTCTTCGGTAATCTGTCACACCTCCTTCCAAATAAAATGGCTCAGAGATTTTCACAGAAGTCTGTCAGGGTTAATATTTACCCCGTGCCCTTTGGTCAAGAGGGAGAGAGAGACAGAGGGATGCAGAGAGTAGGAGTTTTTTACAGGTAGTCCTCACAACAACACAGTTTATCTGACTTTTTTTTAATTCTAATGACCAGATAGAATTATGCTGTTAAAATTGACCAGATGTCATATAAAAGGAAATACTGGCATCTAATATGCCTTGACAGAGTTCACATTTAAACCTGGATTCAAATGGTCATTTTTTAGCTAAACATCATGACTGAAAGCTAACCTGGCTCCCCCAAACAACAATAACACCCAACAGCATGTTACATCTCATTTTGTTAATTAGTGCAAAAGTAAAGCATGAAAACTACAATTTGTTTTTGCCGATAACACACCATAAAATCACAAACTGTCATTCTCACTCTTTGATTTTGTACCTGCATACCAAAGAGCGATCTTTAGGGAGCTAGAAGGCGAATACTCTGGACACTGGCAATGCACTGCTATTATTTTTTGTGGATAGATGATTTTAAAACTACCTTGTATTAGTTCCTCTGTTTTTTTCCTTCTGTCTGACTGTCACAGCCTGTCAAACACGTGTGGCGGTGGATGAATTGGGGGAGGAGCTGCAAGAGAGTACAGGAAGAAGGAGCAAGTGGGACGTAGGGGAGGAGGCAGGGGGATTTAGCATGGCCTGTCGGAGGGCTAATTCCTGTGCTGGCGTTGGAGCTCCTCAGCTCCGCCATGGCTCAGATATTCAGATTTGGGCTGGGCTGCCATGTGGGCTCTGAGATACTCTGCAACCGGCTCCTCCCCCGCTCTATTCAGGGCCTGCGAGAAGCCTAGGGATGGCGTTAAAAAAGAAGATTAAGTTTCCTCTAGAGAGCAAAGCTCCTTAAGGGGGTATCTGTGTGCCTCTCAGCCGCCTGGTCAGTGAAGGATGCGTGAGGGGGGCCTCGCCGTGAACTCCGCTGAGACAGTGGAGGGTGGCAGGGCGGGATGACACGCAAGAGGTGGGGTAAAGAAACCGAGGGAGGCTGACCTGACTCGCACCCCATAACTCCCACCACTCTGACCCTAAATCCTGGCTCAAATCCTGCTCAAATCCTGATCCTCACAGGTTTGGTGATAGCTGAAAGAATCCCCTGATAAATGATGGTATCAGTTCAAAGGATTTGATTTGTCTGGCTTTTACTAGGTAATCATGTCATTTCAGAGTAGATCTCAAAAGTTTGTTGAGCATCTCCAGCAGGGTTGGGAAATATAGCATCAAAATTATGTCACAAAATATTTAAAGAAAATTTGCTGTAATGATAGTGATACTAATAATCGCTATGGGTAAAGCAGCTTTCAGGTAGCAGCTTTTACTAGTGCAAACAAAGGACATTTTCCATCTTTTTCCAACTAATTCAAAGTGTGAATCTATTTCCATAAGATAGAAGAAGCAGCATCAGCATAGTGTAATAGCAGTGAGACAGTATATATCAAATTAAATACAAAGGTAGCGCATTCAGGGTTTTACCTAAAATTTTCCAAGTATAACATAACTGTTTAACACTTTAATAATAACAGTGACTAAAGTAACTTAATTTTGTAACTCATGATCTGCATAACAGTTATTAAATAAATTAAATGCAATATTTTCTACTTTAAAGCCAGTGGGTGTCACATACTTCACCAAACAATATGTAAACACATCAGCGGTGGAGTCATATGGAGTGCGGTTAGCGAGTGCTCCCACGTTGCTCAGCTGAGTCAACAGTGTATGTGACAGTGGCCTTTTGCTTCGAGTACTGAAGCAAGTTTGTTGTTTCCACTTTTAGTGGTTTCTTGAATATTTTGCAAAGTACTGTCCTTTGTTGGAGGTGTGACCTCTCACTCTCAGACATGCAGCTCTCACTCTCAGACATGGGTGGGCTTGTGTTATGGCATTCGTATATCATTGATGTTACTAGGGATGCAACGATACCAATTTTTTCAAACCGATACGATACCGATACTTGGATCTGAGTACTTGCCGATACTGAGTACAAAAACCGATACTTCTACCACACACACACAAATGCAATGAATTGGAAGACAGGTTTTATTTTATTCTCTGCCGATAAAAAATAAAATCGTAATAAAAATGACCACAAAAAAATTTCAAGTGAAAAATAAGCACTTCTCTTAAATTATTGCAGAGTCTCCACATTGTAATTTAACAAAATATCACTGAACTATTGGCACTGTCTCGAGCTTTCAGAATAATAAATAAACACTTCTGTTCGGAATAAAATAAATACAAATTAGGTTTGAGAATAAAATAAACTTTTAAATTATTGCAGAGTGTCCATATTATATACAAACAAACAAAATAACGAAAGTATTTGGCATTGACGAACGAACTCCCCATCTGCCCGTGGTCAAAGGAGCTTGCAAAGAAAAGCGTCTGGACTTCTTTAAGTTACGTGAAGACGTTTCACCTCTCATCCGAGAGGCTTCTTCAGTTCTAAGGTCAAATGGTGGAGAGTCCCAGATATAAACCTGGTGGGAGTGTCCCCCCCACAGAGGGACAAAAGGACCCACTGATGATCCTCTAATCGCCTGAGCCAAGGTGTGGAACTGGGTGTGGGTCCCAATCAGCCAGAGTTTCGGGTGAGTTCATTGTGAAACCTGGCCCCACCTTATCATGCGAATTCCTGAGGTCAGATGGCCCAGGATGTGAGTGGGCGTTAAGGCGTCTGGGAAGGGATCTCAAAACTGGATTATAGATGGCAGAGAGTTGGTGTCGTAAACCACCGCCTCTGTTCAAAGATGGTCGCTCACAGTGGACATAGATGGCTTCTTTCACTCCTCTTTCAAACCATCTGTCCTCTCTGTCCAAAATGTGAACATTGGCATCCTCGAATCCATAAGGTGGGGCCAGGTTTCACAATGAACTCACCCGAAACTCTGGCTGATTGGGACCCACACCCAGTTCCACACCTTGGCTCAGGCGATTAGAGGATCATCAGGGGGTCCTTTTGTCCCTCTGTGGGGGGAAACTCCCACCAGGTTTATATCTGGGACTCTCCATCATTTGACCTTAGAACTGAAGAAGCCTCTCGGATGAGAGGTGAAACGTCTTCAAGTAACTTAAAGAAGTCCAGACGCTTTTCTTTGCAAGCTCCTTTGACTACGATGACCTGGATGACTGAGAACCTTCACAGACATCTGCCCGTGGATCATCAGTCCACTGTGCCGTTAAACCAAGGACTGACATCGCACACACTGCTTGTCTTTACCTCTTCAGAAAGTTTTGGCACCATTATCTCCCTGATGTGTGGGCGGCTGGGAATTTCATATCGCAGCTCGAGTATGCTGAGAAGACGGTGCAATCCTATGTTTTCCACGACCGGCATTGGCTGGTCATCCAGAGCAATAAAATGAGTCAGAGCCTCTGTTATTTTAACTGCCCGTGGATTTTCTCTTGACATTTTTCATCGCTTTTCCAAAACCCGAGTTAAAGTTGGCTGTTCCGGTCCACACTGCTGATTTTGTTTAGCCTAGCTACAGCAGCCTCCAGTTTCTCTTTTTTATCTGGAGCCGCCAGTCTCACTCGCCTAACCCTGTGCCTGTTTAGCGCGGGATGTCCCCCTAGTGGCCAATCTAAAAAACTACAACAAAAATGACAATCCACCCTCTGATTAATGAAATAAGTTAGTATCGGTTCATGGTATCGGTTAACTTTTACGAGTTAACCGATACCACATTTTACAGTATCGGTCCCAATACCCGATACCAGTATCGGTATCGGTGCATCCCTAGATGTTACAATGTGATACTTTTTATTACATGCAGATTTATGCCAGCATTATTGAGGAGATACAGTATCTCTTTATGTAAAGGCCTCTGTCATTGTTAGACCTTTAAAACTGCTCTGTAAGTGTAGTAGATACAATTTGTAACTGAGACTAACGGCTAAAACACACAATATGTTTGTGCACAAAGAATAAGCTAAATGTCTAAATGATAAAGTAGAACCTTTCTTTTTGATGGATGGATGCATGGATTGTGTCAGAATCACTCGAGCATCTGTACTTCAGATATAATCATTCAAGACCACATTCATAGGCATCTCCAATTTAGAAGTAAAAGAAATGAAATCTTCTCTTCAAAAGGCTGCGATTCATTCCTTTGAATTTAAAATTGCATTAAACATTCCTTTAGTTGATTAGCAACAACGCAGACAGGGTGGAAAAAAATCGAATGGTTTCTTCATCTTTGCAGCATAGCAGGGCTGAAAAAGCCTTATCTGCTCCATTCAGCAGTGGTCTCTCCTGGGAAGGGAGAATCACTGTGCTGTGGGACTGTCAGGTCCTGCCAACAGACGTAATGGGCCCTAATTCCACTTTAATGCAGTCTAAATGAAGTGTCACAGGAAGATTGATCTGGTGAGGGCGTTGTCTTGATGAAGGTTGTTCTGGTGAGTGGGTGTCTCAGTGGACATCTGGTTACTCTCTGCAATGCCCCAAGGGCCTCATCTGAAACCTGCAGAGGAACCTGTCATGCTATGCATGCTTATGTGCATAATTGCACATTCAAAGAAATCATAAATATAGTTGAAATTCTGTAATGTAGTCAAAACGAGAGAGTATTTTTCTTGATAAATGCTAGCAGATGAAGGGACTCATCTGTCCTGTCTCTAATGTTTTGAAAATCGTCTAACATTTGCTCAGCTCCTTTTCATGAAGGTACATTTTTCGTCATGTTCTGTTGTCTGACAGGTGCATAGGCCGGATAATGCTGCCAGTGGGAGACTTTGCAGGAAGCTTAAATACAACCAGTCCTCCTACTGTACATATCTAAAACCCCATTTTACTCCTTTCCATTAATAATTCTTGTCCATAGAAAAGGATTTTACTCACTGTCAAGTTTAAACTGCTACTTTTCCTGTATGTAGCGTATTAGGCTAATCATGCAGTAATTCTCATTCCTCTATGCCTGTCAAAAAATGTATATTTAACTGGGCAGCCAGTTTTGACACAATCAGTTTTTCTTGTTTTTAATCTTTATAGTGGAGGTCCTAGTCCGGTCAAATGATTCACAGAGGTTATTGTTTATTTCTGTTGGTCCATTTTTATCTTTTGGGCCTAATGATAAGGGAAAGATTTTTGAAACATATTAAAAAACATTTAAAATTGATGATGAATTATGAAGAATAATAATCGTCTTGCACTTGCACACATATATATACCTAGTCCCCATAGAGCAGCGGTCCCCAACCCCCGGGCCTCGGACCGGTACCGGTCCGTGAGTCGTTTGGTACCGGGCCGCGAGAGTTGAGCCTCAGGTGTGAAATGTATAGTTTTCAGGGTTTTTATCAGTTTTCAGCGTTATTTTGTTATCGTTTTTATCGTTTACTCGGTTTTCCTGGGTCTTTTCACGTGTGTTATGAATAAATTTTCTTTTTTTCGGTACCGGTACTGGTTTTATTTTGTTGTATTTATCCTCAACACCTTAAAGGCCGGTCCATGAAAATATTGTCGGGCATAAACCGGTCCGTGGCGCAAAAAAGGTTGGAGACCGCTGTGATAGAGCATTACAAGGATATCGGATTACGTAATTTTATTGAACTTGGGGAATCTATTTGTTTTTAAAATATTCTAAAGGTTTTGTTCAGAATTTATTGTACTTTTCTTCATTATAACACAGTCCATTTTTCACTTGACCCTAATGATTTGATGTACAGCTTTAAATAACACCTATAGTTCCCATTTGATGTTTAAATCCCGTTCCTGCGGTGGTAACATTTAGTCATGAGGCTCACAGTACCAGACACACTTCCTTCAGTTAAAGTAGTCCTCTACAGTTAATTGAACTCCAAAAACGATATCTCACGGAGTCAGGGTTGGAGAGCAGGATTGCAACAAGCATGGCAGTTTGTTAGTAAGTGTGTGCAAGAACACGTCAATTTTATTTATTTATTTTTTAAACTGTGCATACTTTGTGTGTATAACTTCGGCATTAGAAGCAGCGGGGCACGGGATGAGCTTCCCAGGTGACCCAGAAGACTGCAGCAAGTGTGTCAGTGTCAGTTTGATTAACTCTAATACCAGGGCTTTTGGCACATGTGGTCAGGTTAATGAAACTCAGTGAGAAGGCACTTTCTCCTGGTTCCCTCCCTGCCAGGAAGCTGTGGGTGACGGGATGAGGTTCAGTAGCTCACCCCGTTTCTCCCTCAGCAGCCCCCCTCTCCACCAACGGGGCGGTCCGATACCCTCTTTAGGTGCCAGAGCTGCTGAGATGTATGACTCTTCAGCTGTACATCCTACCTTCTTCATCATATCCTGCTGATTTTCAATAACCCCTTCAATTTATACTCCACTGATGAGCTCATCTGTTTGGTTCCGTTTGCTATGGGGAAATATCAAATATAAAGTTAAGAACATTTAAAAAGAAGACTTCTTTTTTCTCCTTTTTTAATGGTTTTCTCCACATTAACTAGAGAGAAAAGTTGATTTTAGAGATGTACATGTGGATTACTCGAATCCTGAAAACTTTCTGCTTCGGAAATTATACCAGTAAAATATTTTTCAAACACAGTCGTTTAAGGTTTTCTTGGGGTTGCAGAGGTTATCATGACAACTGTTCTCCAAAACCTCAAAGTGTTTTCCTTGCTCTCTCTTTCTTCAGTGACAGAGAAGTAGGGCACACCGGAGAATAAGCAACACAATTGGAAGGTATCCTGTCGCTTTAAGAGGGGGACCCATCTAATCTCTCCCTATCCACTCAGGCCCTGGATTTATAAATTTCCTGCAATCTCGATACTCAAAGCTGTCTTGATTTTGAGAGAGTGTGTGTGTGTGTGTGTGTCTCCTTGTGAGAGAGGAAGTTTAGGACTGGCAAGAGGTACTATTGGGGGGTTGTGGTTTGTTTGTGCTGTCCTTTAGAAAAAGAGCTTACGGGTTCAGCAGAAGAAACGCGGGGAGCTAATGTGAAGATTTAGGACTTTCTCCGAGGCTTGGCCTCTTCTAAGCTGTGTTTGCTTGAGCCGTTTGTGGGGTCCTGCTCACACTAAACCCAGATTAATATTCCCCCCATATCCAACCAGCCCAGACACCGGCTCCCGGCCTCCCTGTCCCCCCCCCCCTTCCCTGCCTTTTCTGGCCGTGATCGTCTCCCTTCGCTAATCCAAGTCCGCTGCCTCTCATCTTCCTCTTTATCTCGTCTAAGTAAGCACCTTTCTCACGGCTTCCTTCCACGAGGGGGAAGCAGCAGGAGGAGCATAAATATGTTTTTTCCCTATCACTCCTCATTGCTCACTGACCTCTCTAGAGGTGTTATTATCAGAGCGACTGCTAAGCCCTGAGATTGCTTTTAGTCAGGTTCACCAGGGGGAAGTAAGGCTGGCTTTAATGGCTCTGCATTGGTTTACATGCAACCCAAAAAACACAGGAAGCATTTTACTTATTGTATCAGGCAATTATTCTCAACACTTATGAAACAATTTACCCAAATAAAACAAATGATATCCCAACTCCCCTAAATTCTACCTTTGTTTTATTCATGTGGCATCCCCACATTTACCCTTCTGCAAATGCCTCATGAAAAAAACGCTGAGCGTTACGGCTATTTTCATCAAGTGTGGACTAATTTATAACTGATATTTCGCACAAAAACAGCATGTTAGTGACACTTTACTGGTGGTTTCCAAGACTCTTCTTCTCCTCACTTTTTTATTTTTGTTTCTTTCCTTCTTCTTGTTCCCTTTCTCGCATCTGGATAAAGATTGAGGGAAGAAAAACAAACGCATTTTGAGCCGAGGGAAAAGGAGATGAATTTGGCGTGCTAAACAGGCAGGCTAAACCCATTACCTAAGTGTTCTTTATCTTCCCCTATGCTTTTGTTGTTTAATCAGCTTTGTATCTCTCTAAATCCTGGATTGAGATAACAAACAAATGGATGAGCTCAGTGTGCAGAGTAAGAAAGCCTTTTTGCTGGCACCTTTCAGCATCAGAGACTATCCCGGTGCTGCACAGTGGTCAGAAACAAAAAAGAAAAAAACAACTTTGTTAGATTCTTTGATTTTTGAACCGGGCCAACGTCAAATTATCTTCTGTGCAGCCTTCTTGATGTTTGGGAATAGCCTTCGGAAGAGGGGGGAATGGGGAAGTAAATCTCAAGCTCCCAGATTTGCAATCTTCAGCCACAATTTGTGTCTCCTTCTTCTACATAAGAAAAGACGGATTCTAGATTATCTCTGGCAGTCAAAGCCAGGGAGAGTCAAAGACTCTTTGAATACAGATGGCCATTTGCTGCCAATATGGTTGCATTTGTTGTTATAAGAGTGATCTGTGGGTCTCTGAATATGGTTTGTATCTGTTTCTCTCTAAAGGTGATAGTAAACTTAAAAACAAATGAAAGTGATTCTTCTTCATTTTTAGGATCATTTGTCTTTGATTAACACGTTAACAGTTTTTTTTTGTGTTTATTATATTCTGTCTCAGTGTTTGTTAACCCTTTTTACCTGCATAAAGTTGTATGTCTTGTGTTGATGTTTCCTGTCTGATTTTGATAGTCCCTGATATTGTGTGTGTGATGTTCTGCTTTAATAATAATAATGGATTGCATTTATATAGCGCTTTTTGGGGCCCTCAAAGCTACAATTCCACTATTCATTCACTCTCACACTGGTGCAGGCAGCTACAGCTGTAGCCACAGCTGCCCTGGGGCAGACTGACAGAAGCGAGGCTGCCATATCGCACTATCAGCCCCTCTGACCATCACCAGTAGGCGGTAGGTGAAGTGTCTTGCCCAAGGACACAACGACCGAGACTGTCCAAGCCGAGACTCGAACCAGCAACCTTCCGGTTACAAGACAAACTGCCAACTCTGTGAGCCACAGGTCAAAGGAGCTTGCAAAGAAAAGCGTCTGGACTTCTTTAAGTAAGTCCAGACGCTTTTCTTTGCAAGCTCCTTTGACTACGATGACCTGGATGACTGAGAACCTTCACAGACACTCTGTGAGCCACGATCGCCCCACATTGCTTCCCTTGGTTCATTAGTAGATTCTGTTCAGCTGTGTACCCCAGGTGTTTCCACTCTTCAGTTTTCCTCATATATCCTCTCGTGCTTCGTGCTGCATCTTTCCTCTATAGTGTCTAGTTCCAAATTCCTGGTTCATGCCTTTCCAGCCAAGAGTTTTATATTTTAGTTCTTGTGAATTCCAGCAATAAAACAGTTTTTTGAGTTCACATTTTGTCTCCAGATTCCTGCATTAGAGCTAAACAGCAAAACAACTACGAGTTACTCTTAAAGTTTGATCTGGAATAATCGCCTTTCATAACCTGTCCTCAATGTGGAAGAAAAAGAAAACCTTTATGTAACAGTAAATGTTTATGTCTGATGTGATTTAGGCTATGTCCACACGTACCCGGGTATTTTTGAAAACGCAGATTTCTCTATGCGTTTGCACACGTAAACGGCGTTTTCGGTCACTGAAAACGGAGATTTCTAAAAACTCCACCCAGGGTGGATATTTTCGAAAACTCCGTTTGTGCATTTACGTGTGGACGAGATAAACGCAGAAAACGGAGCGTCAAAGATGTGCGCATTTTTTGACGTCACAGTGTGCGCCACGTTATTGTTTTGGTGAAATGAATTTCTACAATACTGTTACTGTTAATTGTTCTCTCTGCAGTGTTTAAATGCTTACATACACACACAATTACTGTCCCTCCACACATACGACTCGGTTCTGCTTCTATGCCCCAGCTTTGTTTACTATTTCCCACCGAGGCTTCTAGACTTCTGATTGGCCAACATTTCTACACGGTTAGGAATATAGCGCCACCTGCTGCTTTGGCATGTTCCTAGCAGCGTTTTCCTTCTTTTCTGCGTTTACGTGTGGACGGGATTATTTTTTTAAAACGAAAACGGAAAATCTCCGTTTTCAAAAATACCCGTGTACGTGTGGACATAGCCTTACTTTTTTCATTCATAATTTATTATCATTATCATTGTATTCACCTAACAAAGTGCCAAACTTGAAAAAAAAAACTGCCAAATCAAACATTCGGCACTGCCCCCTGCAGGGACACCTTGAAATGACAATGTGGCCGTTAAATATTACAGTGAATGCAACATCCTGAGGTTTTGGTTAATATCTAAATTATTCTCACCGTGGATTCTGTTCCTCGTGCACCATCATGGTAATGCCAACAAAGTGATGTTGCAGAAAGAAAATGCAAATGTGCTTAACTCACATTTTCATTTGACTCTTGACCCTTAAAAACGCAATGCGTTTTTGCAGATCAATTCAGCAACCACCAAGACCCACAAGCAATACTGCATTACTTGTTTCGAGAGCTCGGAAGTTCCCCAGAGTGACACCCAAACTCATCTTTGAAAGAAAAAGAAAACATGCACAGAAACAATTCTGTTCAGACCAGTGAAAGTGATGATCAGAGTGGGTGCAGGCGACCTCAATGTGCATCTCACAGTTGAATTCCCCCAGGGTAGAGGGGCTCATCGCCCTGTCTTGTTCCCCCCATCAGCTACACACAGACACGCACACACACGGACACACACATGCACAGAGTCTTGGCATTCTGAGGGAAATAGCCCTCATTTATTATTGCCACACTCCCTCGACTCGTCCCCTCGGTTCAGCGGGTGCGCCGCCAAAGCACGTCTTCCACCGCCAATGTCACACAATTACCTCTTAACTGCTCAAACAAATAGAGCGACCCAGAGAGTGACATCAAATCAAAACTGTCACAGGTGATTGAGTCTAGTCATCAAGGCAGCCCGCCCGCTACCTGTCAGGAGAGTGTGGGAATGAAAGGGAAAGGGAGAGAAGAGGCGGAATGTGATAGCTGCCTTATAATAGACCCCTAATAATGTATAAACACCCCCTCTCTCGCTCTCTCTCTCTCTTTTTTGCTGTACTCATATTAAAGTTGGGAACAGAGTGCACGATGCCCTCCTTTTCAGCCTCTTGGGACTCAGGATGGAGAGAAATGGTGGTGAATGGAGTAATGATAGGGAAAATGATAGAGGGGAGATTGAAATTTCCATCCGCTCTGAACCATGCCAGCTCTGCTCCTGAAAAGACATTGGCTGCTAATGGGGTTAGATCACACGCATGAGAGTTTGAGGGCTGAGTGATGTTAGCTCTTGATGCTCAAGACGCAGATAAAAATAAATAAATAAAATAAAAGTAAAACTCCCTTTAGATTTGGTCATTGGGTGATAGTAGCCAGACCACAGATTCAACCAAACTCTGCACAGGAAATCACAGGTGGATCCAGAAAACAACCAGGTGCAAAGGACACAGACAGGCAAATGATACAGGAGGGGGGGAAACAACAAACTAAAGAGCATGAGCAAAGGGTTGAGCAAGAGCAAGCCAAGGGGACATTAGCTATATGATGATGTTGTCAATGCCTGATGTAAATTCGAGAATGACACAGTCAACAGACATGGTTGGCTGCTCGCTGCAGCAACGCGTCGGGGCTGTGACACTGACAAATGGAATATTTCACCGGACTTAATCAGACGAAATGGGGTTTGGTCTGCAGGTGACACGAGTCCCGCTCCAGTGCTTACAAAAAGGAAACTGATTTCTTGCTTTGAGACACCCATCATTTCTGTATATTTCTGTCTTTCTCTTACTGTTTTCCTGTCATTCCAAGAGATGCTTTACCATGAGTGCACAATATACGTAGTTTTAATGAATGACGAAACCGTACAAACGAGCTCAAGCAAGAGTATAATAGACATATTATAGCACTGCAGCAAAAGTAGGAAAGAAAAATAAGCTTAGAGGCTGTAGTCCAACAACACCATGCGTACAGGTATTGCTGCATGTTTACTATATTCAGGTTAACATGCAAACTAGCGCTAAGTGCTAACTGGCAAAAATAAAGATTTTGTGGTATGCGTCAAGTAAGATTTTTCCGTAAATAAGAGAATAATTTGATCATAGTTGACATGCTTATAGCCACTTTATTAAGTACACCTCTTCAATTGCTTATCAGTGTAAAAGTCCTGATAATCAGCCAATCACAGGGAAGCAACTCAATGCATTTAGAGACATAGACGAGGTCAAGACGACCTGCTGGAGCTCAAACTAGAATCAGAATAGGAAAGAGAGGTGTGACCAGTGTTGGTCAAGTTACTTGAAAAAAATAATCAGTAACTAATTACTGATTACTTCCCCAAAAAAGTAATCCAGTTACTTTACTGATTACTTATTTTCAAAAGTAATTAATTACTTAGTTACTAAGTTACTTTTTAAAAACACGATTTACAGCCTGAATAGGTGATAAAGTGATAGATCTTTCAGCCCAATTCTACTTTTTCTACATAATCATCATACAAAATGTAATCAAATGGAAAAGTCTCTTTTTAAAACTTGTTTTATTCGTTTTAATCTTTTGACTTTATGCATCAAGTAAAAATGTAATTATCTGCAACATTCTCTGACTGGAAGAAATTAGTTTAACATTTAAACCTATTTTCTGCACATTCCAGCACATAAAATAAAATATTTTTTGTGTTTACACTCAGTCTTTCAAATAGATGCAAGTAAAACACAGCAGAAAATAAATAAAGTCAAAGACTAGCGGTCCTGTTGCTCTATTTTCACCTGTAAAGCAGGAGTGGGGTAGGCGGAGGGTTACCCTGGTGCAGGTGTGCAGCGGTCAGTGGAAGAATCCGCGAGTTTCTCTGTGAGTTTCCCATTACGTCGTAGCTACTCGGTGCTTGTTTGGAAGTTTAGGGGTTTTTTGCTGTAAAAAGAAGTTTTCTTCCCACGCACAACGGACACTAATGTTTTTGTCACTTTTTATGGAATCAAACTCAAAGTAAGGTCAGTACTTCCACGCTTTAAACGCTGCACGCTCATACTCTCTCTGCACTCGATATATGATCCATTGTTGATCTGCACACAACTGTTGTCACGAACGTCGCACTCGCTTACGTCACTGTCATGAGACATTCTCGCAAAAAATCACGGTTTTAGTAACGCAGTAACGCAGCGTTCCTACAGGAAAGTAACGGTAATCTAATTACCGTTTTTGCGATAGTAATCCCGCGTTACAAGTAACACGTTACTGCCCATCTCTGGGTGTGACATGCGTGTGAACGAGGCATAGCTGTTGGTGTCAAATGAGCTGGTCTGAGTATTTCAGAAACTGCTGATCTACTGGGATTTACCTGCACAACCATCTCCAAGGTTTACATAGATTGGTCCAAAAAGGAGAAAATACCAAATGAACAGCAGTTTTCTGGGTGAAAATGTCTTGTTGATGCCAGAGGTCAAATAAAAATGGACAGACTGGGTCAATCTGATAGGAACAGTAACTCATGTAAAGATTCTTTACAACCAAGGAAGAGCGTCTCTGAATGAAACCTTGAAGCAGATGGGCTACAAGAGCAGAAGACCACCAGCTAAGAACAAGAAACTGAGGCCACAATTAAAATGATCTACTAGAAGATTTTTTTATAAGTGCCTCATCTCACAAGCAGAATTTAGCACAAACAACATGAAAGCATAAACCCATCCTGTTGCTGTATCCATTGTTCAGGCTGCTGCTGATGGTGTAATGGTGTGGCTATATTCTTTGATAAACCTGAGTATTTTTGCTGGCATCCCTCTGTTACACACTAATGACTTCTTCCAGCATAATACACCATGTCTTGTGATGGAACAATAGATTCACGTTATAGATGCACAGCTGACAAATCTGCAGCAACTGTGTGATGCTATCATGTCAATATGGACCAAAATCTCTGAGGAAAGTTTCCAGCAACTTGTTGACTTTATGCCATAAGAACAAATACTAGGAAAGTGTAATTAATTAAAAAACAGTTTAAATAACACGTGAAAACGACTGCCTAGATACCATTCATTGATTTACAAATTCAACCTAAAACCTCAGTTTTTAGCATTATGGTTGTTGTCATCTTGTGAAATGTGAAGTGAGTTTATTTTGGGAAGAGGGGTCATCAGCAAATTCTGCCAAGTTTGGTTATTAAGTTGTATCAACAGACTGTAGGGGCACGTCATAGAGATACAGAGCATATACCTGAGCATTGTGTCGTGGTCTGCGAGGGCAGACCGTGTGGAGAGTGTGTTTGGTGGACACAGACGCAGGAGGCAAAACTTTTGTTAAGCTCAAAGCGAGCCTTTAATCAGGGCTGATACAGAAGGCAAAATAACAAACCATAAACTATGGGAATGACAAAACTAAGAACCTAAACTGGGAGTAACTAAAGGCTATCAACGAAGACCAGGACTGAACTATGACAAAGTACTGTGGACAGACTATGAACACGACATGAAAAACTGTGAACGAGATCTCGGTACTGGCACATGAAGGTGCAGGGAAACATGACTGGAGAACGTGACTATGAACATGTCCAATACCAAATCTTGCAGGCTAGACTCGTGACGTGCAGCTAGAAACAATAGGGTGCATGAACAGACGACGCGACACTGACACGAAGACACACTCAGCTTAAATACACTGAGGAAGTCATCAAGGAATTAGAGAGAGAAGGGGAACACAGCTGGGAGGAATAAGACCTAATGAGACAGGGGGAACAAAGCTAGAAACACTGACATAAGACAGGAACATGAACTTTCAGAGTAAAACAGGAAACAAGACACCACTAAACAAAGACGCAGACACGACACTGAGACAGACTAGATACTGAACTAAACCTGCAATAAACATGAGAACACAAAACCTACGAACTAATCCCTAAACAAGAATAACTGAAACATAGATTCATAATCATCATCATCATCATCATCATAAGAAAAGAATCCAAAATGCAAAAACACACCAAAACATAACAACTCAAAATACTGGGTCAAACTGACCCAGAACCGTGACACATTGTTGATAAGTAACATACAAATAAAATATTCAAATTTCACTCATCAAAGCTGGATCACAAATTCTTGGATGGTCTATTAATAAAGTGAAATACAAAGCAAATCATATTATATATCATATTTAGGTATGTTGAAGCCTAGCACACTCAAAGTGAGAAATTAGTACTGTAAACGTATTTCTGCTAAAGTTGGGCGTTTAGCACAGATGTCTATGAGCATTAGTGTTGTGTGTAACAGAGTTGGGCATTACTGAAATCAAATTACATTTTTCAGTTATGTGGTATACAATTATGTCATAACTAGGGATGGGTATCGTTTAGGTTTTATCTGATACCAGTGCCAAACCGGTACTTTTGAAACGGTGCCGGTGCTTAAACGGTGCTCGAACCGGTGCTTAAAGAATGGAAAACACAAAATTGGTCCAAAAACCTCTCATGTTCAGCTGTTTTTTTTGTAAAAAGATAACAATGTTAGCCTTTTCTGCAGCTATGGGGCATATATGGTATCACTCTTGGCTGGAAGCAGTGCTTTAACAATGGAAAAAACAAAAACTTTATCCAAAAACCTCTCATGTTTAACTGTTTCCCACTTTTTATTTGGTCATTTTTGCCTTTTTGGCCAGGGTGAAGGGAGTATCTGCCATCAAACAAGAAGACAGCCGCATGTAGCTATGATGGTGTTTGCTAGTTCACCTTACATACATTAATGTAATAACGTGGTTAGCCTACTCAACGTAAATTATACACGAACAACATTAAGCTACTCACGCAGAGAAGAACAGCTGCTGCTGCATCATCATCCTCATCATTTCTGCTACACTGGCAGGGCTAGGGGCCAGGACTCTCCTCTTCAGGTTTTTGGGGGATGTTGCTAAATCTTCGTCCGATAACAGGCACCACACCCGCAGTAGATGCGCTCGGTGTGAGGTCTCGCAGCAAGCTATCAAATACGGCGCATTTTTCGGCTTTTAAAAAAAACGCTATGCGTCGCCAGGTGTTTCATCGGATTTCAGGTGTTACCTCCTTTCCACAGTATCACCTTAAAGCACTTGTTGCAGGCTGCTGAGTTTGCATCTTTTGCTGTGAAGTACAGCAAGACTTTTGACCGCTTCGCCTTGGGCATTTTTAATCTGTAGCTCTGCTCTAAAAGAACGTACGTACCTGGACCCGCCTACTATCCTCGGAAACGTAAAATGATTGGCTAGAATTCAAAGTGTATCACATCTCAGGAAAAAAAAGCACCGAAATAAAGCACCGAAATGTGCGCTGCTTTTCGGTCTGGTTACTACCGTTTATGTCAGTACCGGTACCCATCCCTAGTCATAACTTGAATTACAAAGGTTCTTTGGTTATCGGCATGTCAGGTGAAAAAACAAACATCAAATAAACATGTTTTTCTGCTTCTTGCGCACTCAGAAATAACTGCATAATAATGCTAAAGCAACTCAAGGGTTTTGCAAGCATCTTCTCAGACAGAATGCTAATGCTAAGCTAGCCAAGAATCCAGAGGGATAATTTAAAGCTGAGTGCTTGCCTCAGCAGGCAGACCCTGAACACCGGTTTGAATCTTTGCTATGTGTTGTCAGCATTGTATGGAAGCCCGTTTCCGCCACTAAAAAAAAAAAAAGGATACTTAACTCGAAATTTCGAGTTATCTTTCTCGAAATTTTGACTTATTTTCTCGAAATTTCGACTTAGCAACTCAAAATTATGAGATAAATAACTAGAAATTTCGAGTTATGGACCTTTTTTTTTTTTTTTTTTTAGTGGCGGAAATGGGCTTCCATAGGATTGTGTTCATACCTAAAAACTAAAAGAAAGATCTCATGTGTGTCCTCATTAGGAGAGGGATTTGTGTTGGTGCGTGGACTGTAGCTTCTAGTTTTATATTGTTAACTGATAATCATGTGACTGTGCATTTCAGGTCATTTGTTACAGAGTAACAAGAAAGTAATGAAATGAGTAGTTTAATTAAGTATTTTCTCCTAGCTTGCAATTATGTAACAATTATGTAACAATTATGTAACGTTCTAAATCGCTTTCAAGAAGAGTAGTACATTGTTTTCTTGAGTAACAACCCCAGCACTGATGGGCAAACACCTCAATAGCCTCAAGTGGCCATTTGAGAAAACGCAGCTTCTGGCATTTCTGGAATAATTGTAATTTTTCAGCTCTACTTGAATTAGACAGCTGCAGGTGCTAAATATTAAGTCAGGGGATTACCAAAGTCATGATCTTTGGTCCTCCATAACGTCCACACAAAACCTTCAGAGAAAACAGTTGAAATGTCTTGAAGCTGCTGAGATACTCCAGTCTGCCCCAAAGACGCAGCATCCTAAAGCCATGCTAAACACTTGTGGCTTGAACAGTTGTGGCTACACAACATAGTACAATAACATTGTGTTCTGACATATTGTGTTTTGCTTCTGTCACTGTGCCGCAGGTTACCACAGAGTTGCACAGGAGCAGTGATTGATTCCCCTGCTTAGAAAGTGGGGAGAGTAGACAGCACATGGCTGCTGCACAAGTAAGAGAGCAACGTGAGGGCGAACGACAATGGGTGAGGAGAAGAAGAAGAAACAATAAAGAGAAGTTGTTGTTCTTTTAACTTCCTGCAGCTGACTTTGTTGTCTGAACACGAACAGCACAAAGTTAGCATCAGAATTCATGCCATGCGAGACTCGTGCTCACAATTAGCCTCATATAAAATTGCCACCCACGAAGCAACAAAAAAAAGCTGACATCCATCTCCTAACTCCTTTGTTTCCAGGACGCAGCATGGCAGTGCCACCAGAAGCTGCATGTGGCTATGAGACTGGTGATTTGGTGCCTCAAGTCCAGTAGTCCCATGTAGGGTATGAATCACAGCAAGGGGCGGCTGCCCTGTCACAGCGGCTACAGATCAATGATAATTACCACCTTGACATGAGTACGCTTATTACTGAACAGGATCAGGGAC
The DNA here is from genome assembly GCF_963576455.1 of Neolamprologus multifasciatus. Lineage (NCBI taxonomy): Eukaryota > Metazoa > Chordata > Actinopteri > Cichliformes > Cichlidae > Neolamprologus > Neolamprologus multifasciatus. The sequence continues at coordinate 2,433,970 of NC_140460.1, read as the reverse complement.
AGGGGCCCGAGTTGTGGTGGCCGTAGGGCCCAATCGATAGTCCCGGAATAATGGCTCTCTGGGGCCCTAGATTGGACTTTGCCACTAAACAAGCCATTACAGCTGCACGCATGACAGCTTAGGTCTAGATATGCGTCCTAACTCTCCTTCTCCTGAAGGCTTCTCTCTCAGAGCTCGCCTCGCTATGGCTCCCACATGCCTCAGTACTCAATCTTGTCATGGACCGTTATGGGCAGGCGAGACACATGCCTCTGGCTTTGAGACGTGTTAACCAGAAGTGAGTGATTATGGGAAGCATGCTGCTACAACACAATGTGCTCCTGTGCAACACACCAGAGAAAGGGGCCTTGCAGTGTGACCTGATGATTGCCACTGAGTACCGAGATCAAACACGGCTGCACCGGAGTGCGTCTACACGTGCATACCAACACACACGCACAAACAAAACACACAAGCAAACACATCAGTGGGTATAAGCGATGCTGATCCGTCTATGGCAGCCCTCATCTTCTTTTCTCTTTGATTTTTACCGTTTCCCTCCTCCAGATCCCTTGTTTTTTTTCCCTCTCCTTTTTTAATCCGGTCATACCTGTAATCGGGCTCTGCGACAGGAAACTTCAGAGAATCAATTAGTCCTCGCCTCATCCGGGAGCCAAGACGATTCCTCTCGACTTGAGCCGCAAACTCCTTCTATCAGGAGTCATTCTGCCTGCCTAACACCCAGACTCCTCTCTCCTGAGCCCGGATAGGTTTGACTCTAAGCCTCTAAAACGTTGACAACCCAAAGCGCCTTTCTCTCGACAAGCCCTAACCGCCTGCCTCACCCCGGCCCCTTCTCCTCTTTCTAACCGTCATTGCTACTAAATAAAGAAGGATTTGTTTGGTTTTTTTTCTCCACAGCAGAACTGTGATAATAGTGCTGCGTTATGGTGCTTCATCCACAATTTAATAAACAGTCCCTTTTACAAAAACATCCCAACTACATTTTATGCTAGAGTTCGATAAGACTGGAGAAGCTGGTGACTCCGGGCCTTCCTTTGTGCCATCAAAGTTAGCCACTAAAGAGGCGGTGTTGTTTTTAAAATGCCGCCACATGGCAGAAAGGCAAATGCAAACCTGGGACTCTGCCGGCTACGGCGGGCCCTTGAGTGGAGTATGGAACAAACAGAACACTGAGGGGTCAGATTTAATACCCCCGCCCCTGCCTTTTGTATTCAGATTAAAGACTAAGGAGGATTTGCAGGAGCCTAGAGTCTCTTGTTTAAAGACTGTGTTCTCCACTTAACCTGCAATTTACCTGTCACTTAAACCCGCAGCAGCAATCATCCACACCTCTGGAAGTGAAAGGAGCTGTTGTTCTTCTCTTGGTTTTTTTCACAGCTCTGAAGAAAGGCTTTGTGCTCACTAAAAGTGGCATAATGAATCCTCTGACAGATGCTGATTAAAGGAGCAGCGGCATTTTGTGAAAGATAGGTAATGCTTTGGAAATCAACACAAATGAGATTGCCGCTCACACACACATAACGCACACACCTCTACTTCTAATAAACCAGAAATCACTTCTTCACCAGCTGGACTGTTCTGATGAGGTCGACTTCACTGTGTACTCTCTGGAGTGCCGTGAAAGAGATGCCTGCAGGACACGACGCAGAAACACGCCGGGAAGCCTTTTGACTTGATTTGTATTGCCGAGCTTTCTCGTCTGCTCTCGTGAAAAATCCTGCCATGGAAACCTGACCTTCTTTTTCCCTCCATAACCCTCTCGCAGAGGCCAAGCATGATTCATCTCCCCCAGACCAAGTCCGGGAAAGAATGAAACTGCCGTCATCTTTCTACCCCACCTCATCCATTTCATCCTCTCCTGTGAGTTGTCTTGCCCTCCGCTGGACGGCCATAACGCCCTTCTAAATCTTCCTCCTGAACAGAACTAGCAAGTTCCACAGCAGCACTAAAGTGGACCATTCGTTTTCACAGCACGGCCAAAAGGAGTAATGGGAGTGTTGTTGAGACATTATCAGTCACTCACGGGCTGCCAAAGCTCTGTGAGTCACTTCTGCCCCCTTTTTTTTCCAAACTACTGTGTGCAGATGCCCACCGAACTGCCTCGCTCTTGATGGAGCTTTACACGAGTCTTTGATACGTCCCTTAATCTCCACTAAACTATCCCACTGGTTTTAACACCCTTACGCATTAGCCTATGTCTTATAACTTAAGAGTTTATCGTTATGCACTAAATTTAGACGCCCTTACTTAAGACTCAAGGCAGCTTGGAAGCTGTGTGCGTACAGCGTGCAAAATTATAAACCTCCTGACTTAACAAAGAAACTTAAAGAAAATGGAAAATGTTCATTGTTTTCGAAATCACTACCTTCTGTAATTGAGCCATAACAGATTTGGAAAATCATCTGGATGCTGGAGATGATTTTCCACTCGGTCTGTGAAGACATTTAAAGGAAATTTAAAGGAAAGTAAATCTCTCTTAGTAAGCCCGAAGGGAAGGGCAAACCCGAAAACAAAAGCCACTCGTCTACTGAAACCTTCTTCCTGATTTCCTCGTGTTAAAGAGGATCACCATGTGGTGCAATTTATTTTTAGAACAGTTCCCGTCCTGTTCTTTCCTTTTCCTCATTCCCTCTTTCTCGAGGAAGTCAGTTTTCTCCGGTGCCCGTGAGAGTTGCCTTCGTTATTTGGTGGGAACCCACCTGTCCGCCTACACATCAAACCCATCCCCGGTGGGCTTCTGTGTTAAATTCCGAAGTTAAAAACCATTACCGAGCTATCAGCCCACTCGTAATGCTGTCTAACGACCTCATTTCCCTAAGTGTCGGCCCTGTCACTCAGCAGAGACCCTGTCAGCGTGGCCTCCCGTGTCCGAGGGTCCCGGCTGCTCTCGGGGCGTCACCGCCACTGCCGCCGCACGCACCTCAACTCGGCCCATCCTCATCAAAAACAGGATAGAACGCTCAATCTCTGAAAATGTGTCAAGGCAAAGCGACTGGGGACACAGGGGGTAAGAGACTTTGGAATGAAAGTGCTGGGTATTTCATTTACCATATCCACTCTATTAGCCGGAGCGGCGCAGTCAATCAGAGCCCCATTTTGATTCGACGGGAGTCAGGGGAGTGAATTGGGACACGGCAAAATGGCTGACGGTCACGGCGTGGCTATTCCTGCTCAGCCGAAATCAGTTTTAGGAGTCGGTGTGTATAAAATGGATTATTAGCATACGGATCCAACACATCGCTGCCCGTCCTTGTTAACTCAGGAGGACGCGATGAGCAGGCGCAGTGAGCGCGGCGATGAGAGGGGGGTGAGGCTGAGAGGGTCGAAGCCGTAGGTGTAAGTGTGCGTCCGTGTGTGCGTGTGATTGTGCTGTCTCCTCTCCAGGTCTCCTGGAGTTCCTTTCTGTGAAATGATTTGGTAAGTATGGAGCGGGGCCCCTAGGCCACACAGGCTCTGCCCTTTTTTAGGAGTGGATAATTGACTCCTTTTCCTCCTTATAATTCATTGCTTGCATATTCCAGCTAATACAGCGGCTGAAAACTGGCCCTCATCTCCCTCGACGCGCACACGCACATCGCTGCCCAGAGGAACGAGCGACGGTGGAGACACCGAGCAGAAAAAATGGGGATGACAAATGGGAGCACTTCTAGATCTATGAATGAATTATGTCTTCTAAATACCTTGAGCAGAGGCAACTGTCAGCCGTCATCTATACTAATCTGGGACAAAATATGACCAGCTCCACATTAAAAACGGAGAGAGCAGGGCTGCTAGAGAATGAGGCGAGAAATGAACGTGCAATCGGGCCATTAAAATGTGGTGTCTGATTCAGCTTTGGTGGACATTTGCACATTTATCATGAGATGGAAATATCCCCCCCTCCCCTTTGTCATTTTAATGCAGTCCCTTCCATTCAAATAGATTAGGATTATGCCAACAGGACAGAGATATCATTTGTTTTACAATAGCAGAGTCAGCGCTCACACCAGTCATTAGGAATTAGAAGAAGGCGGCCGATGTTTGGAGGGACAGTTCGCAAACTGAAAAGAAGGATAAAATTAATGGCACTTCATCTTCAGAGGTGGGATATATTAAACACCCCGTTTGCCCCAACAACAGAAGTGGGATGGAAAGACAAATGGCTTATGGAAGATGGAGGAGGAAACTATTTATGAGCTGTAACAAGTTCAGTGTGTACGAGACACACTGGGTCACTCACCTGGTGATGATTATGTTCACAGAAGGATGCAAAGACACGGTAACCTTGCTATTGTTCTAGCTTCCTGTTATCTGGGAATGTAGTGTATTACCTGTGGGAAATGCATTTTTACAGGCAGCAGCTCTGAGACAAGCTGGACGCGGTTCAGAGCCACAGGAGGATCACAGGAGGCCCAAGGACGATGCAGGACAGCCACCAACAGGAAAGCACAGATAGAGGCCGTGGTGCATTCATGGTCCACACACTGTGAATGTGAGAAAAAAGAATAAGAACTGTGACCACCCATCTGGTGTAATGAAAAGTTCGTTATGTTACTAACATGATAAGAATATTCTATATTGATTAAAGAAAAAATCAGCAGTCGGATAGAGTATTTAATTAAAAATAAAGCCTATTGCATTTTATTTATTGGTTTTTAAAAGTTTTTTTTTTCTTGATTCATTTTCTTTATTTCACATTAAGCACGTGTGAATTAGCAGATTATGTCGTTATGCTTTTAAAATCCAAGCTCTCAAACATGTTTTGTACTGAATTACTTTGTTCCACACAAAGAGGCACAAGAAAAAGATGCAAAAAGAAATCTATGAAAAATGCAGATGAAGGCGTTAAATGTAAACGTTACACTTCTGCTATAAAATAATTTCACTGTTAGACTGTTAAGATTCAAAGTAAGCGGAGAGAAACTCTGTGGGGATGATACTGACTTTAAATTTTAAATTTTCTGCAAAGGTGCAGTTTAAAACTTCTGCAACATGGAGCTGTGCAGTTTTACATTAGTTTTTTTTATTCATACTTGCCCATTACGTTAATATTAGAATGAGACTGTCTTAATTCTGCGGTATTCATTTTGCTAGGTTGGGGACACTTTAATTATGTTCTTCTGGGGTACAAACTAGAAAAAGCGTCAAATTCTTACACTTTTTAGAGTTAAATTTTACTGATTACTAATTAAATGTTCTTCACCACCACATTAATCCGAATGACCACCCACCCCTCCAAAAACAGAAGAAGAAAAAAGACAGGTTAGTGTACCTTGGATGATTATCGCGCTCAGAAACACGGGGAGAACGACGATACTGCCCTCTAGTGTCCCAAAAGAGCATTGCATCCCATACAGGCCAAGAAAGGAAATAAATACTTTTTCTCAGTTATCTGATTTGGGGATATTCACATTAGCGTTTTTGTTTTCCTTTGTTTTTTATGGTGATAATCCGAACACTAAATATAATACATAATCCACCCACCTGCACAAATCATCAGACTGTCGCAAGCCTAACACAAACAACCATTCGCACTCACACCAGTGCGCATTTTAGAATTACCAGTTACCCTTACCCAACTGATTTCGACTGCAATAAGCTAGCACAGGAGGAAACGTGCAAACACCACACAGAAAGTCCTCGGACAGATGGTGGAGTCGAACCAGGACAACATGATCAGACTGAGTCAGTCACAGTTTTGGATGGGAGAGCACGAGGTAATAATTATTCATTATAATTATTAATTACTGCACGACTCACCAGTGACACACTGCACACACACATTTCAATGCACACTTAAAGCTATGTTTACATATTGGGTCAATGAACGGCGCATAGTGACACCCTGCAAAGGCCATCTTGGAAGATTGCTGGAAACTCACAGAACCAACTTTGTGTGTGTTTCAAATATAAAACATCTTGGCTTATATAATATAAAGAACTGTCCAACAGTCCTTTAATTATCTAGGTGTTTGTTGTGCCATCTGTAGACTTATACAAACAAAATGCAATAAAAGAAAAGTCCCATCACTTGCTTAGTATATAGCAAAGAATTACTTGGAGAAGCTTTATGCAGACTTAATACTTACCGATGAGTCCAAAGATTCAGGGTCCGGGCACAGTAGTACCGCAATGTTCGTCCCATGACTTGGAGTAACTATTAAGAAGAGAATAGCAGATAATTTATCACTACACACAGTACAGCTGCTGGCCATAATGCAAGGTTTAGAGTGGATATACGTAATTATTGCATCTGCGTTACTGCATTTATCAGCGCTGATGGGTACTCGATCTGGGAAATCGTGCAGATTAGATGTTCGATATAAAAAATATGAGGGCATATTTAAGTGGAAATAAACAGTCTTTCCAACCGTAAAAAATGTATTACCAAGAAGCATTGTTACAAAAGTCGCTCAGATATCTGCTTTTCATCCACAGGGTGGAGTCATGAGATCAGATATATCTCCCAGCTGAGCCGAACTCTTTTTAAGCTGATTTTAACTTTGAATCAAGCACATTCAGTTTGAACCATTGCTCAAATTAAACAAACTTGCTGCTCTTTAGGTAAATTGTATCCACTTTGTCTAGACTCTGCTTGTATCTCTGTGTCCAGAGATAAAAACTGTCAGACATCAATTTAATGTGGTGAAAGATGATGAGACGATTACTCACTTTTATCTGGATTTTATTATTTAATTTGCTAGCTGTGGTAGGTTTTTTGGGTAGGGAAATACTTTACAGCAATGTTCCTGCAGCTGATGTGTAGAAAATATATGAAAATAAATATTAAAGTGTTTAATGTTTGAATTAAAGAAGAAAAAGTAAATGTCAAGATGTTTTGTGCTTGTGTGGAGGAGAGACATGAGATCACTTACTGTGAAAAAGTGAAAAAAGACATCAACAGAAAGTATCGTGAGTAAAATTAAAATACGTCTGTTGGCTGATATGTTGCTTTAAAGGGCATTACACTGTTATTAATGATGATGCATCGTTACAGTGCATAAGTAATATTCTGGTGAAAACAATTAAAAGGTTTACTGTTGTTCCTAGAGTATTTAAAAGTAGAATGGGAGGCAGAGCCTTCAGTTTTCAGGCCCCTCTTCTGTGGAACCAGCTTCCAGTTTGGATTCAGGAGACAGACACTATCTCTACTTTTAAGATTAGGCTTAAAACTTTCCTTTTTGCTAAAGCATATAGTTAGGGCTGGACCAGGTGACCCTGAATCCTCCCTTAGTTATGCTGCAATAGACGTAGGCTGCCGGGGGATTCCCATGATGCATTGAGTTTTTCCTTTCCAGTCACCTTTCTCACTCACTATGTGTTAACAGACCTCTCTGTATTGAATCGTATCTGTTATTAACCTCTGTCTCTCTTCCACAGCATGTCTTTATCCTGTCTTCCTTCTCTCACCCCAACCGGTCGCAGCAGATGGCCCCGCCCCTCCCTGAGCCTGGTTCTGCTGGAGGTTTCTTCCTGTTAAAAGGGAGTTTTTTCTTCCCACTGTCGCCAAAGTGCTGCTCAAAGGGGGTCATATGATTGTTGGGTTTTTCTCTGTATCTATGAAGCGCCTTGAGGCGACTTTTGTTGTGATAGAAATAAAATTGAATTGAATTGAACTGACTTCAGTGGCTGACAGATTCTTGACTTTCATGATTAGGCTTTACAGGTAGCTGCAAATCTTTTATAGCTTTGCAAAGACAGTTAATTTACAAATAATATATCACCATCAGATCAACTAGATTAGATTAAAGCTACTTTATAGGTCATTGAGTTTGCGTTACTCTTAAATTAAAGTTTAGAGTTGTGGCACGATTGCTCCATTTTTTCTAACAAAATTAATTGTTTGCTTTTATGAATAAAACTCATTTTGTTTCTGCTTTACTTGATTTTCTCTCAAACGCCCCCCTTTGTGTTAGACGGGGAGTGGCTGCTCCTTGAGATGATCTTGACCTGTGTCCAGTACAGACAATAAATAATTCCTATTCCTGGAGGCTTCTGTGGGAATACTTCCACTATTATGATCCCAGTGACAACACAGGTCAGAGAAAACTTCCAATCGTTGCTTAGCCTCAGAGCATCCTTCATGTTCCAGCATCAGGAAGCTGTCTGCCATTTACTGCACACTGCGCTCTGGCTCGGGGCTTAGAAATGCCTGAACAGAGAGAATAAGACCAGAGCACCAAACTGGAAATGCACACTCCTGCAAGCCTCCCTAATAACAACAAAAAGGAAATGTAAAGAGAAACTCCACGTGTTACGGTAAAAAGAAGCAGCTGCAAGAGAGTAGTTCAATTCAATTACATTTTATTTATATAGGACGAATTCACAAAAACACTTGCCTTAACCTCCTAAGACCTGAACTCTTCCACAGCATGCATTTTTAATTTCTCTTTGATATTTGGGCAGATTGGGGCCCGATGAATGAAAAAACAAAGACTTACCAGATTTTTTTTTAACCTTATTTTTGTTTTTAAGAAAAATAAGAGCCACATGAGAGGATATTTGTTTAAAGGTTTGATAGAACAGTAGCAGTATAATGTCCTCGTAAGTGGATATCAGGCCCATGTAGAGCAAAATTGAGTATTTTAGTCTAAATAACCCAAAATGTGACGTCCACATATGTGGACACAGGGTCCAAGGAGGTTAAGGTGCTTTATAATGCAAGTTACAAACTACAGTATTCGATAGAAAACAACAATAGTCACCTTTCTCACTCACTATATATTAACAGGCCTCTCTGCATTGAATCATATCTGTTATTAACCTCTGTCTCTCTTCCACAGCATGTCTTTATCCTGTCTTCCTTCTCTCACCCCAACCAATCACAGCAGATGGCCCCGCCCCTCCCTGAGCCTGGTTCTGCCGGAGGTTTCTTCCTGTTAAAAGGGAGTTTTTCCTTCCCACTGTCGCCAAAGTGCTGCTCATAGGGGGTCATATGATTGTTGGGTTTTTCTCTGTATCTATGAAGCGCCTCGAGGCGACTTTTGTTGTGATTTGGCGCTATATAAATAAAACTGAATTGAATTGAATTGAACAATCAGACAACCACCTATGATCCAGCACTTGGCAACAGGGATGGGCAACTGGTTATACACAATGGGAGTAAGACCTGGTACACAGGAGGCTCATCTGGTGGTGGTTAGGGTTAGAGATGCTAAGTATTTTGTTGAAGTGACCAGGATGGACAAGATTAGAAATGAGTATATCAGAGGGACAGCGGTTTGGAGACGAATGTAGAGAGGTGAGGCTGCGAAGCTAGGCTGGGATGGAGGCAGATGATGTGCTATAGCTATTCCTAAAGCGGCCAGTCAAAAGAAGAAAATGATATCTATGGATAAAACAAGCTCAGATGTGGCTTGGCGCGGTGATTTGTTCAGGGTTTAGCGCACCTCTCATCCATGACAGTGGGGTTAGGATCAAGTCTGCATGAATGGATGGAAGCATTTTTTTTTAGCTAAAAATTGCTCAGTTACATTAACCTTTGCGGAGTTAAACGCAGCCCTGCGCTACATTAATCCCGCTGTGCCATTCTTCAGAGCAGCATGACCTAATTACTAGTTGAGCTGAGGTTGCCAAGACATGTCACCTTCTTTACAGAAACGAGTCATTGAATAACTACAGACACCCACACAGCCTGCCTGCATCCACTCAGAAAACACTGCAACAACAGTGGGCGTTGGCCACTGTGTTATCTTCTCCGTGGTTTGATTGTGTGAGGCGATCGCGCTGTGTTTGAGGACAGCTGATGTAAAATGATGAGTAAACAGGGCTTTCGCGTTTGCCGGCAGCTGTTGGGTCAGACGCCAAACGATGGGCCGTTTGTACAGTCCCTGCTGGGGTTACTCAGATAACAAATGACTTATCATCACAGCCTGTGCATCTTCTCATTCAGCCTGACATAAATGCTAATGCAGTTCCAGTGGCTTTGTTTCTGTGTATTCTTCACAAAGGGGGTCAGTAGAAGTATTATTATTATTATTATAATTTGCTCAAGATAGCATCCTTAATAGTTTTAATGAGCTGTCTGAACAGATACACTATATACTTCTGTTCAAGTAAATAGTTATCTATATTTATAAAATATACAGGGGTCCCAAGCATGTATTAGCACCTGTAGTAATCATGCACGACAACACAAGTAGAGAAATTCACAAAACACTCCTGAATCTATTGTAGCACAGCTCAAGGTTGCACCATCACTCAAAGCAGCTGCTGCAGGAAATAAGAAGAAAGAAAAGTTATGTTGAAGTGTGAAGAAAAGCTGTGGCTGCATTGATCCTCCTTCACAAAGGTGGCAAACACTAACCAAAGTCAATCCATAGGAAATGAATACACAATCACTAGATGTGTTCTACAACAAGAACTACATAAAACAGGCACTTGGATTACGGTATCATCTCCCTCCCTGTTTCATATCCTGGAAAGATAATGTACATCCTGGGACAGGGCAGTAAAAGTACAACTTCCTCAAACACACTGAATAATTATCAGGGAGTTTGCACGATACATTTACGCTCACAGGCTGAGTCTGCAGGCCTTTTCGCTCTTGTATCATAATACCACGCCACCATTCTAGTTACTTAAGTCATGTGTTATTTGAGTTTACCAACTTTGGGATAAATAAAGACGACTTAGCTTATAACTTATAGTAGCAATTAATCCTTGCAGTCACGCCAGACAGTGTAAACAGAACAAAGTCCACGCTATGTAGTGATCTGATCAGGCAGCGTCTGTGTGGGTTTATCTCCAGCGCCACAGGTCTCTGATGTGTGCTGCTCGGTGGCTTCATCCTGACAGGAAGGCAGGGCATCGGCTTCCCCTTGGATGGAGCTGGATTTGTGAGATGAGCTAGGGGAGTTGGTGGGGCTGAGCTGGACAGCTGTCGTGTCCTGAAGCGTGTGCTCGCTCGTCTCCATCTCAAAAGCAACTGCCCCCATCCTCATCAGCGCCCATTTCTCACCTCCTTTGGCCTTATGGGCAGCGTGGGCTTGAGGTCTCCTGCTGATGACGCAGCAGGCTGTAAAGAAAGCCAGCGCTATGAGTAGAAGAAGAGGCCCAATGAAGATGGGAGGATTGCTTGTAGGGATAAAGGTACCGAACGCAAACGCTCCCACCAGGGTGATGTTGATGCCAGCCAGCATGATGCACAGCCCACAGGCGCAGCACAGGGCTGGGGAGGGCATGCTCTGGTGCCTCGGAGCATGCTGCTCAGGGGTCTTCTTGGGAGCAGATGAACTTTTTTCAGGTAGCACCATGTCTCAGCAGAGCTCGGAGAAGCTGTTGATCAGACAAATGGCTGAAAATAGATCATTTGATCTCTTTAGAAAGAGAGGCTGAAAAGTAACGACACATTTTAGAAGCAGTGCAAATGTTTTAAAGACTTTTCATTCTTCTGATTTTGAACTCTGGCAACTTTTTTTCTTCCAAAGTAATTTCTTAGCTGTTAAAAAAGTGTAAGCATCCCTGTCTAATTAAACGCATTAGTTATGAGACTTTAAACCTCAACAACATTAAAGCGCGAATACAATTCATGGAAGGAAACAACGCTGATAAAGCCAAGTGAGAATCTGCAAATACAGTCTTGTTCTCTCGCCGATGGTCCACAGACACACACACAAAGCTGAGAGCAACACTTGCTTCAAAATTGTTCTGCACCCTTCTGTGTCGCTTACCTTACATCGGACACATGACTCTGGCCGTTTGGGCGCTTTGTCCGTCTGTCATGTTGCACAGGAGCCGCGGGTGTGATCTGCTCCTCCTGCAGGTGAACAGCGGAGTGATCTGCAGCGGATGCACTGCTGAATATCGGCCACAGGCTGCGCTGTGGAGCTGCTTCAAACAAACAGCCCAATCACAGCCATTACCCTCTGAAGTGCTTAAGCTTCTAACGTGTCACATTCAAGGTGCTCTCGGGAAAAGTGGAAACACACACATCCTACATCTATCTGATGTTTATTTCCTTAAATCTAAGAATGGGAAAAGTTTGTGAAACCTGGGATATTAAAGTGTAAAAAAGAAAAAAGGCTCGACACTATGGCCTCGCTCCTCTTTCTCCTTTGCTTTTCAAAGAAGTCTCAGCGAGGACACAGAATCTGTTTCTTACCCGTGTGCGTAGAGGTTACTCACCAACTCCTGTCCCCTCATCTGTTCAGTCCAAAACAATGAGCTGTTACCATTTATCACTCCTGACTGAAATAAATCTTTGTAAACTAAAGCACATCTGCTGCAGTGAAAACAAAAATCCATTTGCTCGCGTCTCGTGAACGAGACCTTTGAATGCACAACACAGGAATATTGTCTCGATGTAACACAGCTTAGACAAGAAGAGCTTTTTATTGAGAACACAACATGCCAGTGAAAATACGCTCCACACATGAGAGTTTTATGCATAGGACCCCATATGAGCTTTGACACATTTCAGAGCGACTCTATAATCACAAACCAATTACTGCATCTCCATCTCAAGCAGATGGAGGGAAACAAACAGCTTCTTTTATGATTCATACCAGTGTGGGGGCTTCAACATAGCAAGGAGTCGTTTCCTAACATGTGTATTCATTCTGAGCAAATCTCCATCAATTCATGCCAGCCTATGAAGGCCCTTAGTTGCTATAGGGATGGGTTGTCCATGGCAACAGTGTGAAATAAGGGGATGAGTTAGCACTGGCACATAAACTTCGTAAGGTACGGTAAACAGGAGCCTTTGGAGATCCCATTCAAACACAGACAGTCTAAATTATAAGACAACAAAGAAAAAGTAGCTTCTTCTAAAAACAAAGTAAAAAAAATCAGAAAGAATTCTCAGTTCATCCAGAACAGTTTCCATTGGCACAGACACAAAATCAAAACACAGGGACAATTAAAAAAATATTTTTTAACAGTTTTATAAACTCACTTCACAGAATAGAATCACGCATCTCACTAGTGTAACAAACTATTCTCTAATCCCTTTAAACCAGCCATGCAGGGCTCGTAACAGGTAGATTACACAGATACCATCAACAAGTGCTTGTGATGCAAATCTAGAACAAGGAAAGGCTTATCCACCGCTAAACGCTTCTACTCGCTGTCAACCGCTTTCCCTCCCAGTGACACTGATCTGAAGCAGCAAACCATCTCTCTCAGTCCCTTTAACTTTTTTAAGCCACACCATTTGCTTTGGCTGCAGCTCTCTTGAGGACGGGCAAACCCAGTCACTGCTGGTTGATCTAAGCCAGCGTGCCACTGAGGAATCAGGAACACTACAAAATACAGAGACCATACTGCTGCTCATAGGGTGAATAATCTTTGTGTGCACACATTAACATTATATAGAAAAGTCCCACGGTTCAGCTTTAAGTCTCATGAACTGCATAAAACTTAAAACAAATGCAATTTTCACATTTCAAGTAATTTAGACTTAAAAATATATATATAAGTTCACTAAGACAATAAGAAATTAAGCAAAACCTCTTGGAATAATCTGCATCACAACACCAAACATGACCGCCAACGAGAAGTTGTAGCAAAAGCGCTGAAAAGATAAATACTGTTATTAAGTGTCAAATTCATTGGTGAAGCTTTAAAAACACAAGAACCTCCCATTCTGGGCAAACTAAATAAGATATTTATTTTAAAGTACATCAGTGCTGCAGGTAGCTCGTATCGACATGAGGAAAAAAACTTTAAGATCCAGTCTCACTCCACAAGTTTCTGCAACCTCCAGCCACACTCTCAGGTAGTCATGGAGACACAGCTCGACAAAAGAGTCAACAGGTAAAACAGGGGAAAGGCCCAGTTTAACCCTCAGACTCCTCTAAGTGTTGTCTGTTATATCACTTAAATCACATACATTCACACATAAAAATCATATAATCATATAAAAAAAGAAAAGAAAACATGCTTTAAAAAAGCAACAAAAAAATCCCTTTTCTTTAGTCACTAAAAAGCTTTCAAATAAAATAAATTCACAGCTGGAAAAACAAGAAAAGTAAAAAAATAATAAAATCTACCTATAAGACGATATTGCATTAAAGCAGCAGCTGCTGCTGCGCAGCTGTCCTGATTCTTAAAATGCTGTTTTTGGTGATGATATGTATTTTAGTAAAAACTGCTGGCACTGAGAGCAGTTTCTGGTGTTTTGGGTAACGATGACTAACCCAACCTGTGAAGACAATACATACATTTCTTAAAGCCAAAGTTGTTCTGAAAGAAAATCAAACCTTTGTTAAAAATACTCATCAGCTTAAAGTAACTCCTGGAAGTTTTACTGTTTTCTATTAGTAGGCAGAAGCTGAGGTTTAACGCCGCACTTGATGTTCAAACTCTCACTGATAAGACTACTGGCCAAGGAGAGGACTTTCAACAACAGAGACACTTTCCATCCACACAGAAGGTAACTAAAATTATTCAGATAACATGATGAGGAGGTCAAGGACCCTCAGGCTGTGGCGTCATCTGAAGTGGGTGCAAAGTCTCCGTGCCGGAGAGCACTGGACTGTGCCCGTCTGCGAGCCAGCCTGGAGTTAGAAGGAGGAGAAAGCCTCATGGAGCAAACAATGGCTCCGACGTCCTCCCGCTGCTCCTCGTGCTGGGATAGCTGCCGGTTGAAGGCGATGGCTTCTGCTGCAAACTGGGTCAGATCTTTGGTGCTGCTGTTCCTAGAACAACAAAGAAGGCAGAAAAAGATATGAGAGACATCTAAGCACACTTCTGCCACTTCTCACTTTAATAATGTGATTAGAATAAAGTATCCTTGTTTCATCGATCCAAATATTTTCCATCTAAAAAACCCATCTTGAAGCAGAGAGAACCTTAAATTGTTCTCAAAAATAAAATAAAAAAAGTTGTTCATAAACAAATGTGCAGAAACTCTAGTTTCTTATGAAACACCACAAACACTAAAGGTCTGATTCTACTTCAACCACAGAAACAGCTAAAATAAAGACAAACCTCTGCAGAACACGAGGAGTTGGAAGACCTCTCTCTGGAGCATTCTGTAAAAAAAGAAAGAAAGAAAAGAAAGAAAAAAAATTACTCACAGCTTGAAAATAAGGACAATAATTCCAGCTGTCTAACATTAGACAAGTAGTGCTCAAATGTAATTATACCCACCCCCTGCACCCAAGGGTGCTTGAGGACCTGAGCAGCACTGAGGCGCAGAGTGGCGTCCCGAACCAACAGCTTTGATATGAGGTCCTTGGCGCCCACTGTGATGTGGGCCCAGTCCTTGTCTGGAAATTCATATTTGCCCTGCTGGATGCTCTCAAACAGGTGACTCTGAGGGGAGAAGATCAAATAACATCACCTGCTGATAAGTACATGCTATTTGTTTTGTTTTTGTAATGGTGTTGTTATTCTGTTGTGCATTATAAATTCAGACCTCCCTCCTTCTTTAAGAAGTGAGCTTTTTCTCCACGCAGCACAAAATTCAATAAACCAAACCAAAACTCCGCTCAAGCCAAGATAATAGAAGAAGAACCGATGACATCCATCTAGATGAAGTGAAAGCTAAAACAAGGTTTTCCCTGGTAAATCTACAGAACCTCTTCCCATTTCTTCTCAGCCCTAATAAAAAAATACCCCAAACTGTACTGAAAGTGTTTGGCTTTTCTGAATAATTCACATAAGAGAATTTGACATATGGGTCAACAGCTAAAGCCAAATCAGCCGTAGTGCTCCTATGCATCTGCTTTTCTCATTTTTTTATTTTTAAAAAGAGATTTCAACCCACATCTAAGCCTAACTTAACCTACATTACTAATTATGTTTCTTAATTAAGCCAGTATACAGCAAAAAAAGAAAAGTTTAGTTACTTTATTTGAACTGTCTACCGTGGACATGATAATCAAAGAGGCCAACATTAAGATGAACAAGCTGTAATGTCAGCTAAAGGAGACAAACTACGAAATTAGTTTTGTTTTTGTTCTTTTAACACCTCTAGTCTGTAGTTTTATATTATTTATAATGTCTTCATTTCAGAATGATAAGCGGGGACACACAGTGAATCTCTGTGGTGCAAACACTCCTGAGCTGAGCAATTATCCATGGGATGGACGCTAAACAACAGTGCTGATTGGAGGGGGCATACCTGGCATGTTCTGCATCTTTCTCCCCGATCCCAGCCACAGTCAGAGCCACAGTGTCCTGTGAAGGGTGGGCTGCCACTCAGTAAGATGTAGAGGATGACCCCGAGGCTCCACAGATCACAGCGTTTGTCGTAGAAGGAGGCCTCATCAGTGAACACCTCAACTACTTCTGGAGCCATGTACTCTGCCGAGCCACACTGAGAGAGGGCAAAGATCAAAAGCAAAGAAGAGACAAGTCAGTGTTATTATTAGTTAGTTGGACAATATTATGTGTCTATACTTGGCCGACAATTTAGAATTAGACACTTACTGGTGTTGTGAGCTCTGGGGTTGTTATGGGTGTACAGGCACTGCTGAGCTTTACTCCACTTCCTAGATCAAAGTCACAGATCTTTACTGGTGACACCTGAGTAGAAAGAGAGTAAATATATGATTATGTTGTTAAATTATAAACCTTAAGGGATAATTAATGCTTTTCTCAACTCATTAAATGCCAATTACCTGATCAGTGTATTCACAGAGTATGTTTTCTAGCTTAAGGTCTCTATGGGCAATGCCTGCAAACAAAAACACTGTCACCTTTACACTCAAAAAAGAAAACAAAACCTATATTTCCTTTGGATTTCAGCAGAACACCTGCTTGAATTTTGACCTACCTTTTGTGTGTAAAAAGTCGAGAGCTTGGGCGATGTCTTTCACTACCTTACTAGCCTCCAGTTCATCAAAGTGCTTTCGGTTTTGGATATGTGTAAGAATAGAGCCTGCAGAAAGAGAAGAGGATCACTCACGGGTATATTTGTGCGCTCATAATGAGCCATCTGGCAACAGCTCTGTTTGCATTACATAACTGTGTTAATTATTCACACTTACCACCACGCAGCTTTTCAAATACCAAATAAAAGCAGTTGTTGTCCTCAAAGAATTCAATCAGTTCCAAAATATTCCTGGACAACGATATGTTTAGGTGATCAGAATTGTTTTTATTCTGGATATGTTTTCTTTTCTCTCTCATTTAAAAAAAAATAAAAAATTAATCAGACAAAAATCAACTCACTTATTTCCTTGACACTGATAAAGAGTCTCCACTTCTCGAAAGACTCTGCTGCGGCTGTGTCCTGCACTCTTTTCTATGATCTATGAAGGCGAGCAGCAGAAATTGTGATTCAATGGACATTTTGATTGACTTTAAAAAAGAATGTAGTACAGCTTTAAAGAAAATGTTGCCATTAAAGAGCAACCCAACCTGTTCAAATGACATTTAAATTTGGCAAAACTGTCCCTACTTACCTTCACGGCATACTCATGTCCATTCTGCAGGCTGATACATCCTTGAACTTTAGCATATGCTCCCTGGCCGAGCACCTCATGAGTCAATTTGTAGAGATCTGAAGAAAATATGAAGTGTTGGTCAATTTTCCTGCTTTCACACGTGCTGCATGTGTTTCAGTTTTAGCCTACTTACCATCAAAAGTGCCAGTGGAGCTGTCTGTCGCTCTAGTTCTTTTCTTCTTCTTTCGTTTACCTGTATCTGGGATGTTCACTGGCTGGCTTTTTTCACACTCTGTAGAGGCAGAAATGAATCCATACACACAAATTAAAATATTGCAATTTTTTTTGCACAGCGATCTCTCGCCTTGTAAAGTTTACAAAGATATAGAAATGCTATGAAAAGTAAAGCAATTGTACCTGCTGGGTCTTGGGAAAGATTCTGTCTTTCCTCTGAGGTATTTCTGTTCTCCTGAATGCTCCCACAGTTTTGCCCTACTTGGCCCAAAGCAAGGGAGTTACCCTGTTACAGAGAAGGAGGCCATACGGGGGGGACAGGGGGAGGGAATAGTGCAAAATCAGCCAGTGATCAATGTTGGTACAGTAAAGAAAAAGCAAATGAAAAAAGGAAAAATTTAATTTGGCCTTGGTAATAAATACTAAAAATAAACACTAATCCATAATATAATAAAATGTTCTATCCATATCCATATAACTGCAGTTATAGGGATGCATCACCACTACTTTGATCATTACAACCACCTATGGCAATCTGCCAAAACAGTGGCCAATATGATAATACTGGAAACTCCGTGACAGGCCTTATCTGGACGTTACCAGAAACATTCAAACAACGGGGCACAGTGCTTTGATGAAACTACTGTGCACCATGTTCTGGTCCTTTTATCTTATCAGACATGTTTCAGGAAGTCAGCTTTTGTAATCACCACTAATCATAGAGTAGATCAGAGCTACCTGGAGGGAGGGCTGGAAGGGCTGCAACTCCGTCATCACGCCGTGCCTCACCATATCTGCCAACTGCCACATACAAATATAGTTAGTCACTTAAACATACGTAACAACTAAATACAATGTGATGAGGCTAGAGCAATGGAGAAGACACCGCCCAGCGTTAGCTTATGTGTTCCAGTTTCCTCTTTCATTCTTTGGTATTACATTGTGTATCGCTCTGAGTTTGCGGTTACTGTTCATCTACATGACCGCAGAATATTCACTTACAGCAAAGTTTACTGAATTAGTTAGTTCACACTAGTTAAATGCTATGTTTTGGTTAGAAAAACATAAAACTGATAATTAGCTGTTCGCTAATGGAGTTATACCAGCAGTTTGTATCGATACTAAAGTTAACAACTATGTGTACGGACAGCCAACAACGTCCACTTAGATAATTACTTAACATTAGCAACGTTGTCCTAGTTACCAGGAGGGTATAAAAGACCATTACGGCATTACAAAAGCCAGAGCTAGCGGTGGCTGCTGTTAGCCCCAGCTAGCAAGAAAGAACTCAGCTAGCTTGCTAAACCGATTTACATGACCAGTTGCTAACTGTATTCAGAGACTGCTTAAGCAACGTTAAAATAAAACCACAAATGCAACAAACCCTTCAAACGTGGACTCCACGCCAGCCAAATCCCTGCAGTCAAAGCCTGTGACAGCTGATGTAAGCTCCCATTGCTTTCTGTTATCAATCAGTCCAAACAGCTGATGACGTACCGGGCGGGAAAACGCGAGAGCAGACGTTTGCCCCGCCCCTTTCCGGATTAACTCCTCTCCCATTGGTAGCGTGACCGCACTGACCCAACGTCACTTGGCAGGGTTCGTCACCACGCCTCAGTCCACGTAGTGGGGATTTTTGGTGCATGATGATGGCCTTTATTTATCCATGTAACAAGTTTGGCAAGTGAGCAGTGATAATAAGTTTGCTATATCTGTTGTTGTTGTGTTTTTCTTTTTCCAACCGGCTGCGAAAATGAAAGCTGACGCGATTGGCTGATGGAAAGAACTTTTATGCCCTTAAATCAGATTTTAAACAGTGAAAACACATCGTACAAAATACAAACTCTGGTCAACGAGAAAACAAACAATGCATCAAAACTTACACGAAGATAAAACATATACATGCACAAGAGGAAAGACCGAGTACAGGAGATGCAGTGTATAAAACAATACAGAATAATGAGGAAACTCACAGCACCATAATGAATGTGAAGTGAAAAGTTCTGTAAAGGAACTTTGCCACCATCTGCAGAAGTCTACCGAGTTTATGGGCCATGTCATATGCTTGGAAACCACACATACAAGTGTACACAAAGCAGTTCTCTGTCTGGAGTGTTTTGATGCGGAAGTTTTCTCAAGGGGCTCAGATAACATCATAATGTAAACTCCTTTGTCCATGTGGCTTTGTCTAATTGCATATCTTCTCTGTCATCTCTTTCTGCAGGCAAAGAAAAAGAGGAGATGTTAATAGATAGAGTCTAATATACTGTTTGAGAAAATGAATATTTACACCGTCATAGTGGAGAACACTGATTCTGAGAAAGAAAGCAGTTGCTCCTTGAAGACTAAAAACAAACATAATTTCCTGGGGCACAAGAGGTGGGGCAATAAAACGAGGTCTATTCAAAAGATTGATCTTTTATGCAGCGTGTTGACATTAATGTCTTGTCCCTGTTTTCACATCGCAGGGGGAATTATGCAGCCCAAGCGAGGTAATGATGATAACTGCAGCTTTTTATTGACACTTGGAACACCATTCCCCATCAGCTCACATGCGATAGAGGCTCCTTAGTTGGAAAACAGCAACAAGGACAATCTTTAATCACATGACTATCCAAAGTCAGCAGATTCTCTTATGAGTCTTTTCTCATCAGACCTAGCCACATACACTTTGTTCATGATGGAAAACTGAGTGCAAACTAATTAAATTTGTGTGTCATACGGAATATATTATCTTAGTGAGAACACTATGAGCTTCAGACTGAGTGATTTTATTGTCGGTGACTTCTATGTACAGTTGCTTGCAAAAGTATTCGGCCCCCTTGAACCTTCCCACATTTTGTCACATTACAGCCACAAACATGAATCAATTTGATTGGAATTCCACGTGAAAGACCAACACAAAGTGGTGAACACGTGAGAAGTGGAACAAAAATCATACATGATTCCAAACATTTTTTACAAATAAATAACTGAAAAGTGGGGTGTGTGTAATTATTCAGCCCCCTGAGTCAATACTTTGTAGAACCAGCTTTTGCTGCAGTTCCAGCTGCCAGTCTTTTAGGGTCTGTCTCTACCAGCTTTGCACATCTACAGACTGAAATCTTTGCCCGTTCTTCTGTGCAAAACAGCTCCAGCTCAGTCAGATTAGATGGACAGCGTTTGTGAACAGCAGTTTTCAGATCTTGCCACAGATTCTCGATTGGATTTAGATCTGGACTTTGACTGGGCCGTTCTAACACATGGATATGTTTTGTTTTAAACCGTTCCATTGTTGCCCTGGCTTTATGTTTAGGGTCGTCGTCCTGCTGGAAGCTGAACCTCCGCCCCAGTCTCAAGTCTTTTGCAAGTCCAAGAGGTTTTCTTCCAAGATTGCCCTGTATTTGGCTCCATCCATCTTCCCATCAACTCTAACCAGCTTCCCTGTCCCTGCTGAAGAGAAGCCCCCCCCAGAGCATGATGCTGCCACCACCATATTTGACAGTGGGGATGGTGTGTTCAGAGTGATGTGCAGCGTTTTGCATTTTAGCCAAAAGTTCCATTTTGGTCTCATCTGACCAGAGCAGCTTCTCCCACATGTTTGCTGTGTCCCCCACATGTTTGCTGTGTCCCCCACATGGCTTGTGTCAAACTGCAAACGGGACTTCTTATGGTTTCTGTTAACAATGGCTTTCTTCCTGCCACTCTTCCATAAAGGCCAACTTTGTGCAGTGCACGACTAATAGTTGTGCTATGGACAGATTCCCCCACCTGAGCTGTAGATCTCTGCAGCTCGTCCACAGTCACCATGGGCCTCTTGGCTGCATTTCTGATCAGCTCCTTGTTCGGCCTGTGAGTTTAGGTGGACGGCCTTGTCTTGGTAGGTTTACAGTTGTGCCATACTCCTTCCATTTCTGAATGATGGCTTGAACAGTGCTCCGTGGGATGTTCAAGGCTTGGGAAATCTTTTTGTAGCCTAAGCCTGCTTTAAATTTCTCAATAACTTTATCCCTGACATGTCTGGTGTCTAAATCCAATCGAGAATCTGTGGCAAGATCTGAAAACTGCTGTTCACAAACGCTGTCCATCTAATCTGACTGAGCTGGAGCTGTTTTGCAAAGAAGAATGGGCAAAGATTTCAGTCTCTAGATGTGCAAAGCTGGTAGAGACAGACCCTAAAAGACTGGCAGCTGGAATTGCAGCAAAAGGTGGTTCTACAAAGTATTGACTCAGGGGGCTGAATAATTACGCACACCCCACTTTTCAGTTATTTATTTGTAAAAAATGTTTGGAATCATGTCTGATTTTCGTTCCACTTCTCACGTGTTCACCACTTTGTGTTGGTCTTTCATGTGGAATTACAATAACATTGATTCATGTTTGTGGCTGTAATGTGACAAAATGTGGAAAATTTGGAAAATTTCAATTTGCAAGCCACTGTATGTACGCTAAACTGGAAAACACACCTACTCAAAGATGAACAATAAGCACATCAAACATTCACGCAGCTGAGAAAAAGCTGGCAGGATGGTAGATATTCTCTGCTAGACTGACAGTTCCTCCGTTACAAAACCTCCATCTGATCCTTTTTCACATGCATCCTCACTTCACACTCACACATCTGATGTCTCACCAGAGGCTCCAGCTCAGAGTGATCAATGAGGTTGAACTCTGAGATGAAATAATAATAGTGTTTGTAGCAGGTATTGATGTGGGCCTCTGCACCCATACTGCAGATGCTGTCAAAGTGATGGATGTAAACGTGCACAAACACCCGGAAGAGACGGCTCAGGATCTTCTTGCACACCTGCTGGAAGTTCTTGGGGAAAGGTACTCCTAGGATGAAGAAGGAAAACAATAAGATATAAAAGGACTTCTATTCAGAAGCTGGTTTAATAAAATAATAGATTTGATAAAGGAAACTGTAGGACTCAATTGTAAATGGATTTACCATGTATGCAGATTTAAAAAGCATCATTAATCATGCTTATCTACAAGAGGGCTATTAATCTACCGAATTTCCTAAATAATCTATTGAGTAGTTTGTGTTTCAATCCCAAAACACTTAATAAAAAATATCTGTGTTTTGTGCTGAAGAGCTGAAAAGGCCGTGTGAAGAACAATCGAATTATTCGCATTTAATTTCTAAGCAAAGGTGCAGCGAAGACAGCATTGCTGTCTTATTCTCCCTCAGGTCCATGGAGGATTGTGATAACTGAGCAAAGGGAGGGACAGAAACACCCTGAAGGAGTTGTCAAGCACTAACACACAACCAAAACCCATTCACACTCGTGGGAAATGTTTTCATCATACCTGACTAGCATGTCTAGGCTTGATATAAGAAAAGAGAAGTCCCAGAATGTCAGTGCTAACCACTGCGCCACAGAGAGGCTCTGAGCTCACGCTGCTGTGACGCATGAAGCTCTCACCTCTAATTTAACTCTACGATCACCTTGTCAACAACCTAAATATCAACATTTTATTGTCTAATTAACCTCTCCTTGAACTCAATCATTGCATTCGTGAGCTTAATGAAGGAGACCACCTCTGCACGCCGTGCTGACACTTTAGTATAAAATCTCTGCAGCCAGCACTCAGTCATGTATTAGCTGACGCACTCAAGAGCAGCAGGTTTCATTTGTAAACTCCTCACACACACCTACTCTTGTGGGGAAGATTTCCTCATTATTGATCAGTGACTCTATCCAGTCCATCAGCAGATTCATGTACTTGAGAGCAGGCAGCTTGGTGGGTCTCTTGTAGTCTTTACCGTCCTGCCATCTGTACTCATATCTCAGTCCCCCAGACATGATAGGGCACGTGCGCTCGCTGCAGTACTCGCTCACTGTGCCATAGATTAGGTTAATTCTGTTAAAGAAATCCACCACGTGAACAGCAATCCAGTCATGGAGGTTCTCGCCTTCTGGGAGCTGAACTACTTTCCTCAGGTCCAAGCCAGATTTGAGCGAAGCCTGGGCCTTCTTGTACAGTTCAAAGCGCTGCGTACCGGGCTCAAAGCGCTTCTTTGGCCTAAATGTTTTGTCTTTGCTAAACACTTGACCAAGACACAATGCCATTGACTCAGTTATTTCCCCTGAGATAAGGGGAGAGTGCGCAACGGGGAAAAATAATTAGGTTGGAGTATGAGAACGTGTAGCCTTCCTGGGAGAGGGGAACCAGTCGGATTTCAGCTCTTGGAATGGTCACAGGTGGAGGTCACAGGTGGTTAGCGTCTGTCGTGTAAAGACTGCAAGGAGCTCTTGTTTTCATTTGGCACGATGACACTGTGAAGACAATAACAGGCATGTTTTGGTGTGAATAAAACATAAAAGATAAAACAATTCATGCAATATTTAATTACAACAATTGTTATAGCTACTAGGGGTGGGGAAAAAATCGATACTGTGTAGTATGGTGATATTTTGTTTGCTAATAATGTATGGATACAGGGACAGCAGAAATCGATACTTTGTTACAAAAAGGTTTTTGTGCTCTGACTTCAGAGCATGTTGATCCTTTTTCTGAGCAAGAATCCTGACATTCCTTCACTGTCCAAATGTGTTTAACTTGTTTTTGGCAGCAACAAACATGACAGTTTACTTATTTTAATTTAAGACATGTTTTATTTTAATTAAGTTTAAAACTTTTTTATTTAACGTAAAATTATATTTTGTTTTAATTTACTTTCAAATTCTTCAGTTGCTGAAGGGGCTGCATAGTTTTCATAAACTGCATAGTTCAGAATAGCTATAATTGTACCAGATGGTTGCGTTCAGTTAAGTTGGACTAGACTGTAATACAAACCGTTCAGTTTGTCAACAATCAAACTGAAATGAGAGAAAGACTGAGTGTGAGACTTTGATATTAGAGAAAATGAATATTGATAAAGTTTACCTTTATGTACAGAATCTGAATATCGCAAAATATTTTTAAAAATTGCAATAATATCGTATCGTGGGATGTATGGTGATTCCCACCTCTAATAGCTACCATAAAGTAAAAAAAAAACAAACAAAAACCTACATTTTCCTAAAGAAGACCAGCTAAAAGGTTTTTTTATAGTCATAGCTGCTCTTTGTGACCCAAATGACCTTAAAGCAAAGTTTTCAGTTGCAGCTACCAGTAAAAATAGCAACATTTTCAGTCTGCTGTACCAAAAGTCAGGCCAATTGAGTTGGGAATAACTGGGAAAATGAATGGTATGCTGTGATCCACTAAAGATTAAAATGTCCTTAAGAGGACTGTGAGAGAAAATGTCCTGAGTGAAATAGTTTTAATGCTCTTAAAGGCAGAACTACAACTTTAATTGGGGGGGGGAGGGGGGGGAGACACTAAATATGGATAGAAAACTGCCCATTCCTTCTTGAGAAACTGGATATGAAATTAAATTAAGAGTTTATGGATATTTGTTGTGCAAAACTACTGTCCATCTGTCTGGTGATTGGCTTGTACTGGGAGCATGACCTCACGGGTTTTGAATGTCACGGTAATGAAGCAGTAATGATTGCGCATTTTATTTGATATAATATGGTAAATGGTAAATGGCCTGTATTTGTAAAGCGCTTTATTAGTCCCTAAGGACCCCAAAGCGCTTTACACATCCATTCACACACAGATTCACACACTGCTGATGGCAGCTACATTGTAGCCACAGCCGCCCTGGGGCGCACTGACAGAGGCGAGGCTGCCGGACACTGGCGCCACCGGGCCCTCTGGCCACCACCAGCAGGCAACGCGTGAAGCGTCTTGCCCAAGGACACAAATATTAACTTGGAGGATTTATTTTAAAACAAGAAGATGGACGGTTACATTTTATAGTCTCAAATATGTTTTTTAAACGTGTTAGCGTGGCAAGACCGAATTGAATTGTACATTTCTATTCACCGTTTGAAGGATGTGGGAAGAATGTCGAGAGATCTGACACCTAGATTAAAGCAGCTGTGATTGCAACACATGATACTGCAGCCGCGTTGAGTCCTGAGTCCCATTGTTAACCCTCTCAGGCCCAAATTAAGTTTTTTGTTGCTAATGCACAACCAAGCCCTGCAGTGCTACTTCTGAGTAAAAAAACTCATAAAATATGTATGTGGGGTAATCAGTTAGTTCTTAACTGTTGCAAATCTGCAACGTCTGCCTGGAGAGGGTTAACTGCCGCATTCAGAATTTCCCACGGTTGTAACTGAGGCTCTGGTGACTTGAATTAGCAGATGTTTCTGTCACTTCATGCCAGTCTGTACTCCCAACACGTGATATTGATATGGGTGTTGTTATCTTTCTATTGACAAAATCACAACCCACAGGCCTCTCACATGTTTGTAAAGCTTTTGGAGGACTGGGGTCCCTCCTGTCTTAATCTGAGGAAAAGGCAATGGCTAAAAATGAAAACAGATGTGATCATATCCATTGGCTCTTTCCACTAGCTTTCAGTTTGCCTGATCTCAGTTCAAAACTCACCACTGGGGGAACTTGAATACGTGGTCAGTCAATAGCTCTGAATATGTCCATAACAAACGAGAGTTAGACAGAGCTTCATTCACTCCTAAACTCTGAGAGACACTGGTTCAGTTAAAGGTTCAGCTCAGACATCTTTGGGATACGAAAACAGTTATGATTTATACAAAAAGTGACAGTATGAAGGAGGAAGTGACTGTTGACCAATTTCTGTCCCTACTTGCCTGAGCAGTCACACTGAAGCATGTTAGAGCACGTAATGTGCGTGCATGCTTTGTTTTCTTCTTTTTCTACCAGTTTTCCATCAGTCACTGCAGTTTCTTGAAACTCTTTCGTTTCGTGGTGCAGCAACAACAAGGAACAAATTGTCAGTGGGAAAGCAAAACAAGACATTACAGAATGGAAAATCTCCGTGCACCGTACCTGGCCGAAATCCTGCAGCGGAGTGTTTGGAATGTGGTGGAGAGTTGTGGGAAGTTCAGGGAGGATTCGAGTGTCTGGATCCTTTGATTCTAAAGTCCCTGTGAAAGCCTGCTTCAGTGACTCTGCCCCCTCTAGGTCCTCTGAATTTTCTCTCTGCTGGTTGCTAACCGTCTTAAGGGGCTCCAACTTCCCTCAGGAAAACAGACAACACACTAAAAGAGAAAAAAATATATTTGCCTTCTCTTCCTGTAGGTGATGTCACTTCCTGACTTTGTCTAGTAGGTTCTGCTATCTATGTGTGTGTGTCAGTGTGTGGGTGGGTGTTTGGAGGACCTATAAAGTGAAAGAGAAGAAGGGCTGAAAAAGGCCTTCCCCGAACACTGACTCTGCCGTCCCTCTTTTCCATTTTTTTTCTTTCTTGTCATTCTGCAGGCAAAGCAGCCAACCCGCTTATCCAACCCAAGCCCCGCCCTCTGGTAAAGGTCCTGAGAAAACATCCCTTCTCTTGAGCCACTTATAGGACACAGGGAAAAGAATAATCCCACAAACATTTCTGGATGCCTGGCAGTCCACGACCATGATGCCTGGCTATTTTTTATGAAGTCTCAATAACATATTATTTAAATTCTTTGCCTTTTAAAGAAGTTGCTTTGGAATTCAGTACGTTCCCTACATGGAAAAACTGCTCGTGAAAGACACAATTTCTCTTTAAACGACTAAAAAAGCTCTGTGTTCAAATTATGAACAAACAAGCCTCGTGTGACTTTAACAGTCAAATTCCTTTTTTTGTGATGGCTGCTCTGTTTGTCTTGCGGAAAAATGGTGATACTAAAGTGCACAGGCTGTCTACACCATGCATAAAGAAGCTCTCTATACTTTTTGTGAAATTGTTCCCTCCCAGCTGATAATAATGTATATGTTTGTGTGTCTGTACATACATATGAATCCATATATATGTGAAAACATATTGATATGTCTATTTGACAATACAGTCAAAACTTTATGGTGGGTGGGGAGTGGGGGAAGGTAGATCTAAATTGCAGTACTCCAACATATCCACCTGAGGTCAGCATGACTGTAATGATGGCGTGTGGCTGGAGCTAACAGAGGCTAGTCAGAGCTATCAGTCAGTTATCAGCAAGGGAAATTCCCCATTTACTGATGAGCAGCTGATTATCTTTTTAAATAACTAAATCATCATTACATGTCAGCTGATAAAAGAACTGACAGGTCAGATTGTTTTTGTTGGTGGTGGTTTTTTGATGCCGTACATTTAACAATAAAATATAAAGTCACTAAAATAAAAAAATAGAAAGTGCATAGCCTGGTTAATGGTTGTGCAAAACACAAATAGACTGAACTGCTTAAGTAATTATTGAATTATTGTGTAAGTTGGTCTTGGTTCATTTTCTAGGTTTCAATTCAATTCAATTTTATTTATATAGCGCCAAATCACAACAAAAGTCGCCTCAAGGCGCTTCATAGATACAGAGAAAAACCCAACAATCATATGACCCCCTATGAGCAGCACTTTGGCGACAGTGGGAAGAAAAACTCCCTTTTAACAGGAAGAAACCTCCGGCAGAACCAGGCTCAGGGAGGGGCGGGGCCATCTGCTGTGATTGGTTGGGGTGAGAGAAGGAAGACAGGATAAAGACATGCTGTGGAAGAGAGACAGAGGTTAATAACAGATATGATTCAATGCAGAGAGGTCTGTTAATACATAGTGAGTGAGAAAGGTGACTGGAAAGGAAAAACTCAATGCATCATGGGAATCCCCCAGCAGCCTACGTCTATTGCAGCATAACTAAGGGAGGATTCAGGGTCACCTGGTCCAGCCCTAACTACATGCTTTAGCAAACAGGAAAGTTTGAAGCCTAATCTTAAAAGTAGAGATAGTGTCTGGTGTCTGGTTGAAGATTAACTATAAAATATTAAGCTCCAATAACTGAATCTGTGTAATGGTTAGCATTGTTTCCAATATTGTGAAAAGAAATGTCCGTGTATTAAAGAATCAGGAACTTTCTGGCACATTTGAATAATCAGTGTATGCTTATTACATTTACATTATTATAGTTTACTTTTTCAACTGATCATTGTGTGTCAAATGACCAAAAGCATTCGAACAACTCATTTATCTGAGTTATTCAAAAAATATATTCATCAATATAAATAAATAATAAAGCAGAACGTTAAAGAGAAATAATTCAAACTCTGAAATTTATATCCTTCCCTTGAGTTGAAATAGATTCTGATGTAATGATTGTTTACAATGTTATTCATATTTATTCCGTGACATACACAGAAAAGAATGGATGAATCATGCAGGTGTGCATTTATGATTATTCCTTGCCCTATGCTCTAGTTTTCCATGTCAGAGTGACTGTCATCATCCTGATATGTGACAGATGAGGAAGTTGAACCAGTCGGGCATTTCCTCACCTGCCTCATACCATCACTTAGTGTAATACTCTGCTATTATTCTCTTAAAAACCCACCACCTTAAGCACCATATATTTTTCCACTCCTTGAATGTAGCAGGTAGATTTTCTTTAAAACAAAACAAAAAAGAACATTTTTTTCACATGCATATGATAAAAAACATTTAACCTTTAAAAAAATAAAGCAAAATTAAATGCCTTAAATGTATAAAACACACAATTTCATAGAGTTACAGTTTAGTACAGCTGTTGGTGTTATGTATTTTGAGCTATTGCAGGATAAACCTACATGCTCTAAGTTTGTGGTTAATATTAATCCAGTTTTAACAGCAGTATTTGTACTCAGTGTCATCAGTTTAATTGATTTCACTCACTCATGTTGGCATGAAGTACTCAGTTGTTCTGGAGCTCAAAAGTGAAAAGTATTGTCTCAAATTAAACTGTACATTCAAGCAGAGGTTAAACATTTTACAATATTATTCTCAAACCTGGGTTTTCACTGTTTTGGATTACTAACCTGCAGGGTCGAGAAGACCTTTTCAAATTCTGAACTGTATAAACTCTGTTTATGTCTCTTATACTGTATTTCTATGTTTCCAACTGCTGACTGTTTTGTAATGGTGTCCCTTCTTGGCCACATTCACCTTAAAAAGAGATTTTAATCTTAAGTGACTTTCCGATTAAATAAAGGATGAATTAAAAAATAAAAATAAACAATCCTAAATTAACACACACGCACACATAAATGTTATAGTTATGGTTACGACCATAACATTAGTTTCGTTGTTGTTTATTTATAATGTTTTCTTGCGCTTTACTCAATTTCTTCAATTCATTACATAATTTGCTTTATGATGTTTTATATGATGACGTAATGTTGGCTTGTATGGACCCCAGTAAGAACAAAGGTCATCAGTTTGTGACTACAGCTTTAGGCGAGGTGGTGAGCCTACTACATTTGCAGGTTATTCATTACACCACAAGTAGAGCACATGTCTGATATGTGGTGTCATGGCTTGGCTGGAAGCCTACAGATCTTCCACAATGGTCATTATAGTTAAATCTCACCACCAGGACTCTGCTACCCAGGAGATTTGAATGCATCTACTGTTTTTACTTTGAACGGCCAGGAGTGTGTGACAGCTTTGGGCAAATAGAACCAACTCAACTGAAAAAACAAACAAATAAAAAAAAAAAAAATTAAAAATCGTAATGTGTTACATAAACTGACACATGTCTGGCATGAGGAATGCAACACGTGTGTTTATATAAAACATGTTGCTTCTACTTGTTTGACTTTTATCGCTTCTTTCCATCATGTTTAGTTGAATAAGAACACCAGCGTGTTGTGCCACATGTTATATCCTGCAGTAAAAAGTAAACACTGTTAAAGCAATAAAAGGCACAGCCGGGTTGCTGAACTGTGTTTCGGGCCTACTATATATGTGTAATTATTATATACGCACGGACTGCTTTTGGAGTGATTATTTGGTAGCTTATTAATTGTATTTTAGTTTTTCCTCTAAAGATATGGCAACTTACCGATACTCTGCATACTTTTATTCACATATGAGAGAAACCAAACTCAAAGTCATTTCTGTGTGTCAGTCGTTTTTTTACAATTGTAACCAGTAGTTGTTACAAAGAACAGAAAACGAGCTCTAAACTGAACAGAATTTATATTACAAACTGTTACAATGAAACATCTGTGAGTGACCGCGGGATGGAGACGAAATGACATTTGATACACTGAGATGATTACGTCCATATTAAGCGACTGACTCACGCCAGTGTAGAGATGACTCCACCTTTTTCCGCCTCCATCAAAGGGTTGGGTCAGGAGGAAGATTTAAGCCGAGAGGAAGAGGAAGCACCGCTAACTAAAGCCGCGCTTTGCGTCTTTTCTCCAGCTTTCATTCGACAGACTCCACAGGTTTACTTCAGTAAAAGTGAGTAGCTTTTGGACATTGTTGTCAGACTGTTTAACGGTGAGTTAAATGTTGACTCAGGGAGTTACTTTAAGGTGCTGCAGTTTTTTTTCCTCCCTCAGGGGGGAGGAGGGGGCCAGATGTCAATTTAAACAATGTCAAATTCAAAGCTTTCTTTTGTTGTTTGTCTTTGAAGGCTCTTTTTTTCTTACGCCTACAGTATAGTAAAAACAAACAAACAAACTAGAGTTTTTGTGTATATAATCTTTTTTTCTTCTTCTTCTTTTTTTTTTTTTTTTTTTTTTTTTAAAGAAAAAAACAAAAACCCTCAAAGTTAGGCGTTCCCCCCTAACCAGATATCCGGTGTTGACTGGACTAATTGTATCGCCTGTGCACCTATTGTTGTTCTGCACTTTGAAGGGTTTTGATGTCATTTGCCATTTTGTAGCTGTCATGCATCTAAAGGGAGGCAATAAAGGCAGCATATTCATGTGCATACTGCAAGCTCCAAATGTGCTTCCGCGAGAAGTGAAATATAGTTTACCTGCTGGTCACAACGGTTTCTAACGGTTAACGCTGAGCCAGAGCGGCGCAGAAGCGCGCACTCCGCTTCCTCCAGCTCACAAACATCCTCGCCCTTAGCTAATCTGTCAGGTGAAACATGGTTACAAAGTCAAGTTGTTGCACATATGAAGGGGCAAAACAACAACAACTAAAAACAACTTTCACACCACTAGCAACATTTCGATTCTCCACTAAATGCTGTGTGATCTCTTATAGTGGCGAGGCGGAGAACTACATCAAACATCACATCTGTTATGTAACATGTGATTGAAAAAGAGAAGGCTGTGCATGTATTTTTAATTAGTGTAACTTATTATTGTGTAATGTTAACATCCATAAGTGCATTTAATGTATGGAAAGTCTGACTATAGGAGAAAGGGATGCCATGCAACATATTTAATGGCATTTCTTTGCATTTGCTTGCCCACCGTCTCTGCAGCCTCTGCGTTATTTGAATTGCCACAATTTTCCACTGTTTAGCTGGAGAGATTACACCGATGCAAGAAGTAGTTTGGTTAAACAATTTAAACTTTGTACAGTTTTGATCAGTTCATGAAAGTGTTTAAATGCCCCCCTCCCTCCTCCACCTAGTTATGTCCCTGTGAAAGTAGCCTTTGATGGTTTCCAAATTGTGTGCCAAGATAAATTATGGGCTACTAACTGAAAGTTACGACAAATGTTTACAATGTCAACAAGCAATTGTGTGACTTAGACAAAAGACCTCAAGGTCAACCAGCCCAGCCATATCTCTGATAGCAATGTAAACACTACAGCAGTGCTGTGGCTGTTAACAGTTCAGCATCATGCTCTTATCACTTCACCTTCAAATGTCAACGCCTTCTCCGACGGCCTTGGGTAGTTAAAATCTAATCAACCAGTAGAAATGACGCTGGGTCGTTTTAAACAGGGTGTTTCTGACTGTGCTTCTATCCAGCAGTGCCGAGTGTGGTGGTGCAACCACACCTCACACGCGTCTCCTGTTCATCAGCGAGCATGTGCAGTGGGGGGATGTGTCATTTTACTTCACCTCATGTTAAAACCTGTTTTTTGTGTGTTTAAATGGGGAAGCAGGATTTTAAGGTTGCTTCCCCAACTGGGTAAGTTCAGACATTTTTATGATCTGCCCTGACATGATTTTTCTTTTTTTTAAACTCTTTGTGTGAACTTTGCAGATCTGACTGCTGTCAGTTAACTTAAGGCTTCTGTTGGCTCTTTAAATGTTTTCCAGAAACTCTCTGAACTCCTACTTATTTAGACAAATGCCTTCATAGTCTCTATTTATGGACCGACTTGTTCTAAAACAACTTCCTTGGAAAATACTCCAATTGGGAGTAAGTTGCATGTTCAAGGACCTTGCAGTAAATTTGAACTCTGATGTCTATAAACAAGTATTTTAGAAGGCTCATTTCATGTTTCTCCATTCGGGCGGAGAAGCTACTGTACCTGATATTCAGCATTTCATTTAGCCAAATGTCTGAATGTCACTTAAGTGCTCACGTGCTGATAGGGAACTTTGTCGAGGGGAAGAAGTGTGACGTTGTCAATTAACTGTTATCTCTTTTGTTTGGGGTGCGGCAGTATGGGTTCCAGTTTGGGGCCTTTTAAATGAACAGATCTAAACAGTTGGACTTGAAGTAATTAAAGCTCAGTGTTTGATATTCACTTCAGTCTGTATAAGCATCTAATATTTGAATTCCTATGTTATCATTTAAATTCCTCAATTCCAAGAAGAGGAAGTAAAGTACTGGTTTTGTCCTCCAGTATGCTGTGACTGGTTCTGTGTTTTGACCAGCATGTTTAGTTAGGGTGGCTAAATGGAAGTCAATTTTCCATTCGCTTGTATCGTTTTATGGAAATGTGTGTCAAAGGTCAAATGATAAAAATACTGTAAATTAAAAACTGACAGACTGATTTGTAATGTTTGAACCCTTTTTTTTTTTGTGAGGAGGGGGGGGGGTTGCCCTTAAGATTGTGTGTGTGTGTGTGTGTGTGTGGGGGGGGGGGGGGGGGTAGGCATTTAGACGCGTGCAAACCTAGGTTCTTGTTATAGCTGTTCCACAGGTATTCAGACAGACACAAAGTCTCATTCCAGTCATGTTAAAGTCTTGCCTGGTCTCAACATATAAGATTAAACTTTATTAATCCCTCGGGTGGGTTCCTCTGGGAAATTTGGTTTCCAATAGCACAGCACCGACAGAAGTTACAGAACGTAAGCAGAATATTATATATATAAATACAGAGACAGATATAAATAAAATATACGAAAGGGATAAATAGGAATAAGAATACAAGGGAATTGCACATTTCAAGTATTGAAGTCTATTGCACCGTTGACTATTAACAAAGAGTATTGCACAGTGAAGTGAAGAAGCACTACAGTTTAGTTGTTCCCCCTCCTTTGTCCTCCTGTTTCCCCTCCAGAGAGGTGTTAAACAGTTTGATGGCGTGTGGGACGAAGGCGTTTTTAAGTCTGTTGGTTCTTGTATGTTTCAATATCAAGTCTGAGTTTTTAGGTGCTGTAAACTTGCATATTCACTCCTGTTTTTAATGAGGGATTATTGCAGACATTACAGCGTGCTCACATTTGTCTCTTAAATTGTTTAGATGGCTTATTACTAATCTGAAGAGTCAAGTTCCTGTGTTATAATAGCTGAATGAGGAAACACGCCCAACATTTCATATTATTAATGACTAATGTCTGGTTTAAAGTCTCAGTCCTAAGAAAATAAAACTCATGTGCGTCCTCCAGCTTTGCTTGTTTATGTTATTAAAGTTTTTTTTCCCCAATAATTCCTTTATGCATGACCACAGATTAAATGATGGCACCATGTAAATTTACTTCATGCTTCCTGTACGTGCTGAAGTGCAGTGGTGTTTTTTTTTTGTTTTTTTGTTTTTTCTTTTGGGGTTGTTTTGTTTTTGTGTTTTGGTTCCCCCTCCCCCCTCATTTCTCTCTCACTCACTCACCATGAAGTCAGGTGGGTTCGTAGAGGTGCAGCGGACTAACAGCTATGGAAAGTTTCAGAAATCTGAGACCTGTACTCTGACAGAAGGAAGGAGGGAGGTGCTTTAAGAGAATGGGAGCAGTGTTGAACGTCCAGCCGGCAGGTAGGGGAGATGCAGCCCCCCCCCCACCCCCCATACCATACACACCCAAATACAATTGAGGGGAGGTGGCGTGAACATGCCTGAGACAAGTTCAGCAGCATTCCTGTACCGGGGAGTAGTGGTTTCTACAACTTCAGCATTTGGTTGTTTGTTTTGCATTTTATAAAACACGTCACTTGGTGAGACTAAAGCATGTTTTCAGTCTTATCATATGTAAAATCTGCTATGGCTGCTTGATAATATGCTAATCTGCATTCAAATCTGAGGATTTTGACTAGTCACTGTTCCAATATCACACAAGTTCCTGACAAAGGCTATTTGATCCAGAATAAAACCAGATTATGCAACTTGTATTATGTCAGCAGTCTGTGTATTTTTGCCAGCAATCAAAGCCTGTAGAGTAAATGCTGAGGTTTGTTCCTTAAAGATGCCTCGCTCTATAGGTTGAGTCTGTTGGTGGGGGAGTATATTCATAATATATATATTTTTTAAATTAGGCTTATATAAGAGTAAAATTCTTAGGAAAATAAAAACAAAATGTTTAACTTAAGCATGCATGGGGAAAAAACCTAAATATTTGCATAATTGCTGAGCATTCTTTCAATAGCATCACTGTAATGTAATATACACTACGACAAGTTTTTAAATTTGACACGTGCACTCAGGTGTTCATCCGGATACATGCTTTCACATTCGCACACTTTCTCAGCCTCGCTGCCCCTAAACGGTCGTCACGTTTTTTGCAAGTATGTGAGAGCACATACCTGTCCTAAAGGTACCTGTGCTCTCAGTGTGTCAGGGTGACGAAGCTGCAAAGCAAGTTGGGGTTTGGTTGAATGAAACCAGCTTATACAGCCATGATTACAGTCATCAACTTCAGACAAAGTTGTATAAAATGCAGTCGTGGTCCCAGGTGACAGTTCTGTCCCTGAGGACATGAACATACTACTAATACCTTTTTTGTTTTCTCTGGCGTCTGTCATCCAGCTGGCTTGACTGGAATGTGTGCCGGCGTTTTGCCACGAGGTTCACGTTCATTTAGCTGACTGTAGCCAGACAGCGTGCTGTCAGGTATTTGATGCTTTCTTTAGGACTTTCTACCTGGGGCGAGACTCTCAGGAATGCAGTTTGTGTGAAACAATTGTCGCATGCCTTCAGAGGTGAAGTTCATACACTCTGTAGAGTAATGGAAGTTTTATCTTTATGTAATTTGACCTGTTATTTTTACCCTGGTGGGAGAGCCTGATTTGTCACCACTTTGTGACATTCTAGTGGGAATTCTGGGAGACTTGTGCTTCCTGCTTAAAGCATTTGCAGCACACAGTTTGCTCACTGTGCTCTTTACATCTCAATCTGCTGAGATTATCCAGTTTAATTCTGAGCTGTTGGTAAATATAAACTTTGCATCAGTGTCAACACCTTTCAAGTTTAAAATAGGCTTTTTGTGTGTCTGACACTGAGGTTAACACAACGTGTGATGTGTGGAATATTACCAGCTTATGTGTCTGAAAGCATGTGCATGCTTGTACTTGGAAGGTTTTCACGCAGTTTGACATCTGAAGCATCTGACGTCTGTCAAGCAAGTTTTGATTTAAAAAAATAAAAATACAGGTTTTATCAAGATGTTGCTTTAACTTTCCCTTAGATCAAACCAAAATACACTGAATATTTATCTGTCAGTGCAGATGATGGTCTGATAAACATCAAAACTGTTCTCAGTGTCAAGTTTATCAGTGCGGGAGTAAAGAGGCTGATCTTGTAAACCACCGTTTTCCGCTTCTGTCAGATTCTGTATTTTGTTCAATGGGAACAAAAAGGGTCCTGGTTTCACTGAGGAGCATGACGATCATATTTGGCTTTGTCAGCACCTCAAACTGCAGCTGATCTCGTTTTTGTTGTCAGGTGTGTTTTGGTATTTGGAGGAAGGGCTGAAACGTACTGGAGTGCTACCTCCACTCCCCCACGTTGCCCCCAGAGCCAGAACAACAGGCAAAGCTGGCTCGGTCGGATACCGTCTCACTAAACGGGGCCTTCTCCACTATCAGCTCGTTTGTGTCATGCTTGCTGCTGGCATGAGCTGAATGGCCAAGTTCAACTATTATCTGTCAAAACCACTATTTTTATCAGTGCTACAGGCATTTTATGGCCTCTTTTTTTTCTGTGTCCTTTACTTATCGACCTCTTTAAACAAAGTTTAGTGTGTGTGTGCTAGTGATGCAAAGCTGTCTAGTAGACTGATAATAAATGTGTGGAATTTTAGAAACAACTTTTTCTTCTTTCATTTTTTTAAAAATAATGATTGCTTGTAGTTTTGACTAGAACACCTTAAAGAAAAAAACTCAAACCCACTTTTTGTTACTTACAACTAATGTTTATTAGATCTATTGAACTTTAGTGTTTACAAAATCTGTGTTGCAAAAAGGCTGAAATGATCCATAACCGGGTTTTTCCTGGAAGCTCTAGGCGTGCCTTTAAGGGACAAATGAGTGTGTCTTATCTTATAGATGTTAGATGTGTTTTTCTTTCTTTTTTTTTTTTTTTTTTTTGACCATGTAATAAGATTAAATTACATTTATAATACTTTTTTTTTTTTTTTTTTTTTAATGACTCAATCGCAGTCTTGGTCTTTGGGAAAGGCCAAAAGCTCCTTGGATACCAAAGGTGTTATGTCCAAAAGCAGGTGGTGTAACTCGAACTACACATTTTTTGTTTCTCCTTAAGCGTGGCTGGGTGTGGCAGTGGGATCAGGATAAGAAGTTTCCTACTGGAAAGCAAAACCTCCTTTCACAACACTAAAGAATTTTAAGCATTCCCGTATGAGTCACTTCTTCCCATTGCAGCAATTAATTTCATCTGCCTTTTGCTTTGCTATCCAACCCTGAGCAAACATCTTTACAGCTCTTATCTTGCCTCGTAGTTTAAATTCATCCAACACCTTTTCTCTTTTTCCAGGAGAGGCTTCTTGGATTTTTCCTTTTAAACTGAACTTGCATGTGTAGCTAATGAAGCTGTATTTCCAGGTGGACAATACAGGACAAACACAAACTATAGGAGGCTAGTATTCCTTATTGAGGCATTTTACTCATGCCGTGGATTGTCCAGCAGTGCAGGAGAAGAAATGGAGGCTAGTTTTTGCTTTATGGGTGTTGGCCAGGCCGAGGACCAGTAAAGGCGTAACAATGGCTCCCTTCATGATAACAGAGTCTCTACTGATTTCTCGCCCGCTCCCTGTGAATAATATTATCAGCCCACCCCTGAGAGGAGCCGTACAGGGTGACTCCAGAGTAGGTTTCTGGTGTTTCAAGTGAGTGAAGGGTGTGACAAGGAGAGCAAAGTAAGGAGGGGGTAGGCGGGTGGGTGGGTGGGTTTTGACGGCAGCTTGGTGAAACCTGGGGGCGGTCACAGAATACATGCATCAAGGTAGTGTGGGATTTAAATGGGGTAATCTCTCACCTCAGTTGTTCTCTCTCTCTCTCTCTCTGGGTCACACAGAGCAGCCACTCTCTTCCCTCGCTCGCTCTCGTTCAGGCTCAGCCTCTTTCCCTCCCTCTCCTTGTGTGAACTAGTTATTCATCCACTGTATGAGTCAGGGAGGGTGGAGTTTTGGAAGACTGCTGTACCAGTCACACTTTGTCAGTTTACTTTCTCAATCCCATCTCTTTCTGTCACTTCTCTGCTGCTGCCGTCTGCCCTTTACTTTACGCTCAGGCTTTATCGTGCTGTGCAGGAGGAGTCCACTTCGGCTTTTTAAGTGGAAATTTTTTTTTGTCTCAACAAGGGTAAGTTGCTCAACGTTACGTCAAAGGTGAACTAACTCGTGTGTGGAGTCTGTCAACACTTCGAGCAGTTCAAGGTTGTTTTAAGCTTCTTTACTCAAAGCTTTTGGTTCCTTTTGTTCAGGCTGCTTTTTGTCACTGTTGTTATAGGATAAATTGACTGTATGTTTAACAAATGGGTTCCTGGTTTGCTCCCCCTCCCCCATCTCCTGGATTTTTTTTTTTTTCACATCATCTCTGCTGCTCCAGTTTGTTCATCATTAACTCTTAACTCGTGAGCTCCCTTTTTCCATCCCTATGATTCATTGACATGGCTCTCTTAAGAAAATGTTTCCCCTCCTTTTTCACTGTATCTCTGCTGCGAACCAGCCACACCATTGAAGTCAAGGTCATTTAGTAATGGATAGGTGGTTGTAGTGGGACTGGTCTTTTAGGACTTCAAAGTGTAAATTGGAATTCTAAAAAGCTTTTAATGACTTTTAAGTAGAAATGGCCTCATGCCAGCTTGCATTACATCACTGGAATCTAACTTTTTTCTGGACCCCTCTCAACTATAAGAGGAAGTTGGTGTTGACCTGTGGAATCACTGATAAGAGATGAAAAGTGGCGACTGGTCGGGCTTCTAGTCCAAATCCTGCGGTGATGCTGATGTTTAACTGGTGGACAGTTGGGTGGCGTCATGTGTCGGTTAATTGATAACTGGGTGCAATAAATTATACTTTATTATCCAGGTGAGGCAAACTGACTGCGGTTAGACGAACATTATTGGTGGTAATAATTCTAGTTTCTCTCATGGAGAAATGGGCGGGGACGGGGGGGGGGGGGGGCATTTTTCTTTGACCTTCTACTTTCATCCTGTTCTGAGAACACAAAAATATTCATTCTTGGTTGTTTTGTCATGAATCACAAGACTCTCCTTCTGACTTGCACAGTCAGATTTATTCCAAGTACCCTTTCTAGGCAGTCACATGTTGCCTGTTCATATTTGAAAATGGGATTTTTTTTGGATTACTTTCATCTTGTTGTGGTGGGATTTCCTTAAACCTGCACTTTTTAACAGTGGTGATGCTGTATTAGTGTATTATTATTATATTTTTATGAAAAGCATCACTTGCTAAACCATAATGTGATCAATTTCCCCTCAGAACAAGACTCTGCACAACAGACATGATGATACTCTTGTTGAAATGTAAGGTGCCTGACCAAAGGCCTCATCTGTCAATTCAAAAAAAAAAAAAAAAAACCTTTGTGTAAGAGGCGTCTGAAACACTGATTGTCACACTCGACGCAGGAATTTTCATGTCACAAATAAACAGCTCTTTGGTTTCACAATGTTGTCGGAAGGAAGCGATGTGTCACAAGAAGTGGTCTGGAATGCTGCAGTAAATCTGGAAGTGTAACAAGAAGGACGACTATAAAAACAGTGGTGTTGGCTCAGTGCTTAGGTTAACAATTTCTTAAATGCAGCGTGTGCAGAGCGACGAGGAAGGAGGACGAGTTTGACACAAGACGCTAATCCTGTGATGCTTCAATTATTTTTAACTTTAATGTTCCAAGCAATATTAAAAGTAAAGTTTATCACAAACTGTTTGAAATGCATTTGACTTTTGGATTGTGCAACAGTCACTTTCTCTTCTGTTTTCACTGCGACTTGGTTTCTGACTGAAATCCCATTTGGGAGGAAAAAACAGAAGAGAAAGTGACTTTTGCACAAATTCTAACTTTTCTTTAAAAAAATGGATTTCCTGCCTGTCAAATCGATCTAGCTCATTGTTCACAAAATGCATAACCTGAATCCACATGTACTTTTCTTTTTCCTTGCCCCTCTAGGCACCCGTGTGAGCTCGGGTCACCTGACCTTCATTCCTCAGGCTTAAATTATTAGCTTTTAACTATATTGACTTTAGGAGGGCTGTACTTTTTGGCAGGGAAAGAGCTTTGTAGACTCGTATCAAACAATGGATCCTCTGGGTCCAGTGTGGCTTGCGCTGACCGCACCCTGCGTATAAATACGTTTTGTAGTTTACATTTGAAATCTGCTTTAAACAACAGAAAATGTCCAGTTTCGAAAGCAGACGTTTTCTTGCGTGCCGACTGCTTTTAGTGGTCTCTATAAAACTGCCATGTCACAAGAAGGAGCAGTCGTCGATTTAATGGGTTCAGTGAACTTAAAGTGCTGGGTTTATTGGTGGAGGCAGTATTGTGCCTTAAGTCGTGGCCTGACTCTTGTACACAAACAGCCAGCTTCAGTGTGGGATGAGGGATGCCCTCAGTTCCTTGTAGCACCTCCTCTCAGATATCAGGCCATGTCTGATGAGTGGTTCGAACCAGGGCAAAGCATCTTGGGAATTTCTGTTGGGAGTGTTTGTTTGGGGAGGGATGAGCTACTCTGCTCCAGGAACTGCGTTTCAGACCTGCTGAATCAGGAAATGTAAGAATGCGCCTCCCTGAGGACACCGGCAAGACATAGAGGGAGGGAGGGGGAGGGGGGGTTGTATTTTTTTCTTTAGAAAATAATGTTGCATGTTTTAATTTCTCTAGAAATGTAACTGTTTAAAAAAATTATCTGTTCAGGGTTCTGTTTGAACAGGAAAAATGATCCCGGCATGACAGGTTTGACCTTAAACCTTTGTGTTTTTGACACAGTTTAAAACAAATGCTGTTCTGCTTTGAGTCAAATTTCAGCCCTTGAGATATTCTCATGGAGCTCTGGAAGGATTGTTGCAGTGTTTCCCTTTCAGCTCAAACTAACAATGAGCTTTTTGTGTATTTGTTTGCAGATAATTGGGTCATAACAATACAAGAGCCAATATGCTTCAGGAGATTCAGGAGATGGGCTCACATGCCAAGGATATCTACGATTTCCTTCTGTCGGGACTTGGTAGGTTTAGTTTTTTTAAACACTGAGAAAAGACAGACTTGTGTTTGTTTGTCTAAATATTTTTCCCCTTTCCCGCTCTAGATCCACGGATCACAGATTATCCTCTGATGCAGAGTCCCATAACCATGACGACAATACTGCTGGGCTACCTGTTCTTTGTACTGTACCTCGGACCTCGCTTAATGGCCAATCGCAAACCTTTCCAGCTCAAGGAGCCTATGATAGTTTACAACTTCTTGCTTGTGGCCTTGTCAGTATTCATCGTATATGAAGTAAGAATCTGTTATCTAGCATTTAAAGTATTAAAAGAATAAAGTTGATGCACATTGTTAGCATTTCATCATTTATTCAAGACTGCTTTCCTCAATGGATATTGTTGGATACATTCATTTGGTTGAACCTGCATCTGCAAAGATAAAGTCCTGATAAACTTGTTTTTATTTGCAGTTTTTGATGTCTGGCTGGGCCACAACGTATACTTGGAGATGTGATGCAATTGATACCTCTAACAGTCCTCAAGCACTACGAGTAAGTCGCCCTAACTCTATAACAATTACTATTATTAAAGACGATGAATATAAAGACTGACTTTCCTTCCACTGAGTCACAAACTAAAAAGTCTCTCATTGTTAGATGGTCCAGGTGGCGTGGCTGTTCTGGTTCTCCAAGATTATTGAGCTGATGGACACAGTAAGTTCACATATTCTGATGCCATGGTTTATAAAATGTGCCTCAATGTTCAGTTTTAGTAAATGTTCTGACCAGAATCCCCTCTGTTAGATCTTCTTTGTGTTGAGGAAAAAGCACGGCCAGATTACCTTCCTACACATCTTCCACCATTCCTTCATGCCCTGGACCTGGTGGTGGGGAGTTGCGTATGCTCCAGGTAAGTATATAACCTTAAGTTGTCAATGGTTAATGGAGAAGGGAGGGGGGAGCATTGCGGAAGTGTTCTGTAGTTAGCTCATCCTG
This sequence comes from Neolamprologus multifasciatus, assembly GCF_963576455.1. NCBI lineage: Eukaryota > Metazoa > Chordata > Actinopteri > Cichliformes > Cichlidae > Neolamprologus > Neolamprologus multifasciatus. The sequence goes on along the minus strand of NC_140460.1, from coordinate 2,391,895 downwards.
CATGCCAATCTTGAAGATAAGATGGTCTTTTTAAAGCCTTTCAAGAAGCTTTGTGCAGATGACCTGACCATCGATATGAAAATGATTAACGTAGGGAATTCGGTGTGATGTTTGTGGTTATCACTTCAGGTGGAATGGGATCTTTCCATGCCATGGTAAACTCTTCCGTCCACGTTGTTATGTATTTCTACTATGGCCTTTCTGCTGCTGGACCTCGCTTCCAGAAATTTTTGTGGTGGAAGAAATACATGACTGCAATTCAGTTGGTGCGTATAGCCTATACTGACTCAGTGGTGTTACCAGTAGAGCACATTTTTATTGTGTATTTGGCTAATTTCTCATTTTTCTTCTCAATAGATCCAGTTTGTGCTGGTATCTCTCCATGCTACCCAGTATTACTTCATGAGCAGCTGTGATTACCAGTTCCCTGTGATCCTCCACCTCATCTGGATGTATGGTACCTTCTTCTTTGTTCTGTTCTCCAACTTCTGGTTCCAGGCTTACATTAAGGGCAAGCGACTGCCGAAACAGTGTCAGAACGGCACAGCTGTGCACACAAATGACAAATACTGTGAGAATGGCAACAGTGTGAAAAACGGTACTGCCAATGGTGTATCGCACGGGGTTACCAATGGGACGAAAAATGGCAACGCCAATGGCTCGGTCCACCACGACAATGGCAGCTCTTACATGGGTAAGATGAAGAAGGCCTAGGAAGTCTGGAAGGAAAAGCCCAAGATGTATGGCCCTGTAAACCTGATAAAACGACTACAGATTCCAAATAATTTGTTCCTTTCTTTTTCTGTTTTTAGTTTTCTATGTAAACTGTGGGAGGATGATGTGGTCAGTGACTTCCACAGGTGGGGTCCCAAATTTGGTTGTTTGGTTTGTTAGTTTCTTTGCATTGGGGAACCATCTATGGAACACAATGTATGAAGAGAAGATGTTTTGACAACATGTTGTCTTCACTGATGTTGCAAACAACCTCCTAGTTCAGTATCACTCCGGTGGCCTTTCACCACACTCGTCTTCACTTCTTATCTGACCCCCATGTCCTCCTGACACACTGTGGACAGATGACTGTACAGTTTCTATCAAACTTGAAGATGCTTTTTGTAAATAGTTTTACAAAAAAAAAAAAAAGAAACTAATTGTATTGCTATACTTTAGACTTTCTAAAATTTGTTACTTTGTATTTAATTAATATGCAAATAAATTCCATTTTAAATGATCAGCGTTGACTTTTTTTCTTTTTCCAAACCCTGACAACAGTTTATTGTATATGTAACTTGATTTCACTTAGCAGATCTTTGGGCTCCAACATTTTGCTGTTGCAGCAAAAGTATTTGCATTGTCTGCATGTGCTTCTTGTCTCTGCCATCCCAAATATGTGCAGCAAGTAGGAGGTCAACAAGGGCTCTATTCTTCATGGCACAAGGCAGAAATGGCATCCCGCAGACCGGAACCACCAGAACAATTCCCGCTCAAATCAGTTCATCAGGGTCAGGAATGGGCTGATTGTGAAAAGGTTTACTTTGCCTGTGTTAGTCAAACAAGATAAATTCTCTGCTGATCCAGAATATAAAATGATATTAAAATCATTAGATTACACTGCAGATTTTCTTTCCCCTGATTCTGCATAGGCAGCCATAAATGAACTTAAAATTGTTATAAATTGGATAACAATTCAGAACCTTTTGTTGTTGGTGTGTGGGTTTTGTTTGTTTGTTTTTTTTAAATGGTGGAGACCTAAATCATTTATAGCTGCAATATAATGCCTTTTGATGGTTATATTAAAAACTGTAATTTTCCAAAAGCAACCTAAGGAGGTCACAAGTACATGTTTCTAGGTCTTACAGGAGCAAAAGTCAAATCTCTAGGAATGAGTAAACGGTAAAAAGCATAACCTTCCTTTTGATGAAAAATGGCAATATTTCAGTGAAACCGCTCGGGGTCCTTGGGCAATAGGCAAGAACTCGGTCACTGTTGCAAGTTTAATTCCAAGCTAACATTACATTTCATGAGCAGTCAGTTAAAATTCATCAAATATTAAAACATTCTCCAGGCATTCATTCAGTGCGCATGAAGCTGCTATTTGGATTTGATACAGAACTTCAAGTCATTCTCTTAGCTTTAAGGTTGTGAGCTATCACTTTAAAGGTATTGACTGTAAAATATATATTAAACATTGTGACATTGATGATTTCAAGCCATGAAATTGCTACTACAGTGCGAGAGCTGCACCCTTATCTAATGGTCCATCGTAGGTTTCATGCGTAGCCTGATTGATTGTGGCTGAGCCGAGTGAGATCAGAAAACCACAAAGAGTCAGATCTCTTGGATGAGATGGATGCAGACCTCGGATATGAGCCGCTTTGCCTTTGGAATGCTTTTATTGCCCTGAAACTGGTGAGAAGTGCTGGAGATGAAGCCGTGGTCAGGGTTAAGAAGATGAATTAGTGGAAAGTCTGAGTTCTCTAAGTGATGTTCTCAAGGATGTAAAAAATGAGCTCCATCACTATGGGCTCGCCGTCCCTCTTGCGGCCCCTGCTGTGGATGACAGGAATCAGCACGCTATTCAGCGCATTGAGGTACTGAGCTGGGAGAGGCTGCCCATTGCTCCCTGCCACAAATCCAGCCTGAAATAATAAACAAGCCACTTGTTAGTTTTTTAAAAAGCCACAGTGGTGTTCTAAACGTTGTTCAAAGCTTTCTTTACTAATGAGATAAAATTCTAGGCTAAGGTTTCTATTTTTTTTTCACAAGAGAACGACGTGTTGCCTTTGTCAAAGTTCATACTGGGAGTAACACAAGCTGTTTTATTTCACAACAAAGCTTGTGTTACTTGCAGAAGTGGGTGTAGCACATTAAGTAACACATTATCTCAGATAATCTGTCTATAGACCACAGTCTGCACGTCCAGCCTACGATATGGAAGCCTGGGTAAATCCGTCTTAATCACCACATACTGTATGCGATCTGGTTCACAGTCATTGCTGTTCATCTTCTTATGAATGGAAGGTTTTGCTACTATAAATCACTGGCCTGCTCCAATACACATTCAATCAGCTAAAAACATTTTTGCATTAGTGTCTTTTTTTCCTTATTTTTCCATCACTTAAAAAAATTGTTTTTTAATTTGTCTCGACCAGTGAACAAATTTTAAACAGTTAAAAATTACCTCTGCTCTCCATTTAAATTACTAGTGCAGTGCTACGTTTTTACCATAAAGAATAAGGTCATATTTAGGGATGGGTATCGTTTAGGTTTTATCCGATACCGGTGCCAAACCGGTACTTTTGAAACGGTGCCGGTGCTTAAACGGTGCTCAAACCGGTGCTTAAAGAATGGAAAACACAAAAGTGGTCCAAAAACCTCTCATGTTCAGCTGTTTTTTTGTAAAAAGATAACAATGTTAGCCTTTTCTGCAGCTATAGAGCATATATGGTATCACTCTTGGCTGGAAGCAGCTTAAACAATGGAAAAAAACACAAACTTTGTCCAAAAACCTCTCATGTTCAGCTGTTTTTTTGTAAAAAGATAACAATGTTAGCCTTTTCTGCAGCTATAGAGCATATATGGTATCACTCTTGGCTGGAAGCAGTGCTTAAACAATGGAAAAAAACACAAACTTTGTCCAAAAACCTCTCATGTTTAACTGTTTTCCACTTTTTCTTTGGTCATTTTAGCCTTTTTTGGCCAGGGTGAAGGGAGTATCTGCCATCAAACAAGAAGACAGCTGCATGTAGCTATGATGGTGTTTGCTAGTTCACCTTACATGCATTAATGTAATAACGTGGTTAGCCTACTCAACGTAAATTACACACGAACAACATTAAGCTACTCACGCAGAGAAGAACGGCTGCTGCTGCATCATCATCCTCATCATTTCTGCTACACTGGCAGGGCTAGGGGCCAGGACTCTCCTCTTCGGGTTTTTGGGGGATGTTGCTAATTCCGGGTCCGATAACAGGCAACCCACAAGCAGTAGATGTGCTCGGTGTGAGGTCTCGCAGCAAGCTATCAAATACGGCGCATTTCTCGGCTTTAAAAAAAAACACTATGCGTCGCCAGGTGTTTCATCAGATTTGAGGTGTTACCTTCTTTGACAGTATCACAGTATCAGCTTAAAGCACTTGTTGCAGCTGCTGAGTTTGCATCTTTTGCTGTGAAGTACAGCCAGACTTTTGACCGCTTCGCCTTGGACATTTTTAATTTGTAGCTCTGCTCTAAAAGAACGTACGTACCTGGACCCGCCTACTATTCTCGGAAACTTAAAATGATTGGCTAGAATCTAAAGTGTATCATTCCATACCAGTTGGTGGCGGTAATGCACCTTTCAGTTGTTTGCCAACCGCCAATACAAATGTAAGGAAGAAGAAAGTGTATCACAGCTCAGGAAAAAAAGCACCGAAATAAAGCACCGAAATGTGCGCTGCTTTTCGGTCTGGTTACTACCGTTTATGTCAGAACCGGTGCCATCATGGCACCGGATACCGGTACCCATCCCTAGTCATATTGTTGATGTGACCTTACATGGCTCAAGTCTGATGCTCACAAGACCAGTTTAACCAGTCAAATTGGCAGAAATAGATCACACATTAGTTAGTTATACGTCTCTCTCTCTCTGGCTACAAGAAGCTAAATTCTTTAAAGACCTCTTGGGGGTCGAAAGTGACACGCAGTCCCAGTTTGGCCATCCCGTCCTCTTTCAGCAGTTTAAGGTGTGGACACAGTGCCAAGCAAAACGCCCGGGCGATTCTCTCCGTGAGCCGGTTGTGTTCAGCAGAGTCGGTCACCGCTCCTTTGGGATTATCACCCGTCTGCAGGAAAAACACCTGCACAGAATATTCACGCAAATGTAAAGACGGGTGGCTGTACACATGGACATGCTAACTTTTTTAGCAGATCATTATATATACTTCTGTCCAGCGGATGATCTTTCCATTTTCTTTGTATTCGGACTTCTGGAACATCTTGGTACTGCTGATAGACTCCATTGATTTCCCATCGATGGGGCTGATGATGCTGGAGAACACAAACACTGATAGGTGGTTAGATGTACACACAGTTTAAAACAGACTGAAAGGGATGTGTACAGATTTAAACTCCAGCCCTCCTGTTTACACTGGACGTCTCTTACACGCTTTTTTGCAGCTCTTTGTTAGGATGTTCCAAATTCTAATCAACCACCGTTAGTTTTTCACAGCTACCTTTTGAATGGGTCTTATATTGTTCTACCGGACTGAACACAAAAGCCTTCCTGCACTTCAAACAGTTGGACACACTCACCCCTTATTCACAGTGCATTTCTCCTCCACCCACTGTACACAAACAAGCTCCTGGCTCTCTGATTGGTCCAGCCGTCCACAGGTGACAGTGTGGTCTTTCATCTCCCGTAGTGATCGACGGAGCTCCGCCATGGTTTCCACGGTGATCTGCACCATTAGCCCATCTGCGAAGAGGGGACAGCGATACAGGAGAAACACACACAAACACACACCAATGGGGAGACACACGCCTAGACAAACAGTCTGTTAAAATGTACACAGACACACACATACAAAGATCAACAAATTCTGAATAAGCCAGTTTAAGCAGGGGCGCTCTACTTAAAATGTAAATGATGGCTATCCTCAGAGGTGAGGAGAAAGTAATGGTTAACCTGGCTTCTCTGGTCAGAGGGTATCCTACCTTCTACAACGCTGGATTTGGCCAGGTATCCCGCTGACGCTTTCAGCGCACTACTGAATATAATAAAGCATGATCCAGTAACTAGGAAGGAAGGAAGGAAGGAAGGAAGGAATGTCATTTTGATCAGTCTTTACAGTGACAAGGCAAAAACTACAAGTGCATGCACTGCCACCTAGTGTCACATAACTGGAACTGGCCGCGATTAACATCTCGAACCACTGTTGTTCTTTCATTTTCGAATTTTCTCCGACTTTTGCTCGGCTGCACTGAAGTTCACACTCAAACTGTTTTGCTTTATATGCACTTCCATGAGCTACATATGTTTAGATGCACTGTGATAATATTCAGTGGGTTTGCACAATGTTTTTGTTGTGCAGAATCCATTCAGTTTGTGCAGCACATTTACTTCTAAATTTGAAATGTGTAAAATCTATTCGCTTTGCTTCCAGTGTTCTCTGGAGTATATTCAGCTAAACATTTACTGTAAGCGATAAGTTTTCATTGATCATTTATCGATCATGCTTAGCTGTTTCAAGCTTATGCATATCTTTTAGCTGATTTATTAGATCCTCATCGTTTAACAAAACTGGAGAAGTATTAGTACGACTATACTTTTAGCTGCTGTTTTAGCCTCGTTTGTTCAGCTTAAATAAAGTAATTTCAGATTTTCATATTAGCTGAGCAAAACTTTCCACGTGTCCCTTCCTGCCCCAACAACTGTGTTGTTACCTTTACGTGGTTGATTGTGGATGCTGATGGCTTGGGTCTGATACTGGCCATCGTCTGCTTGGACACAGATGAGGTGGGAGTCTGCAGTGTCATTGAAGCATGCCCCTATCGCCAGCACATGCTCATTGGACTTATTCACAGCCTTCATTAGCTAACATGGGAGATAACACGGGTAAACGATAGAGAAAGAAACGATATGTAAGAGCGTTAACTCTGTGAGGCTTCGTGTTACCTCGTTATACCCAGTGTTCGGTATTTTTATGCAAGTCCTATGAGCTTCTAAGTCCACAGTGAGCCCCGATACCACTGGTAGGCTGTAACGGTAATTCCTAAAGTCCTGGAACAAAGCAGAATGGTAAAAAGATCTGGTGTCTGTTACACCATGTTTAATAAAAGTTGTGACACCAAACGTCCACTGCTGACAGGAAGGGTGGTTTTGCAACAACACAAAAAAATGTTACAAAATGCCATACTCACCACTAACAGTCGCATTATTGTGTGGCCTATATCCCCAAACAAGGGCTTCCTAAAGCGTACACTGTACAGAGGGCATGGGTAAACTGGAACAAGAGACAGAAAGTGGGTAACTGGGGAAGAAACATCATAACTCAGAGAGCTCACATAGTTGCCCGGCTTACATCTGTACTCAGCGCCCAGTCGCAGCATGAGGCGCAAGGGAAAGGCTTTGGCCCAGGCCACCTCTGCTCTGTGGACCAGCAGGCCAAAGAGGTAGGGCTGGTTTGGCAGAGGTAGACCTTGAAGGGACTGGAGAGTGGAGCGAACGTACAGGAAGCCTGCATGATCCTGACTGCCAAAGAAGCTGCTGCCAAACAGGGAGAGTGACAGGTGTTTCACAACCTTCCCTACAGAAACATAAAGATGTCGAAACATGTGGAATTATAAGAGGGAAGAAATACTACAGCCGTGAAGTAGAGACTGATAATATTCTGTATACGGGCTTGTAATGTCTCTGACCTGTGAAAGTGTCTCTGTACAGCTGAATGAAGTGCCTAAAAATGTCTTTGGGGAAGCTTTTTTCTTCAGGTAGGCACTGCAGCAGCACCACCAGCTCCACCTGCCCTACAGCGTGCATTCCCTTTGTTGTCACACACCAGCACTTCCTGTTAACGTCTAATCAGGGAAATCAAGCACAAGCTGGCAGTCACATACGGGCATTTTAAACAACAAATAAAAATGTGTACATTAAGTTCTGTATGCAGTTCATAATGCACAGTAAAAGGAAAGAGGGGAAAGATACTCACAGTTGACCAACTTCACCATAGCGAGCAGGTTAGCATTGAGAACAAACACCAGAGGCTTGGGTCTGCCGCTCTCCAACTCCTGAATAAGGAGCATCTCGGAGGGCTGCTCCTCCACAGTGTAGTCTGGGGGGGTAGATTAGAACATCTTTTAAAGTGTTTTCTAATCTACTCTTACTCACCACAAAAAAACAGCCCAGTATTACATTAAAGATTAATATTAGAGTGTGGCTCTAAATAAGATGGCAAGTAGCAGGTGGCTGTTATTAATAACAGATCAGTTTTATTAATGCCTTGGGACTGCCCCCATTTAACCAGGCATTACAGTGTCCACGTAATAAATTAAAGTAGCAGCATTCGAGTGCAGTAAGTCAGAACACCCAACACATACATACATACATACATACATACATACATACATACATAAATAAATAAATAAATAAATAAATAAGGACCACACATGTGGAAGGATTGCCTGGTTCTCTTAAACAACACAATCACAAAGAGCAGCAAAGAGGTATCGGAGCATGTGCACAATATACAGCAGCTGAGTGAGCATGAAAATATATTTGGAATTATTTACAGCAAAATAATCAAATGTGGCTCAAGTTGTTAGTAAAGACATATACAGATTCATCATGCATATTTGGTATTGTGAAATTATGAACTGGCTCTTTAGATTAATGGGTGGAAATCATGCATATAGAAATACTTGCTGTAGTTGTCCCTTCTGGTTAGCAGTGTTGGGAAGGTTACTTTTAAAATGTATTCCATTACAGATTACAGAATACATGCCCCAAAATGTATTCTGTAACGTATTCCGTTACGTTACTCAATGAGAGTAACGTAACGGAATACTTTGGATTACTTAATATATTATCATGCTGTTTACAACTACATGAATGTACTATTGCTGTGATTTATTACTGTTACTGAAGGTCCGCGGCTCCGAACCGTAGTAAAGGGACCTCTGGCTAATACGGTGGGTTCTGTGTCGGCTCGTAGCTGAAAACTAGCTTTACTTTGTTGTCTGGGTCAACTTTGCTAGCAGAGACAGAGAGAGGCGTTGAAAGGCTGCTCCAACCAGTGTTGCCAACTTAGCGACTTTGTCGCTAATAGCGAGTTTTCAGACCCCCGATAAGCGATAGCGATATGCGCTTTCACGTCTTTTTTTAGCGACTTTTTTTTCTAAAAAAAAAAAAGTCGCTAAAAAAAGACGTGTTGTTGTGCTAAGCTAATAGGCAGAATGCTACCGGTATAGCTCTAAAGAATGTAGCATCATAGGCAGTGTAAAAAACAGACGTGAAAGCGCATAACGCTTTTACTCTCAACAAGCAGCGGGTGCTGTAACGCAGTCAGTTCTTCTTTTACTCTTTTACTGTTGTTGCTGTTTTGTGGATCACAAGGTTTAAAACTACTTATAAACACACACACACAAAGTAACTCCACCAGAGTGCCTATTTCGGGTCACTTTTGCCGGTCCAAGCCCAGATAAAGGAGCAGGGTTGGAATTGTGACAAAAAAAACCAATAATTGCTAAAAGAAATTTAATTTGTAGTTCTAAATAAATTCTAACTGCATTTAGTTTTTTACTCACTTTATGTCTCTTCCACGATGTTATTTCTCTCTCCAACAACGTAGGTTACAATTACATTAGCATGACCAATTATGCAAATTAGGTGATGACGTCATTTAGCGACTTCTAGCGACTTTTAGGACAACCAATAGCGATTTTCCTTACTGAGGAGTTGGCAACACTGGCTCCAACGGAACTTATTGTTTTTGGAGGAAAACACGAACACGGTCATAATAGTTTACTTACAACTGGGCTCGTCAGGCTCTCTTCTTGGCTGCAGTGGTTATTATTATATTTACATGCTTCCAGCTCCCGTTTTTGCTCGATGACAGCTCGTACTTTTCCTTTTTCTCCCTCCCTCGCTCACAGACACATAACGGGTATGGCAGTCCATTCTCCCTGCAGCACGGACTACACTGCCCATGATGCTACATTCTTTAGAGCTATACCTGTAGCATTCTGCCTGTTAGCTTAGCACAACAACAACAAAAAGGCGCAGAGAGAGAGCGGCAACCGTAACGCTGCCGCCTGGAACAACAGAAGTAGCTGTCAAACAAAACCCAAACAGGCCTGACCCGCCACAACATGAAACAGGGAAGTACCGCCGTGTAATCCATTTATTTCAACAAAGTAACTGTATTCTAAATACCACCTTTTTAAACGGTAACTGTAACGGAATACAGTTACTCATATGTATTTTAAATAGGTAACGGCGGTACATGTATTCCGTTACTCCCCAACACTGCTGGTTAGTGCTTAAACCAAAACAAAGGTGCTAGTTTCTGGTCAGTGGTTCCCTTGGATGGGATAAGGGTTATAAAAGGGGAGGGGCAGTGAAGCTAAATTACAATTACAACATTTGCCCTGAAAGCAGGACAGGTCTGTGAAAGGTACTGTTGGTTAATGCTTAAATATGATTGAGCCTATTAAGGCTAGAAAAAATGTCGAGGCAAATCTTGGCTTTGCCATAGTGGGCTATGGAGAGAGACCACTGTGTTTTTCTTGTCATAAAATAGTCGCTTCTGACAGCAAGTAGCGGAACAAGATGGACACTTTACAGAGTCACTTGTTCCTCATTTCTTTTTCTGCACGCTGAAGTTGCTTTTCTGTATTAACTATGGGGAATGTTACAGGCAAAGGAGGGTGAGCAGAAAAAAACGAGGAACCACTAATTTATTCAGTGTGAATCTGTAATTGCTGCTTTCACTTTACTCCATCTGCTCTTCATCGCTAAACTATTAACTGCTCAAAATCAGAGACCATTTCCCCCCCTTGCCATGGGCTGCCCAATTTGCATAGAACTCCTATTTCTTTGTGACCCGCCATCAATATTTGCACCATGCACTCTGCAAGACATGAAAGCATTAACAAAAAAGGGGAGGAATATAATGAAAAACAAGAAGTATCTGGATTTGAAGAGGAAACACAATAAGTTTACTTTTCACTTTGAAACTCTAAATTCGAGCTAGCCCTACCTCCTTTGACTCCTGTGGAGGTGAGTATGGGTGGCAAGCCATCCAAGGGAATGAGGTTAGCAGAGCTGCTCACTAAAGCTGTGGTTCCCCAGCCGTAGGGACCACAGGCCTCCTGGAGTTGAAGGGAGGCAGAGTGAGAATACATATATCATTCATTTCCCTCTAAATCACAGAACAACAACAACATTTTCCCTGTAGTCGAGTTTTAGTGGCACGTTTTGGGTGAACCTACACCAATCATTGTTCCATGTGGCCTCAAAGCTCTCCTGATCTGGGGTGAACCCACAGGACTTTTAACAGGCCCACCCAGCACTCGACTCATCAGCGGTGAGAACGCGGGCTCCCTGACGGGTGTGGTCGGGGCGGACTCTGAATGCTTATTGGTGAGGATTTCGTCTGCAAACCACACCCTTCTTTTTCCTTTTGGAGACATCCCTGAAGAGAAGATACAAGAATGATTTCTGCATGATTTCAAAAATACAACTACAGCAATACCTAAAAAACAATCACGCTCACTTTTAATGAGTGCTGAATGACAGGAAATGCATACTCGTCCCTCCTTCCCATCCAGGTGTGTAAGTTTGAACTTCAAACTGGAGCAAAGTGCACAAAAAACCTGACGACACACACATGCACACACACCACACATGAACAGAGACACACACGTACACTCCACTTATAAACTATCAAGTTGCTCATTTGATTTCACTTCAGATTTAATTACACAGGAAATGAACTTTTAAATCCTTTTTTACCTTCCCACAGGCGCGGCAGTGGTGCCTCCTCTTGGTGAATGTAAACTTGATACCACACTTCATGCAGACCTGCGCTTCGGCATCGGGGACCCACACGGGGGCCACCTCGCCAAGGACAGTGACTCGATCCTTGGACAGAATGCCGACGGGGCTCGTCTCAGACATGTCATCGAGATCCACGGGAGAAGCAGCGCACTCACCCATCGCTTCCTCCCCGCGGCCTGCCCCAGCCTTATTGGTGTTTGTCTGATCTCCTCGAGATGGTCCCTCCATGCTGCAGGACTCATCCTGCTGCTCCAGCCCACTTTCCTCCCGCTCCTTCTCCTCAATCACAGAGTCTTCCTTTGATGGGACAACCGGCGACTTCTGGTTCTTCTCTTCCTCCTCCTCTGCCCACGCGGCCTCTGCTGGGCCCAACACTAGAGGGCTGGGGGACTCCTTTTCACCCCATGTGGAGATGGAAGTCACAGTGCAGCTGCCATTCTCCACTTGGGAAGCAGATTCAGTGGGATGTTCAATAGGTTTCTGCTCACAAGGTCCAGATTTGCTCCTGAGCGTCGCATCCAATGTGGCTTTAGATGGAGATTGCGGTCTGATTTCTCTACAGTCCAGTGCAGGTTTCGACACATCTCCATCTTTGAGCACCAGCAGACAGGGTCTGTTCAGCCAGTGGTGCTTGGTGTCCTGAAGAGACGTACTGTCCCCTTCATCTGTTTCAATGATAATGATGTCACCAGCAAGAAGGGAAAGTCAACATCTCCATCTCTCTATCTGTCAAACGTACACACACTAGCATATACAATGATGCACGTCCTGCCTGCTCATTAAGGTGAAAAAGCTGCTCACTGTTAAATAGACATCTTCTAGATTTCAGTCCTCACTAATGGCAGCATTAGTGAGGTTGCCCTTGAGAGGTGTATCTGATGATCAAAATAGCCAGTGGTAGTTGTACAAGAGATTAATGATACCATATAGCAGCTGGTTCCCTAGAGAACAAAAAGTTGAGCAGTAATTTTGTGTTTAAACCTTTGCTGCTTCCTTATATTGAGCCATATTGTTACACATAAATATGTGTAATGAACAAATAAAAGATGTTTCAAGTGACAGTACTGTGTTTATTGCATGTGTCAGAATAAAAATATGCAAGTAAGCCGCTTGATTCTGCGATCACTCCATTCAAGGTTTCTACATCGGACTCTACATTAAGAATACCTCCCGTAATTACAGCCAATTACTGATTCAATGCCCTTCCCAGCACATTAGCAGCCGGCAGCGCAAACGGAGTTAATGTATGCACAACTGATGTTTCACTGAGCTGCCAGCGTTTCCTGAATAGGCCGGTTTAAGGGGATAAGGCTCTTATAGGTTTAAATGCATGGATGGATTGAAAGTCTCGTCAAAACATTGGGTACTACTGACTAACTACACGTTAAACTGCACTGCAGCTCATTTACAGCAGAAAGCCATCCTTAAAAAACACGAAGAAAAAAGAAAAAGCTGGCGGCGTCATTTCTACCGAAGCCAACAAAGTGAAGACTTCCCGAAACAGCGGCGTGCTTGCCTGCACCGATCCGGCTCACTGAGCGCTCACTTCCCGGGACAGTGACGCATTCCACACACGTGCAAATGTTTAATGTGCTCGCGGGCACAGAGGCCGGAGGCAATGCGACATTCACCCCGCACCCCGGTACACCGGAGCAGCCGGGACACTTTACTGAGGTGACGCTGACTGAGGCTACAGCGGAGTATGTATGTAAGCAGCCAGTGTTCACGCGAAAGTGCGCAACACGCACACATACGCGCACGCGCTTTTCAGATGACGCGGTCTATGCGCGCAGCCAAGTGTTATATCAGCGTTTTTTCAGTGGCACGCACACACACACAAGCACGCGCGCACAATGAATGGGAGTAACGCATTCCCACCCCGGTATTTCCAGAGCAATCAAACGTCTTACCCTCAGTTATTGCTCCCAAAAGGCTTTCATTCTCATCATCCCGCGCTGTGAAGAACTTCAGCATTTTATCCGGTTACATCTGAGCGCGGAGGAAAATGGATTCAAGCAGCAGTGCCTTGCTCACAAGCGAAAGATGGGATGATTTCGCCTCTCTCTTACCCCCCCTTCTGTGTGATCTCCCTCCTCCCCCGTGCCTCTCTGCAGCTCTTTGAAGAAACTCAAGAGGTGTGCAGAAATGTCCCTCCCCAGTTTGCTGTCCACACAGCCCGCAGGACGGTGCACAAGCCAAGACAGCAGAGCTAAGGTGCCAAACATAAAAATCCAGCCTTATGCACGACCTGTCATTCTGTAGGAAACTGGCTTCTTTTCACATGAATCTGCACACAATTCTTTGATTTATTGATAAAAACATTCAGAACATTCAGTCAATGATCACAGCATCATTTTAAAAAAATGTTAAACGTCTTTTTTGTTTCATAAACAAAACACAAAAAAATCTCTTAAGACTGGCTTTAAAGACCACAGTAATCTGATAATGAACGACAGTGTGGAAGAGATTCACCGTTTAGATGAGCGTTGGGTTCTTATTCTTTTATCTCGCTCTCTTTTTGTTAAATACACAACCTCGTAGTGCTAGTGTGTGACTCAGACATCTGTAGGTCATGGGAACACGTAAAAGTCTGTGGGATATATTTGGAGATAGTGTCTGATATGCCTGGATCACTACACTCAAACAGACAGATGGAGGCTCCACTTCAGTCCAGTGAATTTTTCTGTCAGTTTGCCTCGTTCTTCGATGCTTCGTCAAAGTTCTCCACGAGATCTACAGAACACCAAAAGCACAGCATCAAATAGTTAAACTAGAGGAAAAATCTAAAGTCACATACACGAGTTCGACTGTAGTAACTTTTAAAGGCTGCAGAAAAATATTCAAAAGAGCAAATTGACTTAAATTGAGTAAAAAGAGCAATCTTCTATACTACAATGAAAATTTAACAGAGTGTCGCTGTCTCTAAGTTTTCATTCTGATCATTCTTCTTTTTATTCATGTGACACTGCATACCTGGCACATCATCATCCTCTTCCTCAATGTCCTCTGGCTTTGGAGCCTTGCTTTCAAGAGCTAAGATGAAAAAAAAACACATTTTAGCTGGAAAGTGATAGAAAGTTGCATCAAATAATGACTTTTAACCTCTGATGAAGCATATCTGTATACGAGTGTTCTCCTCCAGTATGACAGTACTCCATTCACAAACCATGAGCGATGGATCATCGGCAGTAGCCTTTGGCATCACCATGTTAGCATTCTCCACAATAAGGGAATAGCTTTCAGAACAAGAGTCCCAGAGACGTGAAGAATCAATGAAAGGAGCAGTGAAGCTGCACTGGTGGCATGTGGAGACACCGCTTGTCTCTGTGTTTGGCAAACAGAGGTGAGAGGGTGTTTTTGAGCTGAGTTTTCTATCATATATGCTGGTATTGATCTCTATGATATGCCAGTATTGGCTCATATCACTTGAAATTGGGACTTATTAGACCAGGCAACATTTCTTCCAGTCGTTTACTGCCTTAGCTTGTTTGAATCGCAGTCTCAGCTTCCTGCTAGATTTCTTTTAACTTGATTCTAACAAGTTACCGTTGCCTTTCTATTAGCTTGAAGCAGTCTGGCTAGTCTCCTCTGATCTCTGGCATTAACAAGGCATTTTCATCCCGAGAACTACCACTCACTGGATATATTCTCTTTTTCAGACCACTCTCTGTAAACCCTTAGAGATTACCTTCTTGTGCTCCCAGCTGATCGGCAGCCTCTGAAATACTCAGACGAACGTTTTCATGCATGGCACCAAAAACCACCTTTACCTTTCTTCTCCACTCTGATGCTTGGTGCTGTGCCTAAATGCACTGACTTGCTCTCAAGTGATTGGCTGCTTAGATACGTTTGCTAAAGACTAGATGAAAATATGTACCTAATAAAGTGGCCATTATATGTTTAGACCATCTTGGCTCATCTGGAAAAACTAATCTTTAAAAGATTTGCTTCACCTTGAAAAGTAAATATTAAGTATAAAGTGGATTTTGCATATTTAACTGTGTTGTAGCTCTTCTTTGAAACATTATCAATAAACCAAAATGTGAGAGGTGCCTAGAGCTTGACTGGGGTTCAAATGGAGCAAACTGAACAGACGGGTCATGCAGCAGCTTAGAAAGTCAGAAACCTGCATTTACACTGAATGTTAAGACAAAAAAAAGACAAAGAAGCCACCACAAGGTCACACGGCTCTCAATCGACCTCTGTGATGTTAATGTGGCTTTAACTGTTCCAAGAAGCACTTGACCACCTGAACCGTTCCCAGAATCAGGCGTCTACCAGGAAGAACTGGATAAACTGCACATTTCCAGGTGGACAAAGATGGTAGAGCCTTACCCAAGAAAACCAGAAGCTGTAAATGCTTTTGAAGGAGGGTGTGAATATTTTGCACATGAGCTGCTGCAAGAATTTCTTTCCCATGAATCAAAGTATAATCAAGCTGTGGTGTCAACTACAAATTATCCTCCCAAAAAGGAAGCGAGTGAAAATGAATCCCAACTAAAAGGAAAAAGTTTAGGCGTCTACTTAACAGGTAAACTTAGCTTTGCGTCTCCTACCTCTTTTATCCTTTTTGGTACAAACAAGTTAAGCTGATACCAAAAATGAACATAATCAATGAAATAATAAAAAAGCCCTGAGGGGCGACCCACCTTGCCGAGGGAACTGTTCTGCGAGCTTGCGCAGGCTGCTGAGGCTGTCTGCTCCAAGCTGACTGAGGATGGCGGGCAGCATCTCTGTCATCTGTTTGGTCTCAGCGTGGCCGGTGATCGCAAAGGTGTTGGCGGATAGAGAGGCCTGAACTTTGGGGTTGTTAAAGTGAATCACAGTCCCGTCATCCTTGATCATGTTCACCTGAGGAGAAAAGATCACCCAAGTTCTCTCAAGTCACGCACGCCCATGCACGTTATTGATACCTTTGAAAATCTACACAGTGGTCTGCTCTACACGACCGCACATTCATGTGTCAGTTTACCTCCTCAATTCCAGCAATATTGTTGACAGCAAACTTCTTCAGTGAACTCTGAAGCTTTTTGTCATCAGCTGTTGCAGTTCTGTGAACCACCTTCTTCTTCCTGCGTGCAGTGCCCTGAGAACACAAAACATACAATCAGATCAACACTTTTCTAAGTCATAGGCTGTGACTTAGAAACAGAAGAAAGGAGAAAAATACAGCGACAGAAAACGTTTGGCTAGTTACAAAATATTGTGTTTAAATCCTCTGTCCGGTTCTGATTGCTTACCATTTACACTTTCACTAATAGTTTTAGTCATCATTTAACCTTTTACAGAGAGAAATGATGTCTTCAGTTTTCTTCCCTGTCTAGCCAGTCACCCTGAAGCCAAAAGTAAACTACTGTGCAGCTAGAGAGATCAGAGCCTGTTGCATAAAAATACCATCGTGAGTTAATCAGTTATAAAAAGACTTTAGCTTCAATCACGAGGAAGTGCATGGGCTCATCTTTTTTCGCAGTTTGCATTTGTGTGTGTGGGGGGGGGGGGGGGGGGGGAGAAGAAGGTATATACAGCATCAACTCAAAAGTTTTATCATCTCAAAACAAAACATGTCAACACCAATAACAGCAGACAACTTTGAAACTGGCTTTCAATTCACACCCCTAATAAGGGCATAGGGCAAAGGGCATATATATATATATATATACATATATATATATACATATATATATATACATATACACATATATATATATATATATATATATATATATATATACATATATATATATATATATATATATATATATATATTAGGGGTGCAACGATACACAAAATTCACGGTTCGGTTCGGTTCGATACTTTGGTGTCACGGTTCGATATTTTTTCGATACAAAAAAAAATGTTCATGCCTTTTTATTAATTTGTCATTTATTAAATTTTCACGGCACATTCTGCACCACATCTCTGTGCGTTCATCATTTGTTTGAAGCCAGCTCACCTCCTGCAACCACTTTTCAGAGAATACGCGCTTCTTTTGTGGTTCGGACTCCTTCTGACATTTCTTTGGAGGTGGAGGAACATCACAGTAACTGCTTAAAGGAGCTTCTTCGACATCTTTAAGAGTTCTAAACAAATGTCTGTCCTCCTGAAAATCTTATGTACGCAAACACGCGTTGCAACTTCTTATCTTGTGCGGGTTTTTATTTTGACAGCGAATGCGCACCTGCGGACCACTTATGTGCAGCCCTGGTTATTTAGCTCGTCATATTGCAGCCACAGAAATTCTTTTGTCCATGAAACCATAAAGCTGCACTTTCTTTTTTCCTTATAGTCTGATTTGTCATAACCTTTCCGTTTTGTGGTAAGCTTTTCTTTGGCTGTCACTTCTTCACGCTGACCTGTCTTATTTGGCTCAGCAGAACTAAAATATATATCCTGCTGCTTTTACACACGCACTAACATAACGCTCAGCGATTCTCTGCGCGATCAACCTCTCACATGTTTAAGCTGCGGGAGATTTCACTTGTCATGTTTGCATAGTAAGCTAACGATTGATAAGACGATGTCAGAGGAATTGGTGCGCAAATTATCATCACTCACCAATCAGTACTGTCGCTCTCTATACACAGTTCACGCGATTGCAAAGTGAAAGCAAAAAACAAGCGCAAATTCAAACGCGATTTCAGTATGTCACATATTGACAGTGGCCGATGCCAATGACATAATTACCCAGCTACATTTCCAAAAGAATGCAAAAGCATTGACATATATTTTTCCTTCCTAGGATAGGCCGACGGGCAGGGCAGAGATAGATTTTGGTAGCCCGACTGGAAAAAAAGCCCCGTCGGGCTAGCGATTTTGCGAGCCCTGTATCTGATTGAGGAATCACTCATCTTTGGAAAAGAGAGTTTATTATGGAGAAATGTCTCTTTCCAAAATAAAAGCTATACTATACGCTTCTTCTGGGCTATATTCTCAGCAGCATATTAAACATATCAGGTCCCCATAAGGAGAATCGTGTGCTAACGGCTGTCTAAATGACTCGGGTAAAGTTTGTAGCATGCTGCTTGTTGTTTTTCTCTGCTTCCACTTGTCTTTGCACTAGGA